>NC_136938.1:8422873-8555373 GCF_949987615.1 Pollachius pollachius | reverse complement strand
GGTGGAGGAGTTGGGGTCTCTCCGTCTGAACATCGTCTACACCGAGGACCACGTGTTCTCCTCCGATCGGTACAACCCCCTCAGGGACCTCCTGCTGCTCTCTGCTAGCATACAGGTGAGCTACTGCTCCTCTGCTAGCATACAGGTGAGCTACTGCTCCTCTGCTAGCATACAGGTGAAATACGGCTGTTCAATGCTAGGGTAGAGATTCCAGCTGCCATAAACAAACCTCGCTGAGGAGGATAATCTGTCCAGTTCCAGTTTTCTTGAAGCTTGTCTTTCTGCTTGCTTGCAAAAAAAAGAAACTGTGTCGATATTGCTATCGAATCATCCGAGAAGCCTTTGCGTGTTAAGATAAAGATAAGATAAACAGTTTGCGGTTCAAATATATATTCATCAGTGGAGTCTTGTGATTGGTTGGCTAGCTCCACTTGAAAGATTGTTACGTCAGAAGGGCATAACCCTCTATGCGCCTCTCCTGGCAATGTTACTGCTTTCATCCACAATACAGCTGAAGCGCAAATTATGATCCGGTTCTGAGCTGGCAAATTGCCGGTGCAGATTTCCCGCAATAGCAATCATCATGCAGGAATTGTTCCGGAACGTTTATGGAATGGACTGCATGTGTGAAAGGGGCTTAAGAGAGATCTGCAATAGAATGGGGGCATCGTAGGTCAGAGATATAGATAAGGAGCCAGCCCATTCAGAGACTCAATGTGTGTGTGTGTGTGTGTGTGTGTGTGTGTGTGTGTGTGTGTGTGTGTGTGTCCGTGTGTGTCCGTGTGTGGGCAGCCTGTGTCTGTTTCGGCAGCTCACATCCTAGGGGAAGTGTGTCGGGAGAAACAGGAAGCTGCCGTCCCTTTAGTGCGTCTCTTCCTCCACAGCGGGAAGGTCCTCCCGTTCCTCAGTGCCATCGCACAGGCCGAGGTCAACCGCACGCAGTGAGTACCCAGAGACACCGCGGTTACCCAGGGTTCACCTGGGGTCGACTAGAGCTCAAGAACACACAGTTCCCTGGAAGTCACCCGATAATGTGTTGCTTGTGTCTTGTGCTACCTGTGGTGGCAGGGACCCCAACACCATCTTCAGGGGGAACTCTCTGACATCCAAATGCATCGATGAGACCATGAAGCTGGCGGGCATGCACTACCTTCAGGTCACACTGAAGCCCATCATAGACGAGGTAGGGTGGTTTTACATTTACATTTACATTTAGGGCATTTAGCAGACACTTTTATCCAAAGCGACTTACAATAAGTGCATTTGTTACAATAAGTACATTTGTCATAAGAAGTGAAACAATATATTGTTGTCGGTACAGTAAAGATGTTCATAGAACCAAGTGCAAGTGTTACAATCGCTAGGCTAACCCATTCCCCGTGTAAAGCAATGATAGTAGCTACTGTAGATCCTACACAATTGGGGTGGTTGGTTCTAACTCAAGATTGATTGTCGGGTGTTGGATCCTACCCATCATAGACCAGTAAGGTGTTGTTTCTTACCCATCATATACCCATATGGTCTAGGTTCTAACCTGCCATAGACCAGTATGGTGTAGGTTCTAACCCGCCATAGACCAGTATGGTGTTGGTTCTAACCCAGCATATACCATTATGGTGTTGGTTCTTACCATCATAAACCAGTATGGTGGCAGTTCTAGCCCATCATAGACCAGTATGATGTTGGTTCTAATTCACCATATACCAGTATGTTGTTGGCTCTCACCATCCTACCGCTTTCAACCCATCATTTTTGTGTGTTCTACAGATCTGTACGGATCACAAGCCGTGTGAAATCGACCCGGTCCGACTCAAGGAGTCAGAGAACCTCGACACGAACCGGGTGAGTGTGTGTGTGTGTGTGTGTGTGTGTGTGTGTGTGTGTGTGTGTGTGCATATCTCCGACCTACAGAACCTGCATCATTATGCAGGTAAGGTCTATAACTTTGTTATTGCCATACATGGTGACCGTTTGATAAAATCAATAGCTCACTTCGTTCACAATTTGTTCGACTTCGTTGTCCCTTTGCTTTGATTTAATAACCATATAGCCTGTCGTGAGCTATTGCTTAAATACATATATTTATGTATGTGTATATTTCTATAGGAGAACCTGCGTGCGTACGTGGACCGTATCTTCTCCGTCATCACAGCCTCCGGTGTTCGCTGTCCAACTGTGATGTGTGACATCTTCTTCTCTCTAAGGGAGTCCGCAGCATCCCGTTTCCAAGGTGATCTAACCGCAGAATGAATGTCATTTCCAATGGTAAATCATTGGTACCGTGTATTTACCACGGTACTACTGAACTTAATGTAACCCAGCAGTACCGTGTATTTACCAGAATGCTACCTAGATCCCCAGAACAATTCCAATAAACAAAATGGACAACCAAGAGCTATTGTTGTTCACCTTGTTTCTAGATGAGTAGGTACTGATCCATCACTTTAGCTATCACTTATTTGGTGTGTGTGTGTGTGTGTGTGCGTGTGTGTGTGTGTGTGTGTGTCTGTGTGTGTGTGTGTGTGTGTGTGTCTCTGTCTGTGTGTGTGCTTGTGTGTGTGTGTGTGTCTCTGTCTGTGTTTGTGTGTGTGTGTGTCTCTGTCTGTGTGTGTGCTTGTGTGTGTGTATGTGTCTGTGCTTGTTCTTGTGTGTGTGTGTGTGTGTGTGTGTGTAGATGAGGAGGTGCGCTACACGGCGGTCAGCAGCTTCATCTTCCTCCGGTTCTTCGCTCCAGCGATCCTCTCTCCAAACCTCTTCCAGCTCCGCCCTCATCACCCTGTGAGTAACACACACACACGCACACACACACACATAGACACGCACGGAAGCACACACACACACACACACACACACACAGGCAGTGCTGGTTAAAGTGACAAACTTCAAAGAACAAAAGGCTCTTAAAATCAAAATAGACTCCACCCGTTAAATCCGCTTGAGAGCATAGAAGGAAAGTCGATGAAACAAAATGTTCTGACGCTTAATGCGATCCTTGCCATCACTTGAACGACGTCATCTCTCCCAGGACCCTCCGACCTCCAGGACTCTGACCCTGATCTCCAAGACCATCCAGACGCTTGGTAGTCTGTCCAAGTCCAAATCTGTGAGCTCCTCTAAAACCCTCTTTACGCTATTTTTACTTTTCTATACTATTCATTACGAGAATACCATGATCACATACTAGATAACAACCATTCACCCTCTCTCTCTCTCTCTCTCTCTCTGTCTCTCTCTCTCTCTCTCTCTCTGTCTCTCTCTCTCTCTCTCTCTCTGTCTCTCTCTCTCTCTGTCTCTCTCTCTGTCTCTCTCTCTCTCTCTCTCTCTCTCTCTTTCCCCGACCTGTCTTTCTGTGACTCTACCTACCTATCTGTCTTCCTCTCTATCTTTTTGTCTGTGTATGTTTCTCTTTCTATTAAAGGCTAGTTTTAAGGAGTCCTACATGGCGTCGTTTTATGAGTTCTTCAACGAGCAGAAGTATGGAGACGCTGTGAAGAATGTGAGTGCAGCTGCTGCTGATCACATAACACCAGAAGATTCAAAAGGATAACCAGATAATAGCATAGAAACAACACAGTCACCATTGCAACCACACATTCACCAATACAACTGCACTATCGACCATGGCAACAACACCATCGACCATTGCAACAACACCATCGTCAAAGCACCCACACCACCGTCTCCTGCTATAGTTCTACTAGAGAGTCTCTAGGTTTCCATCTCTCTCTAGTTATTACTATGAGTATTTAACAGCCTGTGGTAGTGCAGAGTGCCACAGTTCTATAGCAGTACCTGATGTGTTCCTCCCTAGTTCCTGGAGCTGATCTCGTCGTCTGGCCATTGGGACCAGAAGAGTATTGAGTCTCCCATCCTGCTGAAGGAGGGGTACGTAGCTCTGTTTAAAGCTACGAATGCAGTGCAGTTCAAAACGTGCCCCGTTCAAAACATGGCTGTTTGACTACGGTATTCGTCGTTCCCTATTCGCCTCCAGAAACACTCATCCAAACGATTTCATACTCGATACCTCAGCAATACCCCCTTCAAGGGGGAGGGCGATTACTGGAGCTCAACCTTCATATCATAGTAATCATATATCATTATTACTTATGTGTCGTCATCAGTATGATTTATCTTGTACCGATGTATCATAATCATCATATATCATGATAACTTAGATATCATAGAAATTGTCAATATCATATATTGCCATTATGATTCAGATGTGGCGATAGCAGTGTGCTCTGGCTGATTCAATTCAATTATTTCAATTGTATTTATATAGCCCTTAATCAAAGGTACAAAAAGGTTTAACAGGCCATATATTTATGACACCCCCCTGACCCTAGCCCCCCAGATGGCAAGAGAAAACACCCTTAATTAGCAAGGAATAAATCTGGAGGAGGAACGCAGAGTGGGGGATCCCTCCCTCCAGGGGTGATCAGAAGTTCAATGGGTGCCATAATTGACATACATATATACATACATACATACATACATACATACATACAGGCAAAACATTTTAAATTGGTGATGGGGTGCTGGCCGGTTAACCATTAGGAGAGTCCAGGCATCCAGTCACCACAAGACACTAAAACAGACTGAATAATGAATCATTCTGAATCTGATCATTGTGTAACCGTGGTGGATGTAGTGTCGTCGTGGCATTGATAGCGTTGCCTTGGTGATTGTTTCTGCAGGGTGATGATCAAGCGGGCGCAGGGGAGGAACCGCTTCGGGATAAAGAACTTCAAGAAGCGCTGGTTCCGTCTGACCAACCATGAGCTCACCTACCACAAATCCAAAGGTGACAGATACAAAGAAATCGTTAAATTTCATACCATCGTAGTTTGTAGACATGTATACGTAGGCTTAAACATGGACTTAAAAATGATGTACATTTAAAGTTTGATGTATAATTGTCCCGTGTCATTTCTCGTATGTCCAGGAGAGGGCGCTCTGTGCAGCATCCCCATGGAGAACATCCTAGCAGTAGAGAGACTAGAGGAAGAGTCTTTCAAGATGAAAAACGTGAGAGCAAACGATCCCTGTGCGAAGCACGACAAATAATACTCCCTAGGGGCACAGCAGTGGGTCACCATGTAGAGCGCGGACCGCACCCCCCCCTCCATCTCCCACACCTTCCCGTCCATCTCACTCTATATATAAAGCACGAAAACGTCCTAAATACGTTGCCGACCGTAGCTATAACATCGCTGCCCCTGACCTCAGATGTTCCAGGTGGTGCAGCCCGAGCGCGCGCTCTACATCCAGGCCAACAACTGTGTCGAGGCCCGAGACTGGATGGACGTCCTCACCAAGGTCAGCCACTGCAACCGCAAGCGGCTGTCCACCTACCACCCCTCGGCCTACCTCAACGGGCACTGGCTCTGCTGCCGCCTGTCCGCTGACGCGGCCCCGGGATGTGCGCCCTGCACGGGGTCAGTACCACCTTCACACACGTCGGGACCACCCTGTCACAGACATCACTGGCCACCCCCTCATTCATTGATTCGTTCATTGATTCATAGCTACCAGCCGTTCGCACACATCAGTACCGCCCCCTTCACACACATCACGACCCCCCCCTTCACACACATCAGTACCGCCCCCTTCACACACATCACGACCCCCCCTTCACACACATCAGTGCCACGTTCACACACACCAGTACCACCCCCTTCGCACTAATCACTTCCACCCCCTAATGTGTGTGTGTATGTGTGTTTATGTTTGTGTTTGTGTGTGTGTGTGTGTGTGTGTGTGTGTGTCCAGGGGTCTACCTGACAACATCCAGCTGGATGTGGATGGAGACCGCGAGACGGAGCGAATCTACTCTCTGTTCAGCTGCTACATGAGCAAGCTGGTCAAGATGCAAGGTACGTGTCTGTCTGTGTGTATATGTGTGTGTTTTTGTGTGTGTGTTTGTTAAAAAAAAATCAACAACTAAAAATAGCTGTTGGAATATAGCAGTGCTGTTCAAATAATATATTTTGATCGCGGGTTTTGATTATTGGGTCAAACGTTCTCCAAACTAATATAAATATTCTCCAAACTATATAAGAGTTGAAACAGATTTTGATTTCATTCTATTTATTTTTTGGCAGCTGGATACATATTTGTACATTATTCTCTGTTTGAACAATTTCTTTTCAACATCTTGTGCATTTTTTAAGGAGAAATTGCAGAGGTCTTACTTTTTCTTTTTTGGAGAGAAATGCTGAATAATTGCATTATGTTTTCAAAAAAAAAAAAAATCGTTTGAAGAATCACGATTTCAATATTGACCAAAATAATCGTGAGTAAGATCTCTTTCAATAATCGAGCAGCCCTAGAATATAGTGTGTTTCAATACTATATGAACTGTGGTAATAAAGTGTATATGACTCTATCAACAGAGGCATGTGGCAGTAGGTCCGTGTACGACGGGCCAGAGCAGGACGAGTACTCCAGCTTCCTGATCGACGAGCCCCAGGAGACGTACAAGACCCTAAAGCTGGTGGTGTCGGCCGTGCAGACGCTGGAGCAGAGACACACGCAGTACCGCCGGGACAAGTTCAAGAAGACCAAGATCGGCAGCCAGTACGTAAACACACTGAACCCCTTTTATAATGTTTAATTAAAATAACACTGAAAAGGTTTAATAAGGTTGTATTGAACCATTACGAAACACAGTGACCAAGTTTAATAACGTGTTTTTTTTTTAACATTATGTATACACAGTGAACAAGTTTTATAGATTTTTATTGAACCATTACGAAACACAGTGACCAAGTTTTAGAAAGTTTTATTGAAACAGTATGTTTCAATAAAACTTATGTTTCATAACGTTTTTTGTGAAATAGGTTTTATGATGTTTTATTGAAATAGCGTAAACACAATGAACAAGGCTATTTATCCCCCAACGTGGTTTATAAAGATTTAGGAACATAAACACAATGCACAAGTTTCATACAGTTTTATTGAAACTTTACATAAACACAGTTATAATTTTATAAACGCTTTATTGGCACAGTACGTAAAAACAGAACAAGTTTTACATTATTTTATTGAATCAGTACCTTAACCCATTGAACAAGTTTTATAACTTTTTATTGAAAATGCGTGAACACAGTTAACAAGGCTACTCATCACCTAACGCTGGTTTCATAACGGCTATTTTCAATGCCTTTCTGTTTCAGGGAACATCCGATCGGAGACAAAAGCTTCCAATGCTACATCACCCAGCAGTCAGAGAGCACCACCTACTCCATCTAAGCCCTGCCCACTCCACATAAGCTCCACCCCTGTGGAAGGTTACCACGGCGACCGAGACCAGCAGGATTTCTTTCAGTGAAGAAAGACAGCATTCATTTTAACAACTTACTTACTCCAGTGTTTTAAAATGTTATTTTTCACAAAAAAGAAGACGAGGAAAAGCTTCACAATAGCAGCTCTTGAGGCTACAAACTTTTTGACTTTTATCACTTTTTCCCATTGGGAAAGGGAACCTTTTTTTAGACCCCATGATACAAGTGGTCGGAAGGGAGAACCTCTTTACTACGCACTTTACTAGCTGTCCTAAACCACAGGACGACACGCCTCGCTCACACCTTTCGGAAAAAAAATGTAGTTTTATTTGTTGTTGTTTTTGAATATTTTGTACTGATATTAATGTTTATTTCTTTGTATTGGAAGTCTCACAGACCAAACTCACGACGGAAGGACTTTATTTCCCAGGTTTCAACCTTCTCAGGAATGAGAGGAGAGGCTGCCATGACAGTTTTTGGGACCAATGCTAGGCTATGCTAGGCTGTTAGAAGTGTGAAAAATAGGGAGGTCTGGGGGGTTGTGCATCACCAGACGACCTCATAGCCATCTACAGGCATGTCCCTAGTTATATTATTTTTAAATTTTTCGAATCCAAAATTCTATTCAAAAATCGAATAATAATATTTTGTTTCCTTTTTTCCTATGTTTGCATTGAACGACTGAACCCTTAGAAGTATTACCTCCATACTGAGAAAGTTTATCAGCCACAGAGATCTTTGTTACCTTGTACCGCCTCTAGGGGGCACCTCAGACAGTAAAGAAGAGTCAGGCAGAAGGACAACGTGAGCAGACTGTATACTGTTTTGACATTCTTCTTCTGTCCGTCTTCAAAGATTTTTCCAGAACACCCCAAAATAAATTCGGGGGGACTCAGCACCCCCCAAATCCCCCTGTATTTCTCACACTGGCTGTTAGCATTCCAGCGGTTCCCCTTGAACTTCCCTGACCCTTAGGATCACTGTGCTAATATGCTAATTACTGGTTGGATTCTGAGTTCAATCTTAAATCAGAAGCACCCACAGGCATTGTCAGTTTCTGCAGAAGGCCTCGCGTTAGTTTGAACCTGCTCTGTTTTCGCAAACCTCAGACAGTACAGTACTCTGAACCTATCAGACGGTACCATATCCCTGTCAGATCAATGAAACCCTAATCCTGTGAAGAAGTACATACCCTGACCCTTTCAAACAGTACAGTACCAATATCCTCTCAGATGGTACTCTAAACCTATCAGACAAGACAATACCCTTAAACTGTCAAGATGATATCCTAACCCTATCAGACAGTTCAATTCCCTAACCCTAACCTACTGTCGTTCCTTCAGTAGACTTGTGACAGTGAGTGAAAGTAATTCCCAGCAGTGCCAAACAGTCCAGCTCTCCTGCTTCTCATTCTCTACAATGATCTGGGACCTTTTCAACCAATTTGACGCCGCATTTAAACGTAACCTTTAAATGCCAATGTTCCTACATCTGACCCAAGTGTTTCTTGGTTTCTGTGGGGTTTCAATAAATTAGTGTAATTCAGGGAGGAGATAAGATAGTGCTTTATTAATCCCAAATCACAATGAAGCCTCTTGTCCTCCTCTCCCTCCTTAGTAATATTTTTAACAAAGTAACCTTTCCTGTTTGCAGGAACATCTGCCAAATAACTCCTTCGAAGCTGATGTCTGCTAGCGACAAACTGATTCTCTCCGTTAGAGGGTCGTTTCAACAGCTGATACCTGCATGGGCGTTGATGTCCACTAGAGAGCGTAGTTTCACCAGCTGATACCTGCAGAGTCGTTGATCTCCACTACCCTGCGTACTTTCACTAGCTGATACCCTCAGGGTTGTTGATCTCCACTCGAGATCGTAGTTTCACCAGCTGATACATGCAGGGTCATTATTCTCCACAAGAGAGGGTAGTTTCATCAGCTGATACCTGCAAGTTCGTTGATCTCTACTAGATGGCTAGTTGCACCAGATGATACCTGCAGGGTCGTTATTCTACACTAGAAAGCGTAGTTTAACTAGCTGATACCAAGAGGGTCGTCAGTATTTACTAGAGAGGCTAAATGTGAGCGTATTACTACCTTTACTGCCAACCCTGGTATACTTACGTTTCAAATGCGACCATAATGAACATTTCATATTTTTAATACCTCCTAAAACATTGCCATAGTAGCTGAAAGAGTATGTGTTGTGAGCTGTGTGTCTGCTAACGATCTAATGAGATGATACTAGACTATCCCCGATATTCTAGGATGATCTCACTAGATGAGAAGATGAAGATCCTGATTCAACTACTAAAGGGAGCGTTTTTTGTATTCTATATTTTGAAAGTATTAAAATAAGAAATATGTACATAAACTGTGTAGTGAAATATCATGACAATGAAGTTGATAACAATGTTTGTCACATGGTGTTTTTTTTTACTATCTGTCTATCTCTCTCTCTCTCTCTCTCTCTCTCTCTCTCTCTCAGAATACTCTATTTACTTATTCGAGGATTCGGTGTGCGTGTGTGTGTGTGTGTGTGCTTGTGTTGAATTCCTCCATGGTCATGTGTAAACGTATTTTCTGCATGAACGCCCCACTGTGCTTTCAAATCAATAGACTCAAAGTCCCGCTGCGCCAGGCGCGCACGCGCTCCGTGCGTGAGTCCGCTCCAAGCCGCGTGTTTACGAGCAGCCGTGCACGGTTATTTCTCATGCACTCTGGCCGAGGACCAGCTCTGGCAAACACACTCAACACAACCCACACACTCACACCGACTTAAAATCATCAAGAGGAAAGTTATCCACTGAGAGTAGGAGAGAAGTAGACGAGAAGAAGGAGAGAAGACGAAGACGAAGAAGAAGTAGAAGAAGAGACATGTGGAGGACGAGCCTGACCTGCTTCCTCGCGCTGCTGCTGGCGCTCGGTGACGCTCATCAATGTAAGTACTGAAGTGATCAGCTGATCAGGGATCGATCTGGTTCCCCCATATACGTGGCCGGGTATTGACCCAAAAGGTTTGTGGGTCCTGTTCTGTGCCGTTCTTTGCTAAATACCAAACTTGGTGCCTTCTATCCTCACCGAAGCTGCTCCCGGCGACAATGACGTAGTTTTTGGAGAATAACGGTTTCGCAACGCAAAACCAAATCCCCCGGGGAGGTTAACCCAGTTCCTCGAGGCTGCTGCCCCGTCGTCGATAGTCCAGTGTGACGAGTTTATCTGGAGCAGCCAGTAATGACATGAACTCTTCTGCATAGTTTTACTTCTTAGATAACTTTATCAATTGTGTGTCTGTGTGTGCGTCTGTGTGTGTGTGTGTGTGTGTGTGTGTGTGTGTGTGTGTGTGTGTGTGTGTGTGTATGTATGTATGCATGTGTACGTGCGCGCGTTTGTGTGCGTCCGCGTGTGTACGTGCGCATGTGTGTGTGCGCGTGTCTGTAGTTCTCAGCAGGAGGTCCGCCTCTGTCGTCCTCGCGAGGAGGAGGAGGGCGAACTCCATGTTCGAGGAGAGGATGAAGGGGAACCTGGAGCGGGAGTGTGTGGAGGAGCTGTGCAACAGGGAGGAGGCGCGGGAGGTGTTCGAAAACGAGCCGGAGACGGTGGGGAACTGATCAATCAACGCTACCTTTTGGTCATAATGTGTGTTACTCTGAAACTATTTAGCATTTTATTAATAATATCGTATTGGATTACTCGCATAACGTACATGTTATGCGATATAACATATCCCAGTGATGTTGGGCTCCTTTAACTGGGCTAACATCGTGGAAGAGACACAACAGAAAAGTAAAAGTATATTTATCGTGGAGGAAACACAAAGGGAAGGGTAAGGGGAGCGATGGTGGAGCCAAATGAAAGTACCTTTTGGCAGAAAAAAATCCTACTAAAGAGCTGAGTTCCTAAGAAAGAAAAGAAGTAGAGAGTAGCCCAGCTATATAACTATCAAACTACTTATTATGTTACTATCAACATGTCTACCTATGTTTTATTAAACTATCATCTTACAATCAAATTATCATAAAACTATCAAACTATTATTTATGTTACTATCAAACTACTTATTATCTTACTATCAAACTCTCATTCAACTATTATCTTTCTATCAAACTATTATTATGTTGCTATTCAACTATTTATTAAACTTATCAGACAGAAAGAACCATCTTACCACATAGATTTTTAATGCTTTCTTTTATCCTTGTTTTTTGTTTAGGAATACTTCTACCCTAAATACATTGGTAAGTAATCCAGATCAGTAAGAATTCTAGATGCATTCTATATTATAATTCAGGTTTACAGACGGAGGGACATATTCGTAATATTTCAACAAATTTAATGAAATGAACGTCCTAACTCAGCTGCTACAAGATCACAGGTATAATTCTAACTACTGTTAAAGGTGCTGCAAAGTTTAAAGGAGTAATACATCCCAAAACACTTTCCATTGTTATAAAACATCTATAGGGCTTGTACATCGTGACTTCACATTGCAATGATCAAGAGCTATTATATGCATCAACTAGTATTGTTAAAAATGATTTAGGTGTGATCCAAGCGCTATTATATATAGTAATATTATTAGATGTTGTTAAGATGTTGTTTAAAAGATGTATTAAATTATATGTATTTGACACATATACATATCATTTAATTCATAATGAATGATGTAATAATAATCAATAATATTTATATTGCAGTGTGTCTGGGATCTCATCGCGTCGGCATCACCCAAAACTCAAACTCTGCATCTTTACACCCTGACCTACGCACCTGCGTCACAGGTAATACAACTAGTAGTTCTAATATTAGTGCTAATACTTATAATAGTACCCCTTGACTACGCACCTGCCTCACAGGCAATACTTATACTAGTAATTCTACTAGTACTGATGGTCTAATTCTAGAAATAATCCTAGTAACATCAGATCTGTATCACCTGCATAATAGGTAATATAACACCAATACTAGTTTGAGCTCTAATACTAGTACTCATACAAGCGTACATATTAGTAGTGATATTACATCACATGTAATATCACTACTAATAATTTTGGTAAAAAGTATACATATAAACACACATATATAATCGTTATAGTATAATTTATACGCTGCATAAATATTATATACATATATAATCACAACTATTTATATACATTATATGATTACTATGCAAAGCTATATACATACGTATGCAAACATAAATTTATATATATTTATATATATAAGTATAAATATGTAATAATTTGATTATAATATATATACTGTGCGTACATATTTTATACATATACACACAAAGTATATTTACGTGTACATACATACATATTATATGTGAACATACACACATATGTACATAAATATAATTTGTATGTTTACCACGTGTGTGTGTGTTTGCGTCTCTTACTCTCTCCTGTATGTGTGTGTATATGTGCGTCTGGATGTGTCTCACTCTCTTTCTGTTTGTGGGTGCTTGTGTGTGTGTTTGGGTGTGTGCGTCACTCTGTGTGTATGTGTGGGTGTCTCTCACTCTGTGTGTGGGTGTGTTTGTGTTTTTCTCTCTCTCTCTCTCTCTCTCTCTGTTTGTATGTGTGTCTCTCTCTCTCTCTCTCTCTCTCTCTCTCTCTCTCTATGTGTTGTGTGTGTCTCTCTTACTTTCTCCTGTGCGTCACTCTATGTGTGTATGTGTGGAAGTGTTTCTCACTCTATGTGTGTGTTTGTGTTTGTGTGGGTGTTTTTTTGTGTGGCTCACTCTCTCAATTTGTTTGTGTCTCTCTTTCTCTCTTATACATGTTTGTGTGTGTGTTTGTGTGTGTGTCTCTCTCTCTCACTCTCCCTCTATGTGTGCTGTGTGTGTGTGTCTCTGTGTGTAGAGCTCAGTAACCAGTGTTCCCCGTACCCCTGCCAAAAGGCGGGGTCTGAGCGGTGCGTGGATGGCCATGCCTCCTACACCTGTGTGTGTCGGGAGGGGTGGAGGGGTCATCACTGTGAGGATGGTGAGTATTGATCAGTAGTGATTGATCATCTGTAAAGGCTCAGTTATTGTTCCATGGCGACGCAATGCAATGACCACGCAGTCGCTTCAACCCAGTCGTGAACCTGTCTTGGTTCTGTGTCAGGTTTATGTTAGCGGACCAATCATAGTCCGCTAACGTCGCCTCGATGCAAGGTTACAATTTTTGGGAGGCGCACGTCAGGCCCTTGCGGTGGACGCAAGAAGGGTCCCCTTGCGTTGCCTCGACTTGGAACCATAACTGAGCCTTTAGTACTCATCACCTTAAGCCCTGTTCATAGTCCAGCCATACCAGACACAGCATGGCCTCCTCCTTGGGTTCACGCCAACAACAATGACCCACAATTTGCAATAGCGGCCCTCTGCAGAAGAATGCCTCGGCTGGTCTGCTTGAAGACTTTGTGTGAACATGTCTACCGGGCTTGAGAGTACTCAAGCCCGGTAGACATGTCCCTCAGAGCATCTCTCTGCATGAGATCAACTCGACAGCATGTACTGCACCTCCCTCTTTATGCTTCATAATTTATTTATGTTGTGCATATGTGTCAAAAACATGTGCATCAAGCGGTTACAATATATAAATATATGTGATTAACGGGGTCCGAGCAAAATTAAAAGTCAAGAACACACTAATGGGAGATACCGTATTTTCCGCACTATAAGGCGCACTTAAAAGCCGGTAATTTTCTCAAAAAACGACTTTCTTATAATCCGGAGCGCCTTATATATGGATCAATTGGTTAATTGGTTGATCCATACTGGTTGTAAACGGCAATCTGTCAAAATGTTTCAGTATGAAAAACCAATAAAAACAATTTAATAATAATAATAAAATGTTTCACTACGACTACGATAAAGCCACACCGCTTGCAGCATTACGGCTATCGTAGTCAGTGCACACAGCATTTTACTGCGCTTACTCACGGAAGGTCACACTATACGATCACAGAGCCAGGAAATCGAGCGGAAGACTGGCCACACTACAAGATTCGAGGGTGCGATGCTCTACTTTGTATCATTCACGTTTGCAAGATATTTAAAAAATCTAAGGTTTGGAACTGCGTAATTGTGTTTTACTTTTTTGTCATAAAGGTTCCAGTTTCATATCTGCTAAATGCAGCAACTCGTCCTCACAGTTGCGTTGCGCGTGACGAGCTATACAATTAGCACAGCTTCATCTAGTGGATGCATAACGCATCCCCAGTCAAACGTTTGACTGCAGTATCTTCTATGCTATGCGCCTTATAATCCGGTGCGCCCTATTTATGAAAAAAGTTCTAAAATAGGTCATTCATTGAAGGTGCGCCTTATAATCCGGTGCGCGTTATAGTGCGGGAAATACGGTATATAAATATAACATATAATTGTCATATTTAAGGAAAGATGTTCCACTTATAAACCTGAACTGCAGCCTCATTCACATGGTCAAAATGTATATTGATAAGCACACAACATCCAGAAAACTCAAAGCACACATTTCTCAAGTGAATTAAGGGCTTTCTTCAAAGCATATACCTGAAAAATCTTTGAAATTCTGGGGAAACTAAACATTTGTAGTCAAGAACACTAACGGAAGAAATATAAATATGACAGAGTTAATTATGAAGGAAAAATGGTTAACCAAGAAGTTCCCCTTAATGCCATACTGTGTCTTGGCAGGCCGATTCTTGGAAAACTAATGAGCCGGAATGTTAATTGCCTGATGAATTTCAGGTGCTGTTCAATGTCGTGTTTCTTAAATGAGTGACAATGACAGAATGTCATGTTCAGCTTGCTCATAATGCTCTAATCAGGATTCAAACTCTCAACCTAAGGATCACCAGTACCGGCATTATCTCGTTGAGCCACTAACATTCCTGATCTGCATGAAGCCTCATTCACATGTTGAAAATTTTGATTGATAAGCACACAACATCAAGAAAACTCCAAGCAAACATTTCACAAGAGAATTAAGGGCTTTCTTAAAAGAGTACAGATCTGAAAATTTGCACTGTTCATGGTATCCACCTAATGGTATGGTAGTTGGTCATATAGGCAAAATGGGTTGAGACTGTGGACGTTTGGCTTTTCTATGAAATTGTTCGAAAAGTAAACATTTTTAGAGCAGAAGACCAGGTGAAAAAGATGCATCTGATTTTAGAGATTAATATGATGAAATAATTTCGAGTTCAGGTTAATCTAGTAAGGAGAAATGAGGTTAGTTCATAAAAAATGTAAATAGCGCCACCTTTGGGTGCAGTACCACAATTTGGGGCAATGGGTAGTGGGGGGAATTGGTATCCACCTAATAATAGTCGTATGTTTTTTTATACAATAACAAAATGGTCATATAAGAAAAATGCGCTAACTGCTCCAACTTTATTGGTCAATATTTCTCAAATGGAACTAAATCAAACAAATTCTGTTCGATAATTTTTGTGAGGCTTGGTCTAAAGATTTTATGTGGCAATTTTGGTGAATTTTTGATTATTTTTGTAGCCTGTGAATCTTTTTATCATGTTTGGCTTTAATATGATATTGTGGGAAAAGTAAACCGGGTTTTATAAATGCATCTGATTCTAGAAATTAATATTCTGAAATAATTTTGAGTCCAGATCAATCTGGTGAGAAGAAATAAGCCTAATTCATGATTTTTTACAATAGCGCCACCTTTGGGTGCAGTACCACAAATTTTGGTTTATGGGTAGTGGGGGTTATTGGTAACCATACCTGAAAATTTGTACTGTAAGTTTTAGACTTACGGTATAGGCTGCAGTATGACTTTTACAGAATTTGAGGGGAAAAAAAAACGCTACAGAAATAATAGGGGACCAAGCAGCTTCGCTGCTCGGACCCCTAATAAATAAATAAAAGTATATATATTTCCAGCCGCATTTCATATGGTATTGGAAACAAGGAAAGGGAATGAACGCGCAAAGATGGTGGGAAATGTACAACTGGATTAGGATAAGATAGAGGTCTGCAGTATGCAAGGAGTCCATATGGAGTATGTATTGAGTATGTTAGGAGAATGTATGGAGTATAGGGCAAGTCCACAAATTACTTTCATATTTTGTGCCAACCATAAACCTGAACATGCTGTAACTTGAGGTAAACTCTGGAGTGGATGGAGATTATAAAAGGGTTGATTCTTTAGATACATTTTTTATTGATTCTTCAGTGGCTCTGGTGGTTATATTAATATTATCTTGAGATCTGTCTGTTTTGATCAATAGATATTGATGAGTGCTCCGACCCAGAGTTCCCTGCAGGCTGCAACCAGAAGTGTATCAACTTTCCCGGAGGGTTCGATTGTGCGTGTGAAATTGGGTACTACCCTCTCACCAAGCTCAAGTGCCTTGGTGAGACCATGTCTGACTGGGAGCAAAGGAGGAGTACCTATGGATATTTTATTATAACCTGTTGTTACATAACCTAACCGTCTTTATAGGGTTGTTTTATGTTGTATTATAACCTGGTGTTACATAACCTAACCCTTCTTATGTACTTGTTTTATGTTCTACTATAACCTGGTGTTACATACCCTAACCCTGCTTCTGGGATTGTCTTTATGTTCTACTATAACCTGGTGTTATATAAGATAACCTATCCTATTGGCTTGTTTTATTGGGATATCCTTAAAGGCCTGAAGTGTTTCTTCTATGACTTCCATTTTATCCTGACTTGCTTAGGGTCATCAAGCCACATAAAGTCTGATGTTCCAGATGTTTAACTTGTGTTTGATGTCCCCACATGTTTTGTTAATCCTGTTGTTTCCAGATATCGATGAGTGCCGCATGTACCCCAGCAGCTGTGCCGAGCCGGCCAGATGTGTGAACACGCCAGGGATGTTCGAGTGTCATTGTCCTACGGGGTTCAAATACAACTTTGCCTCCAGAACCTGCTCTGGTGAGCCTGCAGTGTCCACCCCGGCCACAGGGGGCGTGAGAAACCACAGTAACATCTATTTAAAACGTCAAAATTATATCTCTTTAAAACATAAAATGTACAGTATATCTAGATAAAACATCTCTGTTATATATATCGTTAAAATACCACTGTGATATCTAGTTTAAACACAACAGTTGCTTCTAAACATCCTCGTTACATCTAGTTAAAAAAATAACATTTATATATATGCCTGTTAGAATATCTCATGTATTTCTGGTTTATCATGATGTTTTAATTGTATAATGGTATAATGTTATGATGTAGTCATGTTATTTTCTTTTACAGTAATGTTTTTATGTTAATGTTTTTTAAGTTTATAATGTATCATTGTGTAAAATGTTTTATTATTATTATGCGGGTTGTTGTGGTACAATGTAAAAGTGTTTCATATTAGAACTGCGTGTTTGTGTGCATGCATGTGTGTGTGTGTGTGTGTGTGTGTGATCCCAGATGTGGACGAGTGTCTTCTGGCCGTGTGTGACGACGTGTGCGTGAACACGCCGGGGAGCTTCACATGTCACTGTGAGGGGAGGAAAAGGCTGCGCATGGGAGAAGACGGGCGGAGCTGTGAAAACATCCCGGTCTGCCTCCCGCTCCAAGCCCAAACCCACCCTGAGATGCTCTACCTGGGGGAGCAGTTCAATGGCCTACCCCTGGTCTACCTGCGCTACCGCCTTGCTGAACACACCAAGTAATTTATACAGTTACAGTTATATATATATATGTGTATATATATATACATACACTCATCTACCTGAATACACCAAGTTATATAGAGTCATATATATATATATATATGTGCTGTATATATATACACATCTACCTGAATACACCAAGTAATATAGAGTCATATATATATATATATATATATATATATATATATATATATATATATATGTGCTGTATATATATACACTCATCTACCTGGTTACACCAAGTAATATACAGTCATATATATATATATATATATATATATATATATACACTCATCTACTTGAATACACCAAGTCATATACAGTCCTATATAAATATATATATGACCTCTGTGTTGAGCCCAGGTTCTCAGCAGAGTTTGACCTACGGACCTTTGACCCTGAGGGCGTGGTGCTGTACGCCGAGACCCAGCAGGGCTCTTGGTTCCTGCTGGGGCTCCGCGACGGACACATTGAGGTCCAGTTCAAAAACCAGAACAGCTACAAGGTTACCAGTGGAGGGAGGGCAGTCAACACTGGAGACTGGCATGTCGTGAGTTTACTATGTCACTTCTACTACTACTATTATTATTATTTATTTTTTTATTACACAGGAAAGTATTAAAGGTAACAAATTTACAATTTAAAACGGGCCTGACTCAGTATAAAGCTGATATAACGTGTAACAGGAACAAGGCACATCACACGTTACATTTACATACAGCACATAACACGCACATAGCACGTCAGACCTCGGTAGGACAATCACGTAGACAACAGACTGAACACCGACATGGTCTGGTCTATATAAACTGGTCCATAAACAGTCGGTGTCACTATACTACTATACTACTGCCACACTTAAGAACTACTACCACACTGTACAGTAATACAACACACCTGAATACTACAACGCTATACTCTGTTGTATCTCAGGTGTGTCTCTGCGAGTTGGTCATGATAAATAACCATTTTTCAGTTATTCATTGTTAGTCGTGAGTTGTCGTGTTGAAGTGCTTCTGAGCTTCGACCGTGTGTTCCTGGTTCAGATCTCGGTGGATGAGCTGGACAGCAGCATCAGTGTGAAGATCGGCCGCGAGGCCGTGATGAACATCAACAGTCCTGAAAGCCTCTTCTCCTCAGTCGGCGGGATGATGGAGACCAAGGTCTACATCGCTGGTCTGCCGAACCGCACCAACATAATCAAACCTGTAAGCAGCCTCCTTGAGCCCAGCGCACACATTATGTTTTATGTAGCAACCCGCTAGCACACACTCCCGGAAGCTCATCGAGAATACGTCATTGTTCGATCTCAAGTCTCGCCGCACATGATTTAGCATTTTATTTAATTTTATTCCAGTATACTTTAGTGATGGGAAGTTCAGATCCATTCTTGAACTTCCCATCATATCCTGCGAAGATCTTAAGTCTACAATATATGTTATATATATATATATACATATATATTTATATATATGTTGCATGTGTATCAGATGAACCCTCGTCTCGATGGCTGTCTGCGTGGCTGGAACCTGCTGAACCAGGGATCATTGGGGATCAAGGAATTCATCCAGGGGAGGAAGAGCAAACACTGCCTCATCTCCGTGCAAACGGGGTCCTACTTCACCGGAGCTGGCCATGCACGCTTCAGCATCCCCTACAGTCAGTGTGTGTGTGTGTGTGTGTGTGTGGTATAAATACTGTGAATAGTGTGTGTATAACTATATCAGTGACGAGTTGTGACTTTTCAATGTGCTGAAGTCGACATCTAAGCACATATAATCTATACGGTGTACCAAGTATATATAATGTGTGTTATTGTGCATTGGTATATATATTATATATGGTGCGTATCTTGGTATATATAATGTGTGTGTAGGTGCATCTAGGTATATATATTATATATATGGTGTGTATTGGGGTATAGATAATGTGGATCTGGATATATATAATATATATGCTGTTTATCTTGGTATATATGATGTATATGTGTATCTAGGTACACTGTATGTGTAATATATATTGTGTGTATCAGGGTATCTATAATGTGTGTGTGTGTGTGTAGGTGGCCAGGTGGAGGTGCGTCTGACCATCCTTCCCTCTAGCAGTACCGGCGTCCTCTTCGCCCTGGTCTCTAACCACTCCGTCCCCCTTTCCGTCGCCGTGGTAACGCAGGGAAAAGACGATGCAGTACGTATTAAATGTGTCGTCTCCATCCTCGTCCCCTTCGTCCTCCACACTGAATCTTAGACAACTGGTGACCGCTGACCTTTGACCCTGTGCCTCCAGAACCTGCAGGTGTTCCTGGAGGGCGTGTCCGTAGCGAGGCTGGACTCCCTGATGCTGTGTTTCCCAGATAAGGTTACGGTGGTGCTGAGCTTCAACACCACCCACCTCCTGCTCTCCGGTGACTCCACCTCCCTCACCTCCTACGCCCCGCCCACCACACTAGGCCCCGCCCTGCAGAGGCTGGCTGATGCCATGACGATGCCCCTGGAGACCTATGTCGGGGGGCTGCCCGGTCAGTCATGCTTCATATCTTACAATCCTACACGTTTTTTTTATTTTATATTCACTTTAGGTCATACAGTGTTATACACTCTTTATTTCACATTCACTTTTTATAATAAAATCGTATACACATTCTTTATTTCATATTCCCTTTGTCATACAATAGTATACAAATTCTATATTTCATTCTCGCCTTATATCTTACAATTTTCCCTTCATATTCACTACTTCACTTCATATTCACTTTATATTTTAGAATCTTACACTCCTTTATTTCATATTTAATTAATATCTTAGAATCTTTAACTTTTTTATTATTAATCTTTTTTATTTACAAAAGTGCCCTCATTCTTTGAGTGAACTATCTTAGAATAGTTCACTCATTCTTTATAACATATTCCCTTTGTATCTTAGAATAGTTCACTCATTCTTTATAACATATTCCCTTTGTATCTTAGAATAGTTCACTCATTCTTTATAACATATTCCCTTTGTATCTTAGAATAGTTCACTCATTCTTTATAACATATTCCCTTTATATCTTAGAATAATTCACTCATTCTTTTTAACATATTCCCTTTGTTTCTTACAATCGTACACACATTCTTTATTGCATTTTCGCTTTGTATCTAGCAATCATACACATTACTTTTCTCAACCCTCTCCCCCCCTCCCTCCATCTAGACGAAGTGCCTCTCTGGACCACCCCGGTCTCAGCCTACTACCATGGCTGTATGACTGTGCAGGTCAACGGAGGGCTGCTGGACTTCGACGAGGCAGAGGCCAAACACAACAGCATCAAGTCCCACTCCTGCCCCCCGTCCTCTCCCCCAGACAACCAGCATCACAGGAAGTGACCGCATCAACCCTTCCTCCCCACAAGAACGCTCGTCCAGCAGGTGATGGTGGAACCTGGTGGACAACAAAAGGAGGAGCTGTGTATCTTGATCTGAACACACCACTGTGCTGGACTTGTGAGTGAGTTTTATCTGGGGTATTTGGGGACATCCGTAGAGGTTTGGGCTCCCCCAGGGTATTTTGGGACATCTTTGGTTATTTGGGGACATTCTGGGGTATTTTGGGACATTCTGGGGTATTTGGGGACAACTTTGGTTATTTGGGGACATTCTGGGGTATTTGGGGACATTCTGGGGTATTTTGGGACATCTTTGGTTTTTGGGGGACATTCTGGGGTATTTGGGGACGTTCTGGTGTGTTTAGATTCATCTCGGGTATTTGGGGACAACTGGAGTCATTTGGGGACATCTGGGGTATTTTGCAACATTTGGGGTATTTGGTGGTATGTGGGGACATCTCGGGTATTTGGGGACATTTGAAGCTGATTGTGAAGTCCTGGTTCTAGTAACAATTATGTGGTCTGCGTTTGTGGCTTTATGGGGGACATGCATGAAGATCGTGAAATTCAAGAAGAAGCAAATTGACAAGTGACATTTGTGGATTTCCACAAATGGCAAGATTAGAAAGACAATACACATTGCATTACATGTATTTTATTAAGCCAAACAAATGTATATTGTTTCGTCAACTATGAATGGGAATAGTAAAAAAGCCACGAATCGGGATGGTGTCACGAGTCAATTCATTTGTAATATTTAATTCACTGCATAAATCCCGCTAGAGGGCGACCTGGGGCTACATGACCGCCGGCTACATAGTGAAGCCCTTTCACTTTAAGGATAATTAATAATTTGCTCGGAATACTTTCGTATTTTGACAAACGTGATCTTCCAAGCGTTTCTTTATTTCAATTTGTGTTTAAGTCGTTGAATACATGTCTTATTTTCTGTCTATCACTTTTTATAAAAAATGACAATAATAACAATAGCTGAATATAAATGAGTTTGAACAAGACCACATTCCAACATGTTAAAACATGTAGTTCGGCAAATATTGTTCGCTAGAATGATATACAGTCAGGGAGAGAGATACTATTTATTTAACTATTCCCGTCCAGCAAATCTGGACGGGAAACCGAATGACTCAGAATAATATGAAGACAGCAAGTTGAATAGAAAAGAAAGATCGACAGAAAATTCTCCATGGATGACAAAAACAGACGTGGGGGAGACAGTCGGGAGATTATGAAATCGTTTTCTTGAAAACAAGAACCTAACCGAATCAGTGTAGTTCATGTACTATTCATGAACTATATTTAGTTTTAAACGGGATACTGGTAAGACAACCTTGAAACTGTGGCTTTCCTCTACCAAAACAGATCCGTTTATCAGCCTAAGCATGTTTTAATAAGCACATGCCAACTATTGCAACAATTTACTTAAGCAACACAACCCCCCCCCCCCCCCACACACACACACACACACACACACACACACACACACACACACACACACACACACACACACACACACACACACACAAGGGGGTGGGAGATCAGAGAGAGAGCGAGAGACAACGGTAGAGAGCCTCAACTGCACCATAACAATCTGCTGTCTGAGACTACCGTCCTTCAGGCAACTTTTCAGAGCTCAGTCCGAAGTCCTGAGAACCGTACGGTCTTCCAGCGGGACCAGAGTGCTCTTGTAGCGGGACTAGAACTGCAGGTGACCCGGAGGACTGTGAGAACTGGGTTCTAGAACCACAGGGAAACCGGGACTACAGTGTTGTTCCAACGGGACTACAGTGTTGTTCTTCTAGCGGGACAAGAGCTCCCGAGAACCGCGATGGGAGTCGAGCCGCCGCGGTAGCCAGAGGAACAAGGTCGCGGGGTTGTGCATGCTATGCGGGGAGGTCTACAACACGGTAGGTACTAGACCAGGAACTCGGGGAGGACTAGAACAAGGACGTTACTGGTCCAGGGACTCGAGGAGCTCTGGAACACAGAAGTTAACGTAACCAGACAGGGACCGCAGGGACCAGACCGCTGCACTGTGTCGTGTCGCTGAGGAGGGGAAGCACCGCAGTGTTTCTTGGTGCAGAGACCAGGAGAGAAAGTTCGAACCCTCACCAGAGGGAGAGACCAGCAGACATGAGACCGAGTCCGACCAGGACCCTGCTGCGGGAGGTCCTGCTGGTTATCGTGTTCTCCTGCTGGTCCGACAGCAGTAAGTACAACCAGAGCCCCATGCTACCCGCAGGCTAACCTGCTAACTCACCTTGTTGGGACCCAGCCTCGTTCCTCTCGTCGCCAGGGCGGAGTAGGAGAAAAGTTTGACCTAGTACGTGTAAAGAGGTGGTGTTGTGATTTAAAGTCTGTCTTTAGTACCTGTAAAGAGGCGATGCTGTGATGTAAAGTTGGACCTAGTACGTGTAAAGATGTAGTCTTTTGTTGAAAGACGGATTTAGCACCTGGATAGAGGTGATGTTGGTGATGTTTAGTCTGACGTTATAAGGGTAAGGAGGTAATATCGTAATGTAAATTTGACTTGGTAGGCTTACGCGTAAAGATAGCATTGGGATGTAACGTTCAATTTTACTTGGTATGTCTAAAGAGGTAGCATTGGATGCAAAGTCTGAATTAGTACGTTTTAAAGAGGTAATATTGTGATGTAAAGTATGACTTGGTAAATGTAAAGAGATAACATTCGGATGCACAATTTCAATTCATACTTGACGTGTACAGCCCTGACTCAGTAGACCCTGCAGTAAAGTTGTACTCATTAGACTGGTGTACATTTAATCAGTAGTATTGTAACATCAAGTATTGTGTGTCAGTCTCGACGGGGGAGCAGACTGGTGGTGTAGTACAATTGAAAGGGTGGTATGGTAACATTAAGTATTGTGTGTCAGTCTCGTTGACGCGGGAGCAGGCCAGTGTGTTCCTGAGCCGCCCGAGGAGAGCCTACCAGGTGTTTGAGGAGACCAAGCAGGGCCACCTGGAGCGGGAGTGTGTGGAGGAGCGTTGCAGTAAGGAGGAGGCGCGGGAGGTGTTCGAGAACCAGCCCGAGACGGTTAGTAGGCTCTTATTGGAGATGGACTACTACTGCTACTGCTACTTGTACCTCTGCTTTAGTCAGCACACTGATTTCAATTATTTGCAAGGTTATCAATTAGGAACCAACTTCAATTATACATTTATCAATTTAGAATAAGCGCACATGGCTACTGACCTCTGTGTGTGTGTGTGTGTGTGTGTGTGTGTGTGTGTGTGTGGTCATTAGGGTCACTGAGTCCTATCCTCTCTGAGGGTGTATATTTCACTCCTTGGGATGGTCTGTAACCATGGCTACAGAAGCTAAATATTGAAATATTATTGTGGTGGATTGTTGCCACCGTTGGAAAGTGTCGAAGGGGAAATGTAATTAGCATCTAGGCGGCTAGCTTGGGGCAGAAGCAACACAACGACTATCCATCACTGCGTTTCTACACACACACACACACACACACACACACACACACACACACACACACATACACACATACAGAGTCACTCTCTCACTGAAACACTCACACACTCTCACTGTGCTGTCTATCACTGTTTCAAAATACACACACACTCATGTACACTCACTCACTTACACTCATTTACTCACGTACACACACACACACTTAAAATAAACACATAATATACACAAAGTATATTTACTTCAATATTTAATATTTTCTACTTGACAAACGGTAGCCATAACTTAAAGGTTGGTGTGTCTAACATCTGTGTTCTTCCCTGGACTTACCTCAGTGTCCACTCCTACCACATCGCTAACATTAGTCTGATAGCCTTCCCTAAACCTAGCTCAGCGTCCACTCCTAGCACTTCCTTAATGTTAGCGTTCTTACCTTGCCTGGAGAACTGCTTACCTCCTAGTGTGTAAGTTATGGTGGAGTTTTGGAAGGGTGAGGTATGGCTATGTTGAATTAAGTTGTGTGTGTGTATTTACAGTATATTGGTAGTATTTATGTTATTTTTCGTAATCTATTGGTTGTGTTGTAGAGTATATATAGTGTATCTGAAGTGTATTGCTACTAGGGTATACACTGTGTGTGTGTGTGTGTGTGTGTGTGTGTGTGTGTGTGTGTGTGTGTGTGTGTGTTTGTCTCTCTGTTCGCGTGCAGCAGAACTGCAGTCTCATTCATGAATTCATTATTCAACCTCTGACTCAACTCTTTGCTGCAGCTCTGCAGAGGAGAGGCTGAGGGTATCCCTGGTTACTGCTGGTTGCCCCTGACAACAAGCATCAACTTCCTGTTGTCTCTTAAACTTTCTGTCAAGAGCAGTTGCAATTTTCATACTTGAAAAACGAACCCTTGAAGCCAATTTATTATTAACTCTAGTAATAGTGTACCACATCAAGCAGTGCTATGTGAAGGAATTAGCCATATAAATGAGTGTACTATTTAAATAAATTGACCATATCAAGTAGTTTACTATGTAAAGAAAACTAACACTCAGCAGCTTTAACACTACTCCTTGCCGCCTCTGGTTGCATAGTCACACCCATAAAACACAAGCACAGATTGTGTTGCATGGCGGTCCTGAGACAATATTCCCTACGTCTCACTCAACATGACTAAGAGTATTCACCAAGCCTCACTCTCATCATGGCTGAATCTGAAGTGTGTCTGTGTGTGCGCCCGACTGCCTGCCTCCCAGACTTTATCAATTGGAAACCTAATGTAGTCTGAATGATGCTTATATTTATATTATGTTTCCCTCTGGTATAGGACTACTTCTACCCAAAGTATTTAGGTAAGTCATCCTTCACCGGCCATCCATTTATCTTTGGCTGTGAACAGGGAGAGGGGTTTTAAACTGCTCTTATTCTAATTCCTGTGTAGCCTGCATGGAACAGTTTGGAGACTCAGAAAAGAAGAAACAGGACTTGGTCACCTGTGTGCACAGTAAGTCTCACTCTCAACATGGATGTACTCAGTCAGCATTCACTACATCTCACCCTCTCACCATGGCTGTACACAATCACGCTTTTTCTCTTTGGCACATCCACATTCCGTCTCCATGAAAAAAGTAAAACCATCCATCCCTCCCCCATCTTTCCTCAAACCCTCTCTTCCTCCCGTTCTCTAGAAAACTAAACCCACGTATTTTCCCGTGGATCAGGAAATTACAGTACTCGATAGTACGTTCCTCTTCATGCTAGCTAGCCGAAGACAGTATTTATTCATGGGACTGAGTATAGCCCCTAACATTTGCCGTATTTTGTGGAAATGTTCAGGAACGTTCCCTTTATGGGTGATGTGTTAATGGGAACAGGGGTCGATATTGGGGAATTCATTTGCCCATCTATTCCGGCATTGCTAAGCCATGTTTGAAAGGGTGCAAGACGGAAATAGCAATGGATGTACAGTGAATATCACTAGCCGTGTCTGAAAGGTTATCCCAGTAATTTCCCGGGAACTGTATGTGACAGAGGCTTATGGTTATAATCTGTGCTTGGCAAGCTACCAGTAGGTCTACATTGTACCGCCATCCCCTGGCCAAAGAGCACATTAAACCCAAAAATCAAGTCATTGTGAGATGATTGTATTTGATGCTTTCTAAATTTCTGTCATATTTTTTTCTTTGGTGAATTACTTTTGGCGTGCGTCAAAGGGCATATAAAGTAGTGTATTATGAAAAGGAATTCATCATGTCCAGTAGTGTACTATGTAAAGGAAACAAAAGCCACTGGTTGCATAGTCACACCCCTAAAACACATGCACACACTGTGTGTTGCATGTCGGTGTTGCATATTCACTACTTCTCACCCTCATCATTACTCAGTATTCACTACATGTCACTATAAATGATGACGCTGTGCTCAATATTCACCACCTCTGACTCTCATCGCGTGCGTGCGTGTCCTTCAATACCTTCTGACACACTTTGAGACTTTCACCTAGCTTCCCCTCCCTCTGCTGTTCTTCCTCTGTGGTTTATTAATAGTTCTGGAGGCTGGGTTCCACTGCAGTATTTCTGTTCCGCATCATACTTAGCATAGCCACTTCCTTACAGCTAGCCTAGGCAATTCTCTGTACGTAACGTAGCTACTTCTCCTAGCCTAGCAACTTCCCCAAAGATAGATTAGGTAACCCGACAGTGATGCTGTCCCTTATTATACGTTAGTAGGTAGGGCAGTAAGGTGTGTGTGTGTGTGTGTGTGTGTGTGTGTGTGTGTGTGTGTGTGTGTGTGTGTGTGTGTGTGTGTGTGTGTGTGTGTGTGTGTGTGTGTGTGTGTGCAGGTAGATATGTAAAGTGAGTGTGTTTGAGGGCAGGTAGGTCAGATGTATGTGTGTGTTTGTGTGTACAGGTAGGGCAGTAAGGTGTGTGTATGTGTGTGTGTGTGTGCAGGTAGGTGAGTATCGCCGCAGTCATGCCATGCGTCAGCAGCGGGGGGGGGTCAGCAGGAGGTGTGTCTTTACGTCAGCAGGGAGTGTGTGTGTCTTGTGTCTCTTAGCCACACCCCCTCTAGGCATCATGGGCACACCCCCTGATGTGTAGGACAGCGAGTCTGTTTCTGCTGCATCAGGACCAGCCAGCTGCTCTCCCATTGGCTGAGCAGAATGACTTATGACTCAGCAACAGCAGAGAGCTGTGAGGGATAAACTCATGTATCTCTCTCCCTTCCCCCCCCCCAAAACGTGCCTACCAACTGAGATATAGTCATCATATCTGCTGTGGGATGAATCCAAAATATAAATCATATTGTCATTGATAACGCATGATAACCCCAAAGGATTACATGCAAATACACATTGTATACTCTACACATTGAAACCCTCTCCTTGCCTTACCGCTGGTTTGTAAAGAAACCACAGACCTCTCTATCTCTCCTGTTTCACCTCCTTCTCCTTCTATTCTCTGTCCCTCCTCCTCTCCTCCCGCCCAAAAACTGCAGGCAAATAGAAATTGGAAGAAACGGTTAATATATCTGAATTTACTTGAGTTTAAATCATCATACCATGACTAGAACATATTTCAATGTTAAAACATTGAAATACACCTCATGTTTACTTACATATTTGTACGAGAAATAAATGTGTGCAATAAATGTGATCTAGTTCCTGCTGTGAAGCAATAACCAGGACTGAACCCAACGTTAGAGGTGAAGGAAATGTATTGATTTCACATAAACAAAGCTCTGCCATTAATATGGGTATGAACTACTTTATATATTATGTAAAGTAATACACACAGTAATTCATAAAAATAGCTATAGGGATAGATAGATAGATATAACTAAATATCTATCTATCTATCTGTCTAGCTACACTATGTATATATTAATGTATATACAAAATCATGTTTAATTACCTTCTGTCTGTAAGACCAGATAAATATGGTTCTACCGCATGAACCGAAGGGATAAATGTGATATTTTTAGAACTTAGTATAATTTATTCTGGCATTCTGCACCAAATAATTTTAGACTTTAATCTCTCTCGCTCTCTATTTCCCTCGCTTCACTTCCTCTTTTTTCTCTTTCTATTCTCTTCTGTCTCTCTTTCCCTCTGTCTATCTTTCTCTTCTCTTTCTATTCTCGTCTTTCTCTCTTTCTCTTTCTATTCTCGTCTTTCTGTCTTTCTCTTTCTATTCTCATCTTTCGCCCTTTCTCTTTCGCTCTTTCTCCTCTGAATGTTAGGGAACATGTCTGGACGTGTCTTCTGCTCTGTTTAAATACTCAACCGACACGGGGGGGGTCTCCTATCCCCTTGGATCCTACCTTTTAGGATGTCTCCTAGGATTGTAATTTATCATGGGGCATGCCCCCTGGAGGTAGCTGTATGAGGCCTCGTCCTGTATAATGTCATGTCCTGTGTCACACCAGAGCCAGCATGTTGTCAGCATGTTCCTGGAGGGAAGTTTCGATAGCATGTTGTCATTTATACACCCCCCCCCCCCCCCCCCCCCCCTCTCTCTCTCTCCCCCCCTCCCTTCCTTCTCCCTCCCCCAGATATCCCAGACCAGTGCTCTCCCTCCCCGTGCCACCCCAGGGGGTCGGTGCGATGTGAGGACCGGAAGGGAGACTTCCTGTGCCACTGCTTCACTGGCTGGACCGGAGCCCACTGTGATAAAGGTACGGTCGAGTGACCTTCACGGCCACTGATCGAGCGAGAGAAAAATGAACAGTTGCTATGTTGTTAAATTTTCCTTTTCTATTTTTCTTTCTTTCTTACTTTTTTTATACATGCTTTTGCCATTTTCTTGTATTGCTTTGAGAGGGAGGTCAAGTTAAGTGACCTTCAACAACATTGAGAGAGGGTGGGAGGGCTGGAGGCAGCGAGAGAGTGATAGCCAGGGAGGGAGAGACATAGGTAGAGAGAGAGAGAGAGAGAGGGAGCTCACTTTATGTCAGCAGAATGCAGTGATTCTGCAGCATCATTCAGAGTCATCTCAACCGTCCAATTGTGTGCCTCCAGCAGGCTAATGCACAAGGTCATCATTGACCTCAGGAAGGATAGCGTCTTAAAGCCTCAGCACTTCTACAGTGCTGTCCAGGGACAAACCATTGAACCAACCAACACATCCATAGGTCCTGCACCATGGTTTAACTTGGTCTGGTGTGTGTCCTCTACTCGGGCTGTAACTGGTTCTTGTCCTCTAAAGGGGTATATCTGGGTCAGGTGTCCTGTAAAGGGGTATAACTAGGTCTGGTGTCTCTAAAGGGATAACTAGGTCAGGTGTCCTGTAAAGGGGTTAGACTGGGTCAGCTGTCCTGTAAAGGGGTTAGACTGGGTCAGCTGTCCTGTAAAGGGGTAAGACTGGGTCAGGTGTCCTGTAAAGGGGTTAGACTGGGTCAGGTGTCCTGTAAAGGGGTTAGACTGGGTCAGGTGTCCTGTAAAGGGGTTAGACTGGGTCAGGTGTCCTGTAAAGGAGTAAGACTTGGTTAGGTGTCCTGTAAAGGGGTAAGAATGGGTCAGGTGTCCTGTAAAGGAGTAAGACTTGGTTAGGTGTCCTGTAAAGGGGTAAGAATGGGTCAGGTGTCCTGTAAAGGGGTTAGACTTGGTAAGGTGTCCTGTAAAGGGGTAAGAATGGGTCAGGTGTCCTGTAAAGGGGTTAGACTTGGTCAGGTGTCCTGTAAAGGGGTAAGACTGGGTCAGGTGTCCTGTAAAGGGGTAAGACTTGGTTAGGTGTCCTGTAAAGGGGCATATTTAGGTTAGATGTCCTCTAAGGGGTATAATAGCGTCAGTTGACCTATGTAAGGGTTTATAACACTTATCACAAAGCAACTACAAAATACAACAACAGCAAAATATATTAATGATTTGAAAATCCATGAAAAATGAACAGGCCGCTAAATGTGGTAATTGACCGATAAGAATTGAGTATTCAACAAAACCGTGTGCACACACACACACACAGGGTATACACACACATCTGGAGTCTGTGTGGGAGCTCCAACTGTGTTGTAGAAACTGGGTGATGGGTCAACCTCTGAACATCTGTCATTGTGTGTCCTTGTGGGAATCAGACTGAAATGGTGGTAGACCCTAAAACTAACCCTATTCGACCTACTGTATGCCTATCAAACTCACATAAACCTTATCAGACTAACCCTAACTATCCAACTTACCGTATCAGACTAACCATTCCCCTTTGAGACTAATCCTTTGAGACTAACCCTAACCCATCAGACCGACAAACGGAATCAAATTGAGCATCCAACAAAGGAATGTATTAAATGGGTAATTACTGTTTGTGTGTCCTCTGAATGGATTTAACTGGGTGTGTTTCCTCTTAACGGGTATAACTGGGTCAGGTGTATGTCACAACACAACACAACACAACAAACCCTGAATCTGACAGTGATTATGTGGTTGTTGCGGCTGTTGTGAGCACGGTATTGATTCAGTTTGAACTAGTTTTCAAAAGAGATAACAGATCACATGGCAGGGTAGAGGAGGTCAGGGGACTGGAGGTCAGGGTAGTGGAGGTCATGGTGGTGGGGGTCAGAGTGGTGGAGGTCAGGGTAGAGGAGGTCAGTGTGTTGGAGGTCAGGGTAGAGGTCAGGGGTCAGTGTAGAGGAGGTCAGTGTCTTGGAGGTCAGGGTAGAGGTCAGGGGTCAGCGTAGAGGAGGTCAGTGTGTTGGAGGTCAGGGTAGATGTCAGGGGTCAGTGTAGAGGAGGTCAGTGTGTTGGAGGTCAGGGTAGAGGTCAGGGGTCAATGTAGAGGAGGTCAGTGTGTTGGAGGTCAAGGTAGAGGTCAGAGGTCAGTGTGTTGGAGGTCAGGGTAGAGGTCAGGGGTCAGTGTAGAGGAGGTCAGTGTGTTGGAGGTCAGGGTAGAGGTCAGGGGTCAGTGTGTTGGAGGTCAGGGTAGAGGTCAGGGGTCAGTGTAGAGGAGGTCAGTGTGTTGGAGGTCAGGGTAGAGGTCAGGGGTCAGTGTAGAGGAGGTCAGTGTGTTGGAGGTCAGGGTAGAGGTCAGAGATCTGGGAAGAGGAGCTCCTAGTATTTGCAACAGTAAGAGTTTTTAATACAGAAAGGTGAGAATGAGCTTAGTGTCTGAGAGTCTATGGTTGGTGTTTGCCAACCGTTTCCACAGTGACTCATCTTGGAAGCTTAGTAAACGGAAACAAACTGACTGAATAAATGTCTACACACACACACACACACACACACACACACACACACGTACGTACTCTTAAACACACAGACACATATGCCATACAAACTCTTACATACTTACTATTAACAAAGCTAACAGGGCTAAAGGCTAACAGAGGTAGCCCGGACCCGATGAATGGACCGCTAACAAAGCAAGCCACTAACAGAGCCAACTAAGAACTATTTTCTCTTTCAGACGTCAATGAGTGTGCTGAGTTGAATGCCGGCTGTGAGCATACGTGTAACAACACTTTGGGTAGTTACCACTGTTCCTGTCACCATGGTTACAAGCTGGTCAACCGCCACACCTGCCAAGGTAAGCAAACCTGATGGACTATCTGGTATCTGTTAATATGATGTGTTCATAAAAAAAGATAGGATTCATTCTGTGTGTGTGTGTGTGTGTGTGTGTGTGTGTGTGTGTGTGCGTGCGTTTTTAGACGTGGACGAGTGTGTGATCCCGGGTGTGTGTGGGACGGCTCAGTGTGTGAACACAGACGGGAGCTACGAGTGTTTCTGTGAGAGTGGCTACGAGTTCAACAACCAATCGCTGAGCTGCGTGGGTGAGTGTACACACACACACACACACACACACACACACACACACACACACACACACACACACACACACACACACACACACACACACACACACACACACACACACACACACACACACACACACACACACACACACACACACACACACGTGTTTCCCCTGGATTATTTTTCAGGCATGGTGGTTCTCAACCATAACGTAAACGGACGAGTCGCCTGTAGGGTATATGGGCGCGTTCACTTGGTATATCAAGACTTAAAACTAAAGTAATCACAAGGAGAGGATGACTTTAAGAAAGTGCAATTATTGCATACAAATAAATATGAACTTTGCAAAACATAGCGCATCATGAACACAGTAGAGCTGTCAATCTTCATCTATAATCCCATTTGAATTTCATTACTTTTTATTTTTAACATTCAAATGATATTTTAATTGTTAATGATCAAAATAAAGCTGTCATTTATCCTAAGTATGTACTTTTACACTGTTTACACAGGCTCATGTATTGCCAATGCCACTGTTAAACGTTCTGCCCACCAGATGGGCATTCTACCGATAAACACTTCTTTCTTGCCGTAGTAATTAGGCAAGAAAGGATATTACGTTAACGCCATCTCTCGACTGTTAATATAATAAAATAATATGATAATAGTAGCAGTGTTGTCCTTGGTGATAGAGGGCACAGACTCACAACCCTTACTATTATTATTTACTGAATTTCCCTTTTTTTGGGGGGGGGGGTGGGAAACACTGCAAACTATATATAGACATGCATACCTGGAGGGTTTGTGTGAGTTCCAGCTGTGTTGTAGAAACTGGGTGATGGGTCAACTTCTGAACATCTGTCCTGGTGTATTCATGTGGGAATTAGACTGTAAAACAGATGATGGTAGACCTCTAACCCTATTCGACTAACCTTGCCCTTATCAGACTAACCCTGTCAAACTCTACCCACCACTATCATGCTAACCTTATTAGACTAACCCTAACACTATCAGACCAACCATATTTGTCTCAACCTACCCCTATCAGATTAACCCTGTCATACTAACCCTATCAGAATGTTTTTAAAATATTGGCATTTCGAACAAGTAAAGAAAAATAAGCATAATAAACAAAAAAAAATATGAAAGAAGTGGACAAGTGGTTACAATTAAGTTATATGTACAAACTGTACAGCACTTGCTTTACCTGTTAAAAAAACCCCTATCAGAATGTTTACTGCTATGAGGACAGTATGAAAGAGAGGAGTCTATTTAATGTCATTATAAAAACTCCTCCTCCTCATACTAACAGAGAAGGAGCGAGCGAGAGAGAGAGGTGACTGCTCCCCACAGACAGCTGCTGGTTCCTGGGGAAAAACCCTGTCCCTGACCCGCCTGAACCATACCTTTCCCTAGCCTATTAAGCACATCCTGTACACTCAGGGAACACTTAGTCTTGTGTTCTAAAGAAAGAAACCGTCTCTCAGGCAAGAAGGTCAAACATGAGAAGCTGCTTCAGACTCATCAGAGGTTAAACATAGGGAGTCTACTCTCAGTCCTTAAAGAGAATATAGTATATTCTCAGCGTGTAGTATATACACGATTATACTAGTATAATCGTGAGGCCAGATATATCTGTCTGCGTGCGTGAAATCTAAACGGTAGTTAAGAGCATCTTATTACTGTTAGGTGTATTTACTAAGCGGACGTTTGTGCATTTCTCTGAGCAGCCATGGTGACCTTAATAACGTAAATAATGGCCCGCTAACGTCAAGCTCTACTAGGACTGAACATAAACATGAGAACCTTGGTTGATAGAAGTCATGCTGCCACCATTCACTGATTACTTTAACAGTACACAGGCTATATACCTAGCCTTAAGTACTTGTATACACAAAACTGCTTTAAGTACTAATACATGTTTAAATTGCATAGGTGGTCTTTATCCTTTTTTACTACCAGTGCCCTGACATCTCTTTCCCCACAAACCAACTCTTCGTGCTCCCCCTCCTCCCTCCCATAATAATAAGAATTTGGGAATGAATATACTCGAGCTACGATTATCTGTTTTCCTTTTCTGTTTATCCATTCTCCAGAATAGTGCGGGTATGTTTTGATATAAACTCTTATCTTAAAAAGCATTGCACGGTATACAAACCACCTTTTCAGGCGTCCAGACATTCTTCAAAAAAAGAGCTTGTTTGCAAACGGAAAGATCCATCGAAAAGCATTGGCCCGTGAGGATAAACAGTCGCAATTACAAATACTACATCAGCTGAGTCTTGTGATTGGTTTGCTCGCTCTACGGGAAAGCTTCTTGCATTAGATGGACGAAACACTTTACGCACCTCTCTTGAATGGGGCCTCTTTCATTCACATTACGGAAATGTTGCTAGGTCTTGAGCAGGCAGAAGGCCGGTGTAGAATTCCCGGAATATCGATCCCTGTTCCCATTCACACCTGATCCCATTCAGAAAATCTTCCGGAACTTGGATACTAGACACTTTAGACACACTAGATACTTAACCTTTAACAGGCACTTAACTACTTGGTACCCTACTACTGATAAACTGATGACACTACCCTGAATCAAATACACCAATATATTTAATCATACTGTATATACCTCACATTCCTGAAACCCTGTGTGTGTGTGTGTGTGTGTGTGTAGACGTGGATGAGTGTCTGCAGGGTGTGTGCGTAGAGCAGTGTCTCAACACTCCCGGTAGTTTCCGCTGCTTCTGTGACGGTCGTCAAGGCAGGAAGCTCAGCCAAGACCTCCGCAGCTGCAAGGTGAAATACGACTCCTTTTACTCCTTACCCCTCATTTTACTCCTTACACCTCCTTCTACTCCTCTTACCCCTCATTTTACTCTTACCCTTACTTTTACTCTTAATTTAGTTTGACTTTGTCTTGATTTGCTTCCAGGCGCGTCCCCTGACCATATTGATGTTAAGATCTCCATGTTGGTTCTTCTGTGTGTTTCTGCAGCGCATCACACCCTGTTTGTCACCAGTTCTGAAGAGGAACAGTCGCTCGCTCTACCTCGGACGTATGTTCAGCGCCGTCCCCGTCGTCCGTCTGCGCTTCCGACGCCGCGTCCAGACGGGGTACAGGAACCTCCTGACATCTAGATCCTAACATCAAGACATACCTAACATGTAGACGTACTAGAACCTCATCATATCTAGACAAAGAACCTAACATGTAGACGTACTAGAACCTCCTAACACCTAGAGATACTAGAACCTAACATGTAGACGTACTAGAACCTCCTAACACCTAGACATATGAGAACCTCCTTACATCTAGACATACTATAACCTATTCTCTCCTTTGTCCTCTCTACAGGTTCTCTGCTGAGTTTGACCTGCGGACTTATGACCCTGAAGGTGTGATCTTTTTTGCGGGGGGTCACCATAACAGCTCCTGGATCGTCCTAGCGATGCATCATGGGAAGTTGGAGCTGCAGTTGAAGTACGCAGCGGTCAGCCGGGTGACGAGCACTGGGCCGCTGGTCAACGACGGACAGTGGAGGAAGGTCAGGAGGATATATATTCATACAGAATATATTTACAATTATTTAAGTGAATTATTTCTAAAAATGTTCAGGGCCAGAGCCTGTTGGTTATGATTGACAGGAAGGATGACCAATCGGAAGAGTTTTAATAGCACTGTTCATATTGTGTATATACAGTAATATTAATACCACCTCTATTTGATCTTTATGTTGTAGATCTCTGTGGAGGAGCAGGGGCGGAGCCTGGTGATAAAGATAGACCGGGAGGCGGTGATGAAGATTGCGGTGAACGGAGATCTGTTCACTCTGAGGAAGGGCGTTCATGAGCTCAACCTGACCGTAGGGGGCGTGCCCTTCAGGGAGGAGGGTCTCCTCAGCCAGGTGTGTGTGTGTGTGTGTGTGTGTGTGTGTGTGTGTGTGTGTGTGTGTGTGTGTGGGGGGGGGGGGGGGGGGGTAGGTAGGTTGCGTGTGCGTGTTTTGTGCATATATATCATGTATATTTATTTATTTATTGTGCGTGTGTGTGTGTGATATCTTCGGTGTATTGATTTATTTTGTGTGTGTCTAGGTGAACCCTCGTCTGGACGGCTGTATGAAGGACTGGCGTTGGCTGACAGGTGAAGACACCTCCATCCAGGAGACCATCAGCTCTAACGAGAACATGCAGTGTTTCAGCTCCGAACACCCGGGATCCTACTACCCCGGCCTCGGCTTCTCCCTCTTCAACACCTCCTATGGTACTTCTGCTCACACTTCACATTTGCCAAATGTATCACATTTAACACATACAACTTACATTAAACAAATACCCATCTACACTAAACTGTTGGGAGTTTAGAAAAATCATAGGATTGTACACCAGTTTTCTAGAAATGATTAGTCTTATTCTATTAACAGTTACAACTGACCAGCTCAGTATCTGCCACTTGTAATGAGTCTTTGTAAGACCTCAGCATAACACTGAAGTGCTAGGATAAGGGGGACCCCCAATTGACACCTGGTATTTCGCACACTGAGTCGATCACACACACCATTTACATTTACATTTAGGGCATTTAGCAGACGCTTTTATCCAAAGCGACTTACAATAAACATCACTACAATAAACAACTTACATAAACATCACATTTATCGTATTCAGTAACCCCTCTCGCCTCCTCATAAACCAGTCTCTTCTCTCTCCTTCTCCTCTCTCCTCTCCTCCAGACTATCAGAACCTGAGTGTGGACCTCACTGTGCGTCCGACGTCGGCGATGGGAGTGATGTTCGCCCTTGTCCACCAGGACAGCGTTCCCTTCTCGGTCTCCCTGGCCGACTACCACCCTGCCATGGACGAGTGGAGAGACGTAGGTCCCAAGAGTGTTCTGTTCATAATAACAGGGTAGTCGTGGTAGTACTCTGTTCTAGTCAGAGCACTGGGTGGGAGTTGGTGGTGATCGAACCAAATACCTTGCATTCAAACATCCTCCCCTGTCGTAATTTAATCATTTGTGTAACAGGTTTATAATAAAACATGTTTTTTTTCAGTTTATTCTGGTTTCCGTGGGCAACACGGTGGTGGCCAGTGCCCCCGCCCAGCTGTGTGACAGTGAGGGTCATGTGATCCGAGTGGTTGTCACGGGGAACCAGACGTTGCTCTGGGTGGATGGTCAGCTTGGTCGCAGCGAGGAGACACAAGAGCCAGTCGACCTACAGTCCTCCTCCAGCACCTTTATAGGAGGGCTACCAGGTAACTCGCTTGTAAAGACTTACATGTGTAGAATATTAGCTAATTCACCTGTAGAGAGGACCAGGTAACTCACCTGTATAGAGGACCAGATAACTCACCTGTATAGAGGACCAGATAACTATCTGTAGAGAGGACCAGGTAACTCGCCTGTATGTAGGACCAGGTAACTCGCCTGTATGTAGGACCAGTTAACTCGCCGGTATGTAGGACCAGTTAACTCGCCTTTATGTAGGACCAGTTAACTCCCCTGTATGTAGGACCAGTTAACTCACCTGTATTGAGGACCAGGTAACTTAACTGTATGTAGGACCAGTTAACTCACCTGTATTGAGGACCAGGTAACTGGGTGCAGACTGTTTGGACTCACTAGATGATCCTGCTCCATACGGAGTGTTTTCCACTGACCAGATGTGTTTCCCCCAGATGTTCCCCTGGTGTCGACTCCGGTCACGGCGTCCTACAGCGGCTGTCTGGAGGTCACTGTGAACGGCGAGACGCTCGATCTGGACCGAGCCGTCCATAAACACAACGACATCCGCTCCCACTCCTGCCCCCTACTGGCCGCACACCAATGACCCCAACCCTGTCCCCGGTACATCGCCCCCACCCCACCTCGATGTACAGGACACTAGAGAATGACTCGGAGATGAATTCTGAAGTTGGAGAAATTGGCGGGAAAACGTCTGATGAAAAGCGAAGATCAGCTGGTCCAGTTCCTGCTGCAGCACTGCCCCCCCCCCCCCCCCTCGATACTCTTGGTGACTAGATCCCTGTTAACTACTAGTTCACTGATTTGAAAGTAAACTATTTAGTTTGCTAGTTACCAGTGAACTAATAGTGGACTGCTGGTAAACTGAGATTTATGGTAATTCATGTAGTTCCTAGTTAACATTTCTTCTAGTTAACTAGTAGGTCACTAGTCAACAGTAACTCAGAAGCTTGCCGATGAAAGGTGAACTATTGGTTAGCTAGATAACAGTTAGCAAATGTCCTGCTCCCCAAAAACCGCTGCACAGGACGATGGGATATGTGCTGTTTGAGTTGCCTGGTTAGCGGTTAGCATTAGCTACTACCATTGCCTGGTTCGCAGCTACCATAAGCTACCAGCATTAGCTGCTGGTGCAGTCTCTGCAGGAGAACTTTGTTGCACACGGAAGCAGACCGACATTAATATTGTGTCCGTCTGCTGCCTAAAACCTGAACCTTGTGCCTACCAAGCTATGCCCTTACCTGGGCCAGGGGGCGTGGCTTCATCCAGGTGACCAGGGCCAGCACTACTCGGCCCCGCCTCTCCCTCAACCAACCAATCACATCCAGACACCCGCTACAGGAAGAGCCAATCACAAGCTGGACACAAGGCCATCTTCCGCAGCTAGGGTTAGCCTAGCTAGGGATAGCTACTGAGTAACGACAGTGTAAAATACTGATCTGTGTATATACTATATGGTGCAAACCAAACCAAACACTACCTGCTGCACATGGTCCTACTACACCTTTCTGTTATTCAAGGTCTTAGTATCTCTACACAAACATTATTGATCATCAATGAAAAATCTTGAAAGTTATAATTTCTGCTTTTATTAGTTCCTCTCTTCTGGAGAGCAACTGTGTAGTTTAAAATTAAACAGTTATGTTAATACCGGTTAAACATAACCATGTATGTTAAACTGTTATTTTAATATCGGTTTAACATAACCATTTATGTTAAACTGTTGTTAGTATCCGTATATCAAACTGTTATGTTGAGTTGTTGGAGCAGAATGTCTGAGAATGCTAATGGACTCCAGCCATCTAAAGAGAGAATGTATTACACACTGCGTCATTTTTTTATATGTTGTATATTGACCTTGTTTTACTTTTTCATTTTACTCCTTTGTAACTGCCAGTTTTCTGTGTGGAGAGAATCCCATTCTGATCTCTTCCCTGACAAGTGGAAATCCATCTGAAAATAAAGGCATTGGTACTACGAGAAGAATTGATTTTTTGTGTCTTCCTCTCAACTGATGGTGGCGACCCTAAGCTGAACAGCTGCTCTCAGAACATCTGAAGCCCCCAAACCTCATTAAACTGCTAAAATAGCCCCGCAGGCTAGAATATTCAATATTAAGTTGATATTTTGCCACAAGTGTGGATGGGCCCATTAGGGAACTGGGGGAAAGTATGTTTATTATCAAGAAGAAAGCAGTGGCTCCGCCCACTTCATATTTTATGTTGAATCAAATATAAATTGTAGGGGAGATTGGGGTAAGTAGTGCCGATTTTTACTTAAAGTGTCCTTAAAGCAAGGGGATAACAGTAATGTCTCCAACTAAGATATCTACATATAGTTTAGGATGTTGTGCATCCCTGGGAACAATTACTTTGGATCTTAAAACAGTTTGAGAAATACAGCTTTAGAAAAAAGAGTGGTTTTGTGGCACAAATTGCCCCCAGTACGGGGTAAATTGTGCCATTACAGAGAATGCACTGGGGTAAATTGTGCCATTGATAATTGAAGTAAAACTGATCATTTTAATATCACAAATGATAATTCTATATAAAAGCAAGACAAATTCAAATCAAATTACTTGTTCAACTTTTAACAACATCAAAGGCCACTTTTCTATAACAAGGCCTATACCGTCACATGAACACCTAATTGAGTCTTACACTTCACAGATCCAGCCTACTGGGCTTACAACTTAACATCCTACTTGTCAATGCAGCAGGGAAATACGAACTTCTGCTCCTTTCTGGTGGTTTACATAAAGATAGTTTACGACATCAAAGGCCAATTTGCTCCAGCACCACATGAATACATAGGCTACTCAGAACAAAATCAAAATTCCAAAATGAGCTCTTAATCATCTGCATCTGAATCTCTGCCCAGATTCGGCCTACTACTGAACATCCCACGTGTCGATGCTGCATGGGAATGTAAATTAATGCTCCCTTCTGGCTGTACCACCAAGTTTTTGTGGTGTGGGTAGTTTCTTGAGCACATCACCTCTAGGGATGACTCTTTCATCATTCTCTCTAAATGTGAAGATGGGCTTTCCATCAGCAGACCTCTTACAACTTTGCTTCAGAAACTTTGCACTGATCTGGCCACCTTCAACATTCTCCACAAATCCAACATAGTTATAGGATTTGGATTTTTTACCTGTAAACTTCACAATGACAAAGTCAACAGCAGACAGATCCTTGTCACCATCATCTTCATCACTCTGGACATCTGAACTCTCATAATCAGTGGAATCACTAAGTGGAATTGGAAAGTCACTCTCTTCTGAGCTACTGGAGAGCACTTTCTTTTTGGGTTTGGTTGGTTTTGACCCTTTCAGGCCCTTCATATTTCCACTGTATTTCTTCTTTTCAGCCTGTTTCTTTTCTCTGCTGTGCAGGCCATCTTCTGCCTCATCATTGGTGGGGGAGATTTCTTCTGAGTTACTGTACACGTTGTTTTCTTCTTGGTTATTTTCTTCTCTCTTTCATTCTTTTTCTTTTCCCGTTCAGCCTTTTCATCTTCTTTTTCTTTGTGAGCCTTCTCCAACTCCATCTTCTCAGGTGTGTCGGTCATGATTCTAGTTTTCAATTTCTTTTTTACAATTCTGTTCTTTCTTTCTGTGGCTTTTGTCAAGGGAAGAATGACTTCTGGAGACACAACCCAAGTGAGCAGATTCATCACACATCTTTTTATGGTCATCCTGCAGATCTTCATCTCCTTTCCAACCTGGCGTATGGTCCTTCCCCTCTTGCACCTCTTTCACTGCTCTCTCCAACTCCTCAAGAGGAGTTGAAACCCTGTCTGTCTTCCATTTGTATTTACGTGGCATGATGGTCTAAGAATATCACATAGTTTTAGTGATCAAATGTAAGAATACAATAACAATAAAATACAATAAAGTAATATATAGTAGAAAAATCATAAATTGGGGTAAATTGTGCCACTGGCACAACTTAACCCAGGCCCTTTGGCACAAATTACCCCAGACCCACCATTTTGAAAAAAATGCATCCCCCAGCTGTTTTGAGCAAGCATCATGCTAACTGTATGGACTAATGCTGTAGCTTTCTAAAGCACTAAAACATGTGTGAACTGTTATCAAAGTTGTATATAATTGTTCAAACACAGCAATCAAAAAACCTTAATCATAAAAATTTTACTTTTGAGGGCAAAAAAAAGTTTTTTGATTTTAAATGTGCTTACCTCTCAAGCCCCTTCAAAAATATGTGGTCACATGACCAACTTCTTCTATGGTTTTCTAGAAAACAGGGGTGGCACTACTTGCCCCTTGGCACAAATTACCCCACTCTTCCCTATATGTTAGATTTTGCCTTGTTAAGCAAAACCTCCCTAAAGACTGAATAAATATCATGAACCTAAAATATATATTGTATATATTCTAATGTAAAATATCCAAATATAATACAAAATAAATCATGTACTATATCATATACAATATCATAATAAATACTGTATATTGTATTCAAAAAAATATATTATGTTAGTAGCTTCTTTGGTTTGGTGCTTGCCTTTATGCCGTCGGGTTTCTTACTTGCTTCCAGTTTCCTTTGTCACTACACCCACATGGCCTGTCGAAGTTGACCGCAGTCTGTCCGGTAAATTGTGTGGATTGTATACTCAAAAATCTAAGTTTTTTTGGAGCAGTAAAAGTCTGTGCGCTCTTTTAGCATTCACTGTTCGTTTTACACACCTGCGTGCAATAACCGCCCTAATTATAATGGCCTTTGTCGCTACCTCTGGTGAACACCAGATGGAGGCATTCCTCATTCATTTAAATGAGTCAAATAAAGTAAAATGGCCCCAACATGTACATTTCTCTTTTCATTATGGCCTGCCTGATGTTTCCTCCCTTCTCTCTCATTATTTTATGAAAGTAAGGTTGATTATGAATAGGAATTATTGTTCTTATTTATAGCTATGATCACTCTTCTAGTGGTTTACGACCTGGAGGTATTGTTATTATTGATTATGGAGCTATTGTTCCCATTGATTATTTAAAGCTGGATATTTTTCTTATTGATCATTTATGGATGGAGTTATTGCTCTAATATATTATATATAGCTCAAGTTATTCTAATTTATTATGGCTGGAGGTGTTCTTCCAATTCCTAAAGTTCAATGAATAGCACCACATGATCATAAGACAACATCTGTAACAACATCTCAAATGAAGAGAAAGAGGGAGATCTTATAAACACATTTAATCTTCTGAGACGTGAACTTTCCACACAGTGGTACTCTTATTCAACCGTAACATTACACATTGAACCATGGGGGCATCAGACCCGGCCAGGCAAGTGGAACTTCCCGGTGAAGCGCCCGTGGTTGTGGAGGTCCAAGGGGCTCAGAACCTTCCGGATGCCCAACATGTTGCCCTGGGCGACCTCGCGGAAGGTCCAGGGGTTCTGGTTGTTCTGCGCCTTCTCCTCCTGCGCTGCGTGCATGGCGGCCAGACTCTCCCGGCTCACCACCTGAAATACACCGCCGGTTTACTACACCCGAAACACACCACTCCTTTACTACACCTGAAACCCAGCACCCCTTTACTACACCCGAAACACACCACCCCTTTACGACACCACCCCGTTACTACACCCAAAACACACCACCCCTTTACTACACCACCCCGTTACTACACCAGAAACACACCACCCCTTTACTACACCCGAAACACACCACCCCTTTAAGACACCACCCCGTTACTACACCCGAAACACACCACCCCTTTACGACACCACCCCGTTACTACACCAGAAACACACCAGCCCTTTACTACACCCAAAACACAACACCCCTTTACTACACCACCCCGTTACTACACCAGAAACACACCACCCCTTTACTACACCCAAAACACATCACCCCTTTACTACACCTGAAAACACCCACCCTTTACAACACCTGAAAACACCCCCCCTTTACTACACCTGAAAACACCACCCCTTTGGACTAATAACTAGTTAATAGTAATAATGAGATTACTAAAAAGTAATGATAAGACTAAAAAGAGTTAATGGTAGCCTACTAATTCACCTTTTAATAGTGAAAAGTACTATCACTACAGAACAGGGTGGTCCCGTGGACGGTGGCGCCTCACTCACCCTGGCTGGGAACGGCAGCTTCTTGGCCACTTCAACGAGGATGGGCTCCACCTCCCCCAGCTCTATGCGGCCCCCCACCTCAACAATCAGCCGGCCGCAGCGCACGGGGGTGACGTAGTGGTCGATGGCGCCCTTGCCCCCGCCCATGCGCTGGCCCAGGCCTTTGCGGGTGATGGGCTTGTAGGGCGCATTGATGCGCCACTTGGCGAAGGTGTTGCGGACGTCCATCTTTCGGTTGATGGTCAGACGGATCATCTCTATGTGACCCCAGTGGATGTATCCGCCTCCCAGGGCCTGTTGAACATTATGTCCCAGTATATTGACGATTTATTTGATAAGACACAATAGTAAGCATTACAGTAGTGCATGAGATTTAACATGGAATTAATAAGAAGACAACATTTCAATTGAAAGAGAAATGATAGCGCCCCAAGACACAGATTCAACTAGTTATTCATACGCAGCACACACATCTAGTAGGTGTGTGGTGGACCTATCACGAAATAATAGTGAACCTACCACGATAGCGTAGCTCCCTACAGTGAAGGTGTTCGCTGCCTGGGCTGGACCCTGGATGTCTCTCAGCTTCTTCTTCTCCTTCTTGGCCTTCTTGAAGTTGGGAACCTTGTTGAGGAACTTCAGTTTGGGTTTGTCTGGCAGGACCACGTCTTCAGGGAGCAGATATACCAGTTGTTAGAGAGAAGCTCTACACTCTGTAGCGATTCATACAGAACATTTTATATAAGGTCAGTGAAGATAAAACCTTTCGAAATTGCAGAAGAAAATGCTGGTATCATAGCAACAACAGCAGTGAGAATGAAAAACGGGAGAGGTAAAGGTACAAATATAAAGAAGAAAAAAATAAAATAAAGTAAAACACTGAGCAGCTTTATATGCCCTGGATCTCTGAAAGAGTGATTGAGTGAATATATAAACAGTGTCGATAAATATTAATATGTAGAGTTTATCAATAAATAATTTAAATAGTCTCAGTCTAACAGTTTGTCTATGAATAGATATAGATGTACGTATGTGGATATGAATGAATATATGAGTTAATTAAATATCATTCGACTGTATGGAAATGGAGGGGAATAATAGTTCTATTTTGTTTTCCCTAATGTTACAGATTCAATAAGGTTATAGAATACAATTATGTGTTGTTGAAGAGTTTTATTGGCTTTTTCAGACCAGATGATCCAAGGGATAGCCAATTTGGCAGATCTGTCGTATTGCTTTGAAGGGGACAGAGATGTTATTTGAACACATTGTCTATAAATATATTTTCGTCTTGATCGGGATTTTTGTTATGGGACATTTCACCTGTTTCCTGACATTGGTAGGGATCTGTCCCTAGCGACCCGACGATCAAATAGTCCTCTATTCTGACCCCTCTATACTTGTGATGTGTATGCATACAATATGTATGTTGAAGTAAGGAAATGTCAAATTATTAAATTAAACATAAAATTACCGCTGTAGTCTGGAGGAACGTCATAGGTTTTAATTCCAGCAAACAGGATTCTCATGTGACTCTGAATACAACCTTGAAGAAATAACAAGAGACGTTTCCACATTTCTTTTATAAATAATTACTGATCAAACAGCATTGCAAAAATACAGCTCTTACTCTATACATCATATCACTATAATACCAGAGATACACGTAAACACGTGTGGTGTACCGTTCACTGACTATTCGATTAAATTTTATGCATTATATTTGATGGGATTTATTCTAGTTTTTAGAATCATTAAATATTATACTTGATATATTATACATTATATATTCCTACCTTGTAGTCCTTGCGTCCGCCAGCAGCTGATGGAGTTCTTTAATATAGACACCATTGTTCACCTGAAATAAGCACGTCCTATAAACATGGAGTCCTCTATCATAGCATGTCAACTATGTCACATATTATAACATGCAGCAAAGAGACTATATAAAAGATAAAGTTTATATTATTAAATCATGCTGTGGAAGGTCGCTGACTGTGCGCTGCCTACGAGAGTCCGCCTCGCTTTAAAGTACATTACAAACGTTCCGGCCATAAAGGTTCCCCCAGATTAGAATAACCTCAATGGCTCTAGTCCGTGTTGAATGAAACAGCGACACCCTCTGACTCCACCATATACTGCAATGTCTCCTATGTTAACTAGGATAAAAGCTAATACTGGAACATAAATACTAGAATTTATGTACCCTTTCAAGCAAGGATAATATATCTATAATATGTGTCTACAACTAGTAATATTACACAAGAAATGCATAAGAACTTTTGTAAACATGTATTTTTAGGATATATATTGTAACAACTTTGAGAAAATCACCATAAAAAATACCAGGATAACTTTGTGTGAGTGCAAACAGTAGTTTTCATCAAAGCCCCATGAGCAGTTTCCATGGCGACAGAGTTCAAAGACTTTTGAGTGTCAGAGTCAGGAGAGTTAAGTCTTGGTGTGTCTCCTCCTGCGACGAGTCCTGCAGACGTCGTACGTTAGCCCTGGAGGTCAGTAGTCATATAGGGGGTGTTATATCCCGTGGTACAGGAGGTCAAACTTGGGGATGTTCTGGGGGTCGATGGGACTCTTGATCATCATCTTGCCCCGCATTGCTCCTCTGTAGATGACCTCGACAAGGTCCAAGAAGTCCTCCTTGGTCTTGAAGCTGCCCACAAACTTGGTGTGATCTGGAGACCTGGAGAATCCCCCCAAAAAAATATATAAAGCAGATTTTCAGTTCTAAGAAAAGGTTGAGTCAAGAAACAAAACGGTTAGAATCTACAATTAATATGACCACTCACCCATAATCCACCTTCATATGTTGTCCGTTGAAGAAGAAGACAGTGGAGGGGATGTAGCTGATGTCAAAGTATCGGGTGTAGACCGGGACTTTGTCCACATCCACGATGTATATGGAAGCCATGTTGCTCAGGTTGTGAGCCGTTTTAGACAACTAGGAATGAGTGAAAGCATGCAAACATGACATGAATATGGGAGAAGAATAGTGGAGTGTATTAGGCGATTCCCAGCTGTAGGTTCCTGGGTTTGAATTCCAATGTGGTCCGCCTACCTGAAGGAATCCTAGAATGAATGTCCTAACCTGCTCCTTAATGACCCGTCTCTCTGCTGTCTAACCCTGACCTGCTCCTTAATGACCCGTCTCTCTGCTGTATAACCCTGACCTGCTCCTTAATGACCCGTCTCTCTGCTGTCTAACCCTAACCTGCTCCTTAATGACCCGTCTCTCTGCTGTCTGGCCCTGACCTGCTCCTTAATGACCCGTCTCTCTGCTGTCTAACCCTGACCTGCTCCTTAATGACCCGTCTCTCTGCTGTATAACCCTGACCTGCTCCTTAATGACCCGTCTCTCTGCTGTCTAACCCTGACCTGCTCCTTAATGACCCGTCTCTCTGCTGTCTAACCCTGACCTGCTCCTTAATGACCTGTCTCTCTGCTGTCTAACCCCAGACTGACTAGTAAATATGTTTTATATACAAAGTTTGAGGAGGTGGGGGAACTCCAGAAAGTTCCTGATGAATTACTAAACAGTATATAATGATTTCCACTGAGTTACATGTTATATTGATCAACAATAAATTGTGCATCATAATCATCATCCTCACAATCTCGTCCAGCTGAAGGCACGAGGAGTCCTCGTCTCTCCCGAACCTCAGCACCAGCACCTTCTCGGCGACTCCTTTGATCGCCCCGTCGACCTCCTCTTTACTCGACAACTTGGGCAGAAACAAACTCATGATACTTGGGAAAGAGCGGTAGGGACAAGTGGAGAATCATGGAGGGATGAGCAGAAGACACTCCTCCTTGTTTTGGTCGGAGGCGGAAATACGTCACCTTCCCCACAGGTGCTGCGCTTTGTAAGGTTATCCTTGAAATAGTTCCATAAAGAAATAAAGAATACAAATAAAATCATACAAAATAAATTACTAAAAACACATAAAACACATCTTATAACAATAGGATAATATATATATTTTTAGAATTGGAAAAAATCCGGTCAATCATAGTCACCAAAGACCTTTCACCACGCTCGTACGGAACCATTGAGACTTGTTTCCCGGTCACTGCGGCAAAATGTAGTGTGACTCCAGTTGACAACGTGACCTCCTATCAATCTGCTCAACATTCGGATCTTGCGCTTACTCTTATTATCATAAATAAAACCTGGCGTGGAACCAGGCTGGTGTGCGACGTTGGAAGAGATGTAAGGTTGTCTTCGTATCATTAATGATTATTAAAAGGATGTGTGGTTCATCTCTGTAGACGGGAGAAGAGCAGCCAATCATTGCTATTAGAAATGATGCGACTATTCTCCAGACGGGTATCTGTTGAATTATGGAGGCTATGGAGTGTTTCTGGGACTCGACATTTTTCCAGTGGGATCTTTCCTACTGGACAAGTCTGCTCTTCCCGCAGCTTCAGCTCTGGGCGTTTCCTAAGGACAGATGCATCCCAGCCGGACCAGGGGGACAAAATAGATTTGGACTTGTGGAAGTCTGTGATGATGTCCCAGACAGCAGCGGATGAAAGCATTGAGGACGATAAAGAGCAGGTGAAGAAAGGGGACTCGACAGATTCTCCAAGCGGCTGCGTGCTGGCGGCGACTCGGGAGCTGGTCTCCATGTGGCGCCAGGCTGGGAAGCTGGTTCCAGACAAGATAACGGACCAGGATGTCCAGACGTTAGCAGAACTCACAACCAAGTCTTCCAAGAAGAAGTACCTAAAATTCCTAGCCATCCGGGAGGGCCACAAGAACAAAAGCAAGGAGAAGCAAGAGAAGAAGAGGGCTGAGAGGGAGCAGAGATTGGCCGAGTTCCCCGAGACCTTAGAAAACCGACCGCCCATCAAGAACTCGTTCTTGATGCAGTACCGCGATCACTGGCTCGACCGTCTGCTGGGCTGGCGCGGCGCCCAGGCCATGAGCTTTGGTCAGCCGCTAGTATTCGACATGAGCTACGAGGCGCACATGACCCCGCAGGAGTTGACGAACTCCGTGTCCCAGATGTTGGAGGTGGAAAGTTGCAACCGCCGGTCCCTGGACCCCTTCCACCTCCACCTCTGTAACCTGCAGCCAGAAGGGGGCTACCGGCAGCAGCTGGTCAAGCGCTACGGCGAGGACGCCTGGGACCGCCTCCTCATCACGGAGACACCCCAGCGCCATGTGGACGTGTTTCCTCGGGAACAGCTTGTCTACCTCACAGCTGACTCCCCCAACGTCCTGCGGACCTTCGACCCGTCCAAGGTGTATGTGGTCGGTGCGATGGTGGACCGCTCAATCCAAACGGGACGGTCCTTTGCCACCGCTAAGCGGCTGCAGATGGCAACAGCGCGCCTCCCACTGGACCAGTTCCTCCGCTGGGAGATCGGGGCCAAGACCCTTACGCTGGACCAGATGATCCGCATCCTGCTGACCATCAAGGACACAGGCAGCTGGGAGCAGGCACTCGCCTTCGTCCCCAAGAGGAAACACGATGGGTTCTACCAGGAAAACAAGCAGAGTGGAAGGGGAGGAACCGCAGCCAGGGACCGTGGAGACAGATACCCCCAGAGGGACCAGAGAGACCGTCAGGGTTCGGCTCGTGAGCCTTGGGGTGCTGGGAGAGGTGGTCAGGACCGGGGGGTAACTGGCAAGGGGGTGGGGATGCCCTGGGAGAGAGAGTATAAACAGCCTTTTACCAGGATACGATCGTCCCAGAACAGCACGACAGAGGAAAGAAGGAGGACTGACAAGACGCGGACACCGTGGTATCAGCAGGACTAAAGACCTCTAGAGTTGGTCATAGACCTGGACATTATTGTTCCCAGTCTGTTCTACTGTCCCTCACTCTGTTCTAGGACATATGTGTTCTATATTGAACTGAGGATGGACAAGGTCTTCTAGTTCCAAGCTTGTTGTGATCAGAATCCATTTTGAATAAAACAATCTATGCACTGCTGGGTGGAATTATAAATCCATCGTAGGAACATGTGAATGAAGCGCTATTTGAATACGAATGTAAAAGACAAAAGATAGTTTGCAAATGGTGTAGTTTATCAAAGTAAATAGAGGATATAAAAGGATAGAAACCTGGTTTATTGTGGTTTGAGACCCAAATCAGATACTAATCATCGAGTAGAACATTAGCAGATCAAAGTATACAATACTGTTGGTGCAGGATCACTCAAATTAAGTTCCAATAAATTACCTGAAGACAAACCTCAATATGCATCATACAACACCTGGCCTCAACCAATATACATACAACTTTGAAATACGTTTGAAATGCAAATAAAACTGTCATAAATAAAAAATACTGCATAAACACACAAGCGGCAGTGCCATGGTCGTCTGGAAGACTGTTTGAGATCCAAGTTGAGCTCCAGGATCTCCGTCCTGACCTCCAAGAGAAGAAAAAGCGACCGAAAGAAATGCACACGCTCCTCATTATTAGAAATGTACTGGAAAAAAGGCAATACAAACATGTAGGATTAGCACATTTCTTTCACATTTGTATTGCCTTGCTGTGTTGATACGTTTAAGTAATTTGAATATGACCAATTCAATTTTATATGCTTTTTTATGTTTCCCTGGTAGGTAAAAGCGTTTTCAACTGAGTACTACACTGCTAATCTGCGGCCAGTTAAAATAGACCAGCGATCTTGACCAGGATCAAATAAAAAAGGATAACGCGTTTATAAAATGCTGAACTTAAATTACCATCATAGTAACATGATATTTACGGAGCTGACGAGTTAGTAAATAGGCCTCGGAACCGACTGCCTTTCCACACATCACCTAGTAAAACCATAGTTCCCAGAGTTCATTGCTGCATTCTGAATGGCATCTGGAATGAACTAGATCTGCTGGGAGGTCAGGGGACTAGAGCACGATGATGTCTCCAGAGCACCGCTCGCAGCAGTTAAACGTGATGTTCTCGTATCGTGTGTACGGATGGAACCTCCCGATGCTCTTCTGATTGGCCAGGAAGCTGGTTGGGGCGGAGTCAGAGAAGGAGGGCTCCTCTTCACTGTTTGGGGGGGAGACAGGGGCCAGAGTCTTCAACACCTAGGAGGAGGAGGAGAAACGGGTTCAGTAATGGACCTACCATGTGGAGGTTATGTTTTGTGTTAACTTCATGGTGGACAGAGAAAAAGTTTCACTGTCAACCCCCCCCCAACCAGCCCTGCACCATTGTGCCGTGAGCAGCTTAACAAGAAACATCATAAATTGATCGAAGCCAAACATTATGATCATGTCACAAAGGAGACCTTTTGGTTCAGACAGAGTGAAACTGCTTTTGAGGATAAGAAATTAGTATAAAGTTGCCAAAACAAAAAGGAAAACAGACAGAGAACTGGGCATTGATAAATATGCAGAGATACTACAGGAAAGTACTATCCTAAGATGACTATAGCCTATATACCTAAGATGCGAGTCACTGGCATAAGGTTGTCAGTGGCTGTTTGTAGAAGGACTTGACAGCAACGCAACAATCGCAGACCACGTCGTTGCTTTCAAAACTCTGTTTTCATGTCTACCCTGTCCAGACTAGAGCGATAAAGATGTATACACATCATAAATATATGCCAAATGACCTTCTCAGCCATTTTCTCCGCGGGTGTGTTGCAGATGTGAGCAGTGGCGCTCGCTCCGCTGCTCTTCCCCACATTGCCCAGCAGGTGGCCGCTGATGGAGTGGGCCAGCTTCTGGTTGGCAGAGGCCAGCTCGCCCACGGTGAGGCCCTGTGTGCTGGGGTAGTAGGTCTGCTGCCGGCCCCACTGCAGGGAAACCAGCAGTTCCTCCAGACACCTGGGTTACAATACCGTACATTCAAAATATAAAACATACAAATAATGTACAAGACCTACGATAACATACATCATAGAATAAAGAGAATTCCATAACATATGGAGGTATGACAGAAGTATGGCTAGAGGTATAGATAGTAGGATAGAGGTAGAAATAGAGATAGGGATATAGAAGAAGGTATGTAGGTACCCGTGTGTGAGCACCATGCCCCTGGAGAAGTCGTCCCTCTCTGACAGCAGATCCTGGATGGCGCCCTGGGCCTCTCGGTTCTGACGCTGCAACGCTGCTCTGCTATTGGTCAGCTCATCCGCCATCACCCTGAACCACACACAGCGCGCCACTCGTGTCATTAAACAAACAGCACACACACACGTCACTTAAGTCAACTATTTTGGTATATCATGGCCTTGAGCCTCTGAACCAATGAGAGACCTGGACGTAGGCATGATTGATTATGGAAAAAAATCATTATCAACATTATTTTGTCAATATTGAAATCACAATTATTTTTATGATTATTTTTGAGTTTGAAAACATGAAGCATTTATCCAGAATTTCTCTCCCAAAAAACTGTCTATGAGAACTTAAAAATAAATATATATCGTTTCCAATTGATTATATTAGTTTGGAGATCGTTTGACCCAAATATCAAATCAAAATGGGACAGATTGCACAGCCTTACCTGGAGGCCAGGAACTTGCTCCTCCACACGTCGCCCTGGATGCTCATCCTCTCCAGCTGCTCTGCTGTGCCCCTTAGAGCCCCCGTCAGCGCCTCGTTCTCCAGCACCAGGTGGTTCTTCTCCCGGGAAGCCCTCTCAAACTGGTACTGCAGGTCATCCCCTACAGACGCCACTAGGAGGCGCTTCAGCTCACGGTTCACCTGCAGAACATACAGAACACCAGTAAGAGCTAGTTCGAGGTAGTTATAGCTAGATCAATGTAGCTAAAGTTAGAAGAGTAAGATTATTTAGTTTGTGGTAGTTAGTGATACTTATTTAGTACTAGTAAGGTAGGTAGTTAGGTAGTTAATTTGTTGTTAGTCTTGCAAATCGGAATTTAGATTCACATCTTAAGTCTGATGGAGGACGACTTATTTGCTCTATATTCTTTAACAAATCCTGTTGCTGAAGGCGGGGATTTTCGGGCAGCCGCAGTAAACTCAGCCATAATCAATAAAATAGTGTCTGTAAAGATTTCAAAATCAAGACTGCCAATGGAGAAAAACACTTTTTCAAATCTCCTTCTGAAAGCTTCATTCACTCGTGTGAATGACTTTCTCCCCAGAAGTTCTGCTTTAACAAAGTGTCTCGATCCCAGATGAGTGTGTGGAAGGAAGTTAGTACTAGTGAGTGCTGGTTACCTCAGTCTGTACTCTGAGCTGGTTAATCAGCCCCTCTTTCTCCTGCAGCAGGCGGCGCTCCGAGTTCTTCAGCTTCTCCTCGGCAGCACTGCGGTCGTCCGCCGGAGGGGGGGGCGACGGGGACCGCCGCTCCTCCGACCCTTCTGGAGGAGGGGCCACACGGCAGTTGTGGCTGATGGCGCTTCTGGGAACCAGAATCCTCACCACTTCCACCTCGGCGCACGCTGCCCGGCTCACCTGGCCCAGGTGGAGCACCCCGGGTGGGGGAGGGGCGGGCCGCAGGGGGCTAGCCGGCTTCAGGACAAGCGTCTCCAGGGGAGGGGGCGTGGACACGCGCTCGGTGGGAACCTCCAGACTGACCGCCTGCTTGTCTGTCTCCATGCCATCGCCTGGGCCTCGGACAAGGACATGGGCTCGACCTAGCGCCCCACACACACACACACACACACACACACAATTAGATCACCTGTCCTCAGCAAAGTAACATTCTGTTCTTTATCATAGCTACGTTCCACTATCACAGTTTGAGTCTGTCCTTAATCATCGATACAGTCAGTCGTTAATCATCGCTACAGCCTGGTAATCATCACAGTCACAGTATGTATGTAAATGTCTAAATTAATTCAATATTGAGTGAATTAACAACTGGATCCCCGGTTGATTAGAAAGTATATTAGTTACTAGGGATAAAACCAAGCAACATAACTGAAATCTAAAATGTAGTACACACACCTCTCACACCCCCAGTGGTGGTCATGGTTACAGGGGTCAGCGGTCTGAGTTTCAAATGAGTTTCACCTATAATCAAGAATACAGAGAAACACATTCATATAAAAAAAAATTGGTTTCAACATAATCCATGATCCATCTCTGAAAGACGCTTCATTCAGACAGCCCTCCCGTTTTGGCCTTAAACACTCACCCAACGTATCTAATCTGATTGTTACAGCAGACTAGCCACCTGATAAAGCTCTGCAGTTTTTCCCCTCCACTACCTGATGGAAATTACTCGACTTATATATGAGGAATGTATCAATGTGTATTTTGTTCTAAAAAATTGCTTATAGTGATGAATACAGTTTATATTATTTGTTCTTTATTATCTTTCTTTATATTTTATATTATTATTATTTTTCTTTATTTATCTTTCCTTGATGTGTCATTGACTCTTGTGGTTTTATGCAATGCATGTAAGCCTGTGCCTTCCGGTGCATGTTGTGCCATTCATCACTTTTTGGGTACGCCCTGTTTATTAGACAGGTTCCCCTTTTGGGTCATATAAGTCGTCTCACCCATTGTTCTCAATGCCTGATGAAGATCCCTATCGGTCGAAACGTTGCCTGTTTGTAAATAAATCTACTTCTAGAGCATTAAAACAGTGTACAGACCCTCCTATCCCTTCTCTTATATCCAACACAATTGTCTTTGGATGAGTATTGTTTAATGATTGGTTTCAACATTAAACAATACTTTTAATAGAAAACCATGAAGTTGTAATAAGACACTAATCCGTTTGAATAGAAAACGACACCGTTTAAATAGGAAACAAAAAGGTTTTCGAAGGGTATACGTAACCCATTGAGATTATTGGATAATTAGAATAATTTGACAAACTGTTTGATTAAAGGTTGAAGGGGGATTCAATGCATTGTAACAGATATATCTATGAACGTTTTATTGTCCAATCATTCATACAGTGTTGAGACAAATCACTGTTTGAGTCTCACTTTAAAAAGAGTAAAACATGTACTGTTACCAGACAGCGAAGAGACAGGAAGAGAAAAGAGACAACAGTAAACACAAACGTAGACATTTCTTTTGTGATGACTTTTTTGTTTGTAGCAACAAACACCATAGAGTCATAAATACCACCCTAGTGTTGTTAATTATCATATATTCATTAATTCGTTACATTATCATTATCACATCATGTAACGTTAGCTCCATACAAACATCATAGTGTTGTAAATATCATCTATATGACATCATGTAACTACCTACTCTTATAGTTTTGAAAATTACATCATGTAGCTACATCATGCAGTAGTATCATAGTACAACATATTACGTGTATTATAATCTTTACTTACCGACCAGAGAATTTTATTCCAGTAAACTTCTCACTCTGTTTGATTCCATGTTATCCAGACCGGATATTGTTGGCTTCTGGCAGCTGGCTACTGCCTCCTGGCTTCCGGCTTATTTTCCGTCGGAGGATCCAGGATCAGAGTCCGTTCGGAACCAACAGCCTCCCTGAAAGGGACAGGAGGTTAGTCATCTGATCTGAGAACACGGGGCTGTTGGCAGTGTAACCGTAAAATGTCCCCGACCTCACAACACGCACGGAACGGAAATATTGTAAACACTGCGGACCAACATCTAGCTGCACCGCTGTACGTTCTCTGTTGGTTGTGTGTTCTTTCAATTCTATAAATAGATATAATTATATATTTCTATAACTATATAACATTTGCAGGTAGATCATGGGAGTCCACGGACTGTGGAAGTTACTGGAGAGTTCAGGCAGACCAATCAACCCGGAGAGCCTGGAGGGAAAGATCCTGGCTGTTGGTATCCTTTGTGTGTGTGTGTGTGTGTGTGTGTGTGTGTGTGTGTGTGTGTGTGTGTGCGCGTGTGTGTGTGTGTGTGTGTGTGTGTGTGTGTGTGTGTGTGTGTGTGTGTGTGTGTGTGTGTGTGTGTGTGTGTGTGTGTGTGTGTGTGTGTGTGTGTGTGTGTGTGAACATTCAATATATAATAAAAATGATGATATACAGATTGTTATATTTTGCGGTTCGAAACTAGTGCAGTAGTGCAATAGTCAACTATTCAATTGTCAATTATTATAGCATTACAGTAAATACAGTAATCAGGTACAGAAGCGGTGTCTTTTAGTAGTGCAATAGTAACTCATTATAACGGCATTACAGTATAAAACAGGGACAGTACAGAGAGGTCTTTAAGTAGTGAGGTGTGTGTATGTGTTTAAGTTGTAACCTTAACCAGTGGTCCAGACATCAGTATCTGGCTGAACCAGGCTGTGAAGGGCGTGCGAGCTCGAGATGGGAGCAGTGTTCAGAACGCTCACCTCCTCACTCTGTTCCACCGGGTCTGCAAGCTGCTCTACTTCCGCGTCCGGCCCGTGTTTGTGTTCGACGGGGATGCTCCGCTGCTCAAGAGGCAGACTCTGGTATGTCTGGTGGTAGCATGTAGCTACGACATACAGAATGAAGCTACAGCATATAGCTATCGCAGCATGTAAATCGAATGTCCTGTGTACAGGGTTTGTGTGATGCGACCGAGAGGGTACACGTGTGTTGTGATGTCCTAACGTTCTAGGCTTTGTACTGGGTGTGTGTGTTTGTTATTTTCTATCGTCCTAGGCTGTAAGGAGACAGAGGAGGGAGGAGCTGACCAGAGAGTCTAAACAAACCAACGAGAAACTCCTCAAGACGTTCCTCAAACGCAGAGCCATTCAGGCTGTTCTAGGAGAACAAAGGTCTATCTCTCGCTCTCTCTCTGTCTGTGTCTGTCTCGCTCTATCTCTGTCTCCCTTTTTCTCTTTCTCGCTCACTGTATATCTATCTCACTGTATGGGTGTCTCTTTCTCTCTAGTGAAGAGCCAGTCCTGAGTCTGTCAAATGTGAGGAAAGATGAGGAGGACATCTACATTCTGCCCGCTCTACCAGTTGTCGATAAGGAGAACAGGTGTGTGTGTATAAATCAACATGTGTGTGTGTGTGTGTGTGTGTGTGTGCATGTGTGCGTGCGTGCTTGTGTGTATGTCATATAAGTTAACTCGGGTCTCTTGTCTCTGCAGCTCTGGAGAAGAAGAAGAAGAAGAAGCAGCAGAAGATGAAAAGAGATCTGGAGATCATAAAACGGACAGCCATCACATGTATCAGGTCTGCCCTTAACCCTTAACCCTAACCCTGAACCCTGAATCTTAACCATCACCTGTAACAGGTCAACCCTTGACACCCTTATCCTTAACCCTAACCCTTAACCTTAACCATCACATGTATCAAGTCTATCATTAACCTTAACTGTGGTGTGCGATGTGTTTGTGTGCACATGTTAGGGAGAGGTGTACGGTGATCCTAACTCAGTCGATATAAACAGTGAGGAGTTCAGCGATCTTCCTCTGGAGGTCAGACACCAGATCCTCAAAGACATGAAGGAGTTTAGCAAGAGACGCAGAACCATGTACCAGCCCCCCCCTGAGGTTAAAACACACACACACACACACACACACACACACACACACACACACACACACACACACACACACACACACACACACACACACACACACACACACACACACACACGGTGTGGTATTACACATGGAAAGCAACATGGTGTGTTACAGGGTACGTCACATGATGTGCTACATGGTGTTTAACATGGTGTGTAACTGCGTGTTTCCAGTGTTCTGGAGACTTCTCTCAGTACCAGCTGGAAGGTCTCTTGCAGAGGAAACATCTGAACCATCGTCTGGTGGAGGTGGAGCGAGAGATGAACCATAACAGCGCAGGGGCGGGGCCACAGCTCTATGGAGACCAGGACCATTCCAACCAGAGCCAAACCATAGAGACACGCAGATTGCTCTCTGAGGACGCTACTCACTACATCCTCATTAAAGGTACAGTCTCCGCCCACTACCGACTCCGCCCACTACATCCTCATTAAAGCTACAGACTCCGCCCACTGCAGACTCCGCCCGCGACAGACTCCGCCCACTACTTACTCTGCCGTCTACATCCTCATTAGGTGCACAGACTCCGCCCACACTAGGCCCTAACCCAGACAGACTAGCCCAGACCAGACCCTAACCCAAGCTAGCCCAGACCAGACCCTGCTTTTGACCCTGTGTGTCCTCTGGGCTCCAGGCGGCCAGAAGAAGGCAAAGGTCCCTGAGAACCAGCCTGCAGCCCTTCCCTGGTCGGGGGGCCCGCTGTCAGGGGTCCGGAGACCCCGGGCGGGCAGACCCCAGCCGCTGTGGAGCACCGTCTGCGAGGAGGAGGAGGAGGAGGAGGAGGAAGAGAAGCAAGCCTCGTCTTCCTCTTCGGCCCCCACACCCAACCTCCTCCCCCCCTCCCCTCGCACACTGCAGGCCATCCAGGCGGCCATGGAGAGCGGCTCAGAGGAGGAGCAGGAGCAGTCAGCGGGGAGGAGGAGAAGTAGGAGCGTCTCCCCACGCACAGCTCTGGCCATCCAACAAGCCCTGGCTGGGGAGGGGGAGGAGGCAGGTCATCTCCCCACCCTACCACCAACACCACCACCGCTGGAGCTCCCCACTTCATCACCACCCCAGTTCCCCACCCTAACTCCGCCACCAGTACAGCTCCACACGCCAACACCACCACCACCACCACCACCAAAACTCCCCACTGCTTCACCACCACAGCTCGACAGCAGCGCAACATCGAATAGCCGGCCCGGTATGACTATTCCAACCAGTCAGAAAAGCCGTGGGGTTGTCCTATCAGGTGGTTGGCTGGGCAGCAGTTCAGAAGAGGAGGAGGTGGAGGAGGTGATTAGAGAGGAGGTGCCCAGGGAGAACAAACAGGGAGGGAGGAGGACTGTAGAGGTGACGTCGGACCGGTCGAAGCCGGGAGAGAAGCTTCCAGAACCCATCAAGATAAACGAGGATAAGGAGGGGGAGGAGGGAGATGTGGTGTTGGTGGAGGAGGAGGAGGAGGAGGAGGAGGAGGATGAAGGTGTGATGGATGATGGGAGCGATTCAGAAGGTAAGTTAGTCTTGTAAGGACACGTGCATCATGTCGTCTTAGTACAGCCGAGTGTTCACTATGTAGTCAGTACTGTTGAGTGTTCACTATGTTATTAGAGTACTGTTGAGTGTTCACTATGTTATTAGAGTACTGTTGAGTGTTCACTATGTTATTAGATTAATGCCGAGTGTTCATCGTATTGTATCTTCACCAGATAGCTTCATCCAGGTGTCTGATGAGGAGGAGCCGAAACAGGAAGAGGATGATGATGTCACAGAAACAGGGGAACCGCCTCCGGCCTATTCGGCCAGCCCAGGCATCCAGAATGATGAGGACCAGAAGGAGGAGGTACAGCAGAAGGAGGAGGTACAGCAGAAGGAGGAGGTAGAGCAGAAGGAGGAGGTACAGCAGAAGGAGGAGGTACAGCAGAAGGAGGAGGTACAGCAGAAGGAGGCGGTACCGCAGAAGGACGAGGAGGAGGAGGAGGTTACCAAGGCGTGGGACGGTGTTGACATGGTAAGGGTGGTATCACTGGTAACCAAGATGTTGTAGATCCTGGTTAACGAAATACAAGTTGAGAGGCTCTCGAACTTCAGTCATACAAAGTTTGAGCAGTGGTGAGAGGAGACACAACCCTTCATCCTCATGATATAGTGGACCAATGGCGGTACACCGGTCCTGGCTGGTCCAATACACAGTGTGCTGGACCCGTTGATCTGGGCATCCTGAACACCACGTAGTGGCCGTAGCCCGATGTGACGCTTTGATTTGGTCGTCTACATAGCTGTGTGTGTACGGACCCAACTATGTAGTCTGTACAGACACAGCTATGTTGATAAGTATGCCGCAACGATTGTTGTCCTGCAGGCAGAGCTGGAGGCGCTAGAGAGCTGTCTGGAGGAGGAGCAGGCCAGCCTGAGACAGCAGAAGGACAAGCAGGAGAGGACGGCGGCCAGCGTCAGTGGACAGATGTGCCTGGAGAGCCAGGTCAGGGGCGACGTCACACACACACACACACACACACACACACACACACACACACACACACACACAGATTCCCCCTGAGGTATGCGAACACAATCACACACACACTCATACCCCCCCCCCCCCCCCCCCCCCCCCCCCCCCCCCCCCCCCAGTACAGAAAGGCAAGGTACACACACATGCACAGACACACACACACAGACACACAGGTCTGCTTTGACCATCACAGATACGACGTCTGACCAGCCTGGCAAGGCAATACAACTTTATTTATACAGCGCTTTCATGCACGAGGCAGACTCAAAGTACTTCAAATAGAAACATCTTAATATATAAAATAAAATGAAATCATAAAATAAGATGGATAAGTTTAAGATTAAGCAGAAATTTTAAGCAAACATACACTTAATTGAAGTAATAAAAGAAAATAGATATGTAAAAGAAAATAGTAAGTAAGTAAAAAAAAAAGTTTAATGTATTTAAGATTTAGCAGAATGCTAAAGCAAGTGTTCAGTCTTGTTTTAAAAGGGGTCAGAGTCGGGGCAAGTTCTGAATCCTCATGAGGGTTGTCATGGTAACAGGAGCTGCTGCGTATGTTTGGCGTGCCGTACATGGTGGCGCCGTCGGAGGCGGAGGCCCAGTGTGCGTGTCTGGACCGCCGGGAGCTGACCCACGGGACCATCACAGACGACTCAGACGTCTGGCTGTTTGGAGGGAGACACGTCTACAGGAACTTCTTCAGCCAGAGCAAATACATAGAGCACTACCAGTACACTGACCTGCACAACCAGCTGGGTTAGTACTGCTAACTACCAGTACACTGACCTGCACAACCAGCTGGGTTAGTACTGCTAACTACCAGTACACTGACCTGCACAACAAGCTAGGTTAGTGCTCACTACCAGTACACTGACCTGCACAACCAGCTGGGTTAGTACTGCTAACTACCAGTACACTGACCTGCACAACAAGCTAGGTTAGTGCTCACTACCAGTACACTGACCTGCACAACCAGCTGGGTTAGTACTGCTAACTACCAGTACACTGACCTGCACAACCAGCTAGGTTAGTACTCACTACCAGTACACTGACCTGCACAACCAGCTGGGTTAGCACTACTAACTCGGTTAGTACTAACTACCAGTACACTGACCTGCACAACCAGCTAGGTTAGTACTGCTAACTACCAGTACACTGACCTGCACAACCAGCTGGGTTAGCACTACTAACTAGGTTAGTACTAACTACCAGTACACTGACCTGCACAACCAGCTAGGTTGGTACTGCTAACTACCAGTACACTGACCTGTATAGCCTGCTAGGTTACTACTACTATCTAGGTTAGTACTAGCTACAAATTAACTGACCGGCATAACCAGCTAGGTTAGTACTACTAACTAGCTTTGTACTGACTACAAATTCACTGACCTGCATAGCAAGCTAGGTTAGTACTACTAACTAGGTCAGTTCACAAACTAGGTTAGTAGAACCAACCAACATAAGTGAGCACCATTACCAATCATTTAGGTTCTTATTATTTGTGTTTTCAGGTCTGGACCGCAGCAAGCTGATCAACATGGCGTACCTTCTGGGCAGCGACTACACCGACGGGATCCCGGGGGTGGGCTACGTCACCGGTATGGAGATCCTGAACGAGTTCCCTGGACCCAATCTGGAGCCCCTCACTCAGCTCAGGTGGGTTCGACCAAACCTTAATGGATAACTTCAGGATCTTATCACCTAGAACCCATCTTCCCATCATTTTGGGTCCATTAACACACCACAGGGACATTATCTTTGAGTGAAACCTGAATGGTTACTTAACTCTACTCCCTGTAACGTGTCATCGGCAGCACATGGTGGTCTGCGGCCAAGCAGAGGAAGGCGTCGGACCCGCGAGACTCCAAGGTGAAGAAGAAGCTGCGGTCCCTCCAGCTGACGCCCGGCTTCCCCAATCCGCTCATAGCGCAGGCCTACCTGCACCCCACCGTCGACCAATCAGAGAGCGCCTTCAGCTGGGGACGCCCTCATCTGGAGCAGATCAAAGAGTATCCTTCATGAGTGGAATTATTGGTGGAAGTGTGGGACTGCTGGTTTACTTTGTATGTTCTTGTTGTGGCTTTAAATGTGTGTCCACCGATAAGAATATTACCTTTAAACATTCAAAATTTACTGCAATTATCAACTGAATGTGAGGGATAAAAGTTTTGACTTCACGTCAGACGTCTGTGTTGTGTGGCAGAAATACTACGTTAGTTAGCATTAAGCTCCAGCCCATACCATCCCATAATACCCCTTTGAACCTAAAAACGACACTGCACCGTCCAGTTTTCCCGAAGTCCACTATGAGAGGATGAAGAAGAAGTTGCAAAAAGGGCATATTCTAACCTCTTGTAGATCATGTAAAAAGTACACAGAAAAATGTACTGCCGGCTGTTGCTTACCGGATCGCAGAAAACCATGTCACAGATTCAGTAGGCTTTACGCTATATTTATTCATTGAGCTAATGTAGGATGGTGCGTTTAAGGGGGCGGGGGGAGGTAGGAGAAGGGACCAAAGACCTTTGAGAGACTGTGCATTTCCTTGTTTCTTACAGTTTGGGTGGACACCACCACCTTCTAATAATATGCAGCCCACCATTTTGTTGAGGATTCACTTCACATCTCGCCAAATCAAGCACGACGCATCTTTAACGGTAGGACAGATTCTGCCAGAGTCGGTTTGGCTGGACCAATAAGAAGACAGACGAGGCTCTACAGCCAGTCATCAAACAGCTGAACAGCCAGCAGGTAGACACTCCCCCTCCTGTCATACTGTAGCCACGCCCCCCTCTGGTCATACTGTAGCCACGCCCCCCTCTGGTCATACTGTAGCCACGCCCCCTCCTGTCTCACGACTCTAATCTCACTTGATGTTAACTTTAGAAACGGCTTGTAATGGCTATCTACATCCCACCTGGTGGTAAAATCTATATACAAGTGTAAGTGTATAAATGTAGTGAATGTGTCTCCCTCGCTCCCTCTCTCCCAGAGCCAGCCGCGAATCGACTCCTTCTTCCGCCAGGAGCAGCAGGAGCAGAAGGAGGTGCTCAGCACTAGGCTCCGCAGGGCGGTCACCTGCATGAAGAGGAAGGAGCGGGAGGAGGAGTCCCTCTCTCCTTCCAAATGTAAACAGGCCAAGCCAGCGGAGGGGAGGAAGGAGGTGTCCGTAGGGGTAGGGGGAGGAGGAGGAGGAGGAGGTGGCTTCCTGGGGGCAGAGGTTAGGGGAGAAGGAGCTCCTCTCAGTTCTCCGAGGAAGAGGAGGGAGGAGGAGGTCCTCCCCACGCCTCCCAAGGGGGCGGAGGAGCCGGCCTGCTCCTCTCTCCTGCGGGGGGAGGAGCGGGAGGAGGAGAGCAGCGGTTCTGACAACAGCAGTGACGGGGGGCGGGATGTTACCATGGTAACGGCCAAGTCGGTGTTTGAGGGCAGCAGGGGGGGGCGGAGCAGGGGGGGTAGGAGGGGGAGGGGCCGGGGGGGAAGGAGGGGGAGGTTATAAAATGAATCCTCGAGAGTTGTTGTTGTTGGAAGTTAATCAAAGATATTCGAGACGCTGACTGAGTTAGCAAGCTGGCGCTACCTAGCTCTTTAGCCCTCGAGCTAACTATTCATCTACCATATTGGCCATTAACTACCAATATACAGAGATAGCCAGATAATGTTTTTCTGTTATGTCTGTATTTGTAATGACATATTTTTGTATTGAATAAAAAAAAGCTGAATCAATTTTGCATAATCAAATTTTGTGCTCTGTAAATGATTGATAATGATTTCAATGCTTTGCATACATTTATTCGTCTTATTTTGGCCAATTTTGCAACTCATTTATAACTTTTAATAATCAACATGACACAAACACCCTGAGAAATGTGAGGTCGAGGGAGATCACTGACAGCTGTTGCTGTCTGTTCAGATGGGGGGGGTAAAGGGTGTGGGTGTGTGTGTGTGTGTGTGTGTGTGTGTGTGTGTGTGTGTGTGTGTGTGTGTGTGTGTGTGTGTGTGTGTGTGTGTGTGTGTGTGTGTGTGTGTGTGGGATTAGGGTGTACTGTGTGTCTAGGGTTAGGATGTACTGTGTTTGAGAGTGGAGCTGTGGGACATGGCTGTAAATATCTATTAGCGTACAGCTATAAGCAGCGTCCTGGTGGGTCTGGCTTCACTTCAACATGGAGAGCTGCTCAGCCCTAGACACACAGAGTGAGTACCCTAGCCCGCTGCCAATACTGGTATTATTTACTAAAGAGTAACTTTTAACCCCTGATTTATTAACAAGTCACTGGTGCAGGGGTTTATGTGTCAAACACATAAATACACAGAAAGCCCTCAAGCTTACTAGAAAGCCAGCTAGCTATCTCCCTATTCAATTAGCCCTCTAGTTCACTAGTCCTTTAGCCAACTAGCCATCTAGCTTAGTAGCCACCGGCTATAACTAGCCCTTTAGCTAACAAACCTTCAGGCTAGCTAACCTTACTTGCCCTCTGGCTAACTAGCCCCTAACTAGCCATCCAGCAAAAATTAAGTAGCTTTTGTGTGAACATGCATATGTGTGTGTGTGTGTGTGTGTGTGTGTGTGCGCGTGTGTGCGTGCGTGCGTGCGTGCGTGCATGTGTAAAAGCACGCCCACAAACGTAACCCTAACTAATTAGGTGACTAATTATTGATGGTTGTGTTGTAACAGTTGTACTTGATGGAGTGCTTGTTGGTATACTTTAGGGTGTAGCTGATGGATGTGCTGTGGCTGGTGTAGCTGATGGATGGGCTGTGGCTGGTGTAGCTGATGGATGGTCTGTGGCTGGTGTAGCTGATGGAGTACCTGAGGGTGTAGGTGAGGATGTAGCTGACAGTTGTGTTGTCACAGGTGAAGGTGATGGAGGAGCTGATGGTATAGCCGTAGCAGCTGATGCAGAGCTGGCTGCCTCCATCATGGCCCACCACTCTCGGCCCTCCATAATCTTGAACCAGGTCTGGGAGGGATACTCCTTCGCTGGCAAGCAGATCCGCATCAAGGAATCCACCGACCTGTATGGAGCTGTGCTCTGGCCCTCGGTAGGACAACCGGACGATACCAGTTGTAACTAGTTATTAACTGGTCAATACCTAGTTACAACTGGACCTAGTAACGTCAATACTTAGTTACATCTTGACCAAGTAACGTCAATACCCAGTTACATCTGGATCAAATTACAACTGGACCTAGTTATCTCTTGACCTATTAACGTCAATACCTAGTTACATTTTGACCAAGTAACGTCAATACCTAGTTACATCTGGACAGAGTAACATCAATACCTAGTTACATCTTGACCGAGTAAGGTCGATACCCAGTTACATCTGGACCCAGTTACGTCTTGACCTAGTAACATCTGGACAAAGTTACCTCTACACCTTGTTACATCTTGACCAAGTTACATCTGGATCAAATTATGTCTAGACCTAGTTCAATCTTGACCAATTTATATTTGGAACTAGTTACATCTGGATGGTTGTGTCTGAACCCATTGTCCTCCCTTCCTGTTGTCATCAGGCGATTGTATTGAGTCACTTCCTGGAGAACAACCTTGACAAGTACAACATGGTGGATAAAAACGTGATGGAGCTAGGAGCAGGAACTGGCTTGGCCACTATCGTCTCCAGTCTGCTAGGTATATACACACGTGGACAAAATTGTTGGTACCCCTCTGTTAATGAAAGAAAAACCCACAATGGTCACTGAAATAACTTGAAACTGACAAAAGTAATAATAAATAAAAATTTACTGAAAATTAGCCACTGAAAATCAGACATTGCTTTTGAATTGTGGTTCAACAGAATCATTTTAAAAAACAAACTAATGAAACAGGCCTGGACAAAAATTATGGTACCCCTAGAAAAGATTGAAAATAATTTGACCATAGGGAAACTAATGTGTGTCCTCTAATTAGCATCACAGGTGTCTTCAAACTTGTAGTCAGTCAGTCTGCCTATTTAAAGGGTGAAAAGTAGTCACTGTGCTGTTTGGTGACATGGTGTGTACCACACTGAACATGGACCACAGGAAGCGAAGGAGAGAGTTGTCTCAGGAGATTAGAAAGAAAATTATAGACAAGCATGTAAAAGGTAAAGGCTATAAGACCATCTCCAAGCAGCTTGATGTTCCTGTGACGTCAGTTGCACATATAATTCAAAAGTTTAAGGTCGATGGGACTGTAGCCAACCTCCCTGGACGTGGCCGCAGGAGGAAAATTGATGACAAAATGAAGAGACGGATAATAAGAATGGTAACCAAAGAGCCCAGAACAACCTCCAAAGAAATTAAAGGTGAACTCCAAGGTCAAGGTACATCAGTGTCAGATCGCACCATCCGTCGTTGTTTGAGCCAAAGTGGACTTCATGGGAGACGACCAAGGAGGACACCACTGTTGAAAGCAAATAATAAAAAAGCGAGAGTGGAATTTGCCAAAATGCATATTGACAAGCCACAAAGCTTCTGGGAGAATGTCCTATGGACAGATGAGACAAAACTGGAGCTTTTTGGCAAGGCACATCAGCTCTATGTTCACAGACGCAAAAATGAAGCATACCAAGAAAAGAACACTGTCCCTACTGTGAAACATGGAGGAGGCTCAGTTATGTTCTGGGGCTGCTTTGCTGCATCTGGCACAGGGTGTCTTGAATCTGTGCAGGGCACAATGAAATCTCAAGACTATCAAGGCATTCTGGAGAGAAATGTGCTGCCTAGTGTCAGAAAGCTTGGTCTCAGTTGCAGGTCATGGGTCCTCCAACAAGATAATGACCCAAAACACACAGCTAAAAACACCCAAGAATGGCTAAGAGCAAGACATTGGACTATTCTGAAGTGGCCTTCTATGAGCCCTGATCTAAATCCTATTGAACATCTGTGGAAGGAGCTGAAACATGCCATCTGGAGAAGGCACCCTTCAAACCTGAGACAACTGGAGCAGTTTGCTAATGGAGAGTGGGCCAAAATACCTGTTGACAGGTTCAAAAGTCTCATTGACAGTTACAAAAATCGTTTGATTGCAGTGATTGCCTCAAAAGGTTGTGCAACAAAATATTAAGTTAAGGGTACCATCATTTTTGTCCAGGCCTGTTTAATTAGTTTGTTTTTTAAAATGATTCTGTCGAACCACAATTCAAAAGCAATGTCTGATTTTCATTGGTTAATTTTCAGTAAATCTTTATTTATTATTACTTTTGTCAGTTTCAAGTTATTTCAGTGACCATTGTGGGTTTTTCTTTCATTAACAGAGGGGTACCAACAATTTTGTCCACGTGTGTATTATATTATGTTATCCTACATTGTATGATGTCCTTGAATGTATATTTTATAGATAATATAATATACAATAATAACCCCTGACCTCTTCTCTTAGGGGCCAAGGTCACCTCCACTGACCTCCCCGAGATTTTGGCAAACCTTGCCTACAATGTCCAGCGCAACACTAAGGACCACTGCAGATACACACCAGTGGTCAGTTACACTAGGAACCAAATCCTCTTCCGTAGGATAAAGGATCTACCTCTGACATACTTATGATCCATCTCTAACCGGCTTGTATTATTAACTTTCTAACACATATATTATCCACTGTATCTCTAACATATGATATACTTGTTTTAACTTTCTAACACATATATTATCCACTGTATCTCTAACATATGATATACTGTATCTCTTAAAGATAAGTAGTCTACTGTATCTTATATAATATTGCCTGTATCGCCAACATATATGTTATATATCTGTAAAATATGTATTATATCTCTAACACATATTATCTACTGTATCTCTTCCAAATTATTAGCTTTATCTCTAATATACATTATTAGCTCCTGTATCTCTAATCGATATATTATCTATAATGGATATATTATCTATCTCTAAAGGATATATTATCTACTGTATTGATAATAGATATATATGATCTATCTCTAACATATATATTATGTACTGTTTCTCTATAAAGTATATTATCAGATTCTACTGTATCTCATAGATATGTATTTGTATCACTAACATTTATATTATGTACTGTGACCCTAACATATACTATTTATCTCCCAAGGATATATTATCTCCTGAATCTCCAAAATATATATTATGTACTGTATCTCTAATATATATATTATCTATCTCTAACAGATATATTATGTACTGTATCTCTTACAGATAAATTATCTACTGTATCCCCAACATATATATAATATACTGCACATGTGATCGATTTATAATCTACTGTATCTCATATATATGTATATGATGTACTGTATCTCTGACAGATGTATTATCTGTATCTCTAATATATACAGTATTTCCTGTATCTCCTCTACTGTTTCTCTAATATTTATTATCTATCTGACAGATATATGATCTACTGTAATTCCAACCGTTATCTATCTAATGTATATTCAACAGATATATTATCTACTGTAATCTCTAAAAGTATCTACCTTCAAAATAACTATTATCCATTTCAACCCGAACTATTATCTACTGTATCTTCAACATATGTATGATTTACTGTATTTTATATGAGCTATATCTAGATACAGTGGGGCAAAAAAGTATTTAGTCAGCCTCCAATTGTGCAAGTTCTCCCACTTAAAAAGAAGAGAGAGGCCTGTAATTTTCATCATAGGTATACCTCAGCTATGAGAGACAAAATGAAAAAAAAAAATCTAGAAAATCACATTGTCTGATTTTTAAAGAATTTATTTGCAAATTATGGTGGAAAATAAGTATTTGGTCAATAACAAAAGGTCATCTCAATACTTTGTTACATGCCCTTTGTTGGCAATGACAGAGGTCAAACGTTTTCTGTAAGTCTTTACAAGGTTTTCACACACTGCTGCTGGTATTTTGGCCCATTCCTCCATGCAGATCTCCTCTAGAGCAGTGATGTTTTTGGGCCTTCGCTGGGCAACACAGACTTACAACTCCCTCCAAAGATTTTCTATGGGGTTGAGATCTGGAGACTGGCTAGGCCACTCCAGGACATTGAAATGCTTTTTACGAAGCCACTCCTTAGTTGCCCCGGGCGGTGTGTTTGGGGTCATTGTCATGCTGAAAGACCCAGCCACGTTTCATCTTCAGTGCCCTTGCTGATGGAAGGAGGTTTTCACTCAAAATCTCACGATACATGGCCCCATTCATTCTTTCCGTCACACGGATCAGACGTCCTGGTCCCTTGGCAGAAAAACAGCCCCAAAGCATGATGTTTCCACCCCCATGCTTCACTGTAGGTATGGTGTTCTTTGGATGCAACTCAGCATTCTTTCTCCTCCAAACACGACAAGTTGAGTTTTTACCAAAAAGTTCTATTTTGGTTTCATCTGACCCTATGACATTCTCCCAATCCTGTTCTGGATCATCCAAATGCTCTCTAGCAAACTTCAAACAGGCCCGGACATGCACTGGCTTTAGCAGGGGGACACGTCTGGCACTGCAGGATTTGAGTCCCTGGCGGCGTAGTGTGTTAGTGATGGTAGCCTTTGTTACTTTGGTCCCAGCTCTCTGGAGGTCATTCACTAGGTTCCCCCCGTGTGGTTCTGGGATTTTTGTTCACCGTTCTTGTGATCATTTTGACCCCACAGGGTGAGATCTTGCGTGGAGCCCCAGATCGAGGGAGATTATCAGTGGTCTTGTATGCATTCCATTTCCTAATAATTGCTCCCACAGTTGATTTCTTCACACCAAGCTGCTTACCTATTGCAGATTCAGACTTCCCAGCCTGGTGCAGGTCTACAATTGTGTTTCTGGTGTCCTTTGACAGCTCTTTGGTCTTGGTCATAGTGGAGTTTGGAGTGTGACTGTTTGAGGTTATGGACAGGTGTCTTTTATACTGATAAGGAGTTCAAACAGGTGCCATTAATACAGGTAACAAGTGGAGGACAGAGGAGCCTCTTAAAGAAGAAGTTACAGGTCTGTGACAGCCAGAAATCTTGCTGGTTTGTAGGTGACCAAATACTTATTTTCCACCATCATTTGCAAATAAATTCTTAAAAAATCAGACAATGTGATTTTCTGGATTTTTTTTTTCATTTTGTCTCTCATAGCTGAGGTTTACCTATGATGAAAATTACAGGCCTCTCTCGTCTTTTTAAGTGGGAGAACTTGCACAATTGGTGGCTGACTAAATACTTTTTTGCCCCACTGTATATTATCAACAATATCTCTAATTGATCAATTATATAATCCATCTCTAACAGATATATTATCTACTGTATCTCTAATATATAATGCATCTCCAACACATATCATCAGAGATGATCACATCATCATCTCTGACAGATATATTATCTACTGTATCTCTATAATATATATACTGCATCTCTAACACATATCATCAGAGATGATCACATCATCATCTCTGACAGATATATTATCTACTGTATCTCTATAATATATATACTGCATCTCTAACACATATCATCAGAGATGATCGCATCATCATCTCTGACAGATATATTATTATATATAATAAGTATTATTATATATATTATATGATAATCCTCACCGACTTTTACAGATGCTCCATAGAGAGCAGCCTCTCTTGCTGCATTACTGCCTGGTACAGCAGCAGCCGATCCTAAGTCCCTCCCAGGGCTGGTGAAGACAGAGGAGCACAACAACGGTTGCCTTCTCCCCTCCGGGCAAGGCCTCGCCTTAGGAAAACCACGGGAAATCATAACAGGCTTAAGCCACGCATGCTATGGACTGTTATCTGCTTCGCATTGCTGCTGTTGGGTAGACTTTACCGGAGCACTCGGGCACAGACTTCCAGACTGACACTTCTTCCCCCAGGCAATCAGGCTTCTCAACCTGCAACCCTAACCCTGTTGATCATATTGAACACACTAACACTGCTTCACAAGCTCTGGTCACTTTTACATTCAATGTACATTCCCTACATTTTAATGTACATAACCATCTGCACACCTCCACCTTATATATATAGTGTGTTTTATTTTATTTATATGTATTTTATATATATTTATCAACTTTTTTTAATTTAGAATTTCTTTTATTATGCTAAATGTGATGTCTTCTTGAAAATGTCAACATATTTGTCCCTGGTCATAAGGAATTTCCCAGTTCAGAATAACCCTGTGTTGTACTTTGCAAATGACAAATAAAACGCTTTGACACTTTAACAGCGCAATTATCCACACCTAACAGAAACATTATCTACCGTATCGCAAACAAATACATGAACCATCTCTAAGCGTCCGATTATCTCTCCTACTCGAGGTGACGGAGCTGTCCTGGGGCCAGCAGTTGGAGGAGCGGTTCCCTCGATCGACCCACCACTACGACTATGTGCTGGCGGCTGACGTGGTCTACCACCACCCCTTCCTCCAGGAGCTCCTGGACACCCTTGAGCACCTCTGCCAGCCGGGGACGCAGGTCCTGTGGGCCATGCGCTTCCGCATGGACAAAGAGAACCGCTTTGTAGAACGCTTCCAGCAGCGCTTCAGCATGGAGCTGCTGTACGACCTGCCCAGCCTCAACATCAAGCTGTACCGAGGCTGGAAACCATAGCCTACCGGTGGACCCTGGCCTCTACACCTGTGCTGTAGGACCCTAGCCCACTGTTGGAACACATAGCCGACTGAACACCATAGCCCTACTGAAGGACCACTGCTGTAGGATCCAAGCCTACAGTGCAACTTCTACTGTAACACCATAGCCCTACTGTTAATCTTGATTTTCACCTTTATTTACTTTATTTATATATGTGTGGGTGTGTGCGTGCGTGCATCTGTCTGTGCACTTGTGTGTGATTAAAAGCCGAAATCATACTCACTACCAAATGATTCTGGTTTTATTTTAGTTTAGATTCTGTTTAATCAGGTATTACATCACAGTACATTTAAGGGCTACATTAAGAAACAAAATGTAGATATGGGCCACGTTGTGGTGGTCCTAACACAAGAGCTTTAAGCTTGCGGTGGAAGATGGTTTGGTTTGGATGGTTTTCAGCCTCACAGATCTCAGTGGGGAACTCGTTACACCGTTGGGGAGCCAGGGCAGCAAGCAATCAATGTTTAGTTGAGGGGCTGCTGGTGTCAACACGTAGTGAGGGAGAAGCAGATGGGCCGGGTCGTATGGTTTGACCATGTCCTGGATGTAGATGGGCCGGAGCAATTCACAGCATGGGAGGCAAGTGCCAGTGACTTGATCTGAGCAGCCACAGGTTGCCAGTGCAGGGTGGTGAGTCGTGAACCGTGGGACAACTTTGGTAAGGTTAAAGGTCAGCCGGTCTGCTGCATTGAGCTGCAGATGATGAATGGCACATGCAGGCAGACCAGCTAGAAGTGAGTTGCAGTAGTCAGGACACTAGTTGTCAAGAGCCTGGACCAAAAACTGGGTGGCCGGACGGATCTTCCTGATGGTCCCCCTCTGTCCCTCAGTACAGGCACACCCCAAGGCTGTGTGCTCTCACCCTGGCTATTCTCCCTTTACACAAACCAGCTCACATCCCATCACAGCTCTGTCAACCTGTACAACTCCCCGGACGATTCAACCATTATCGGACTCATCACCAACGACCAAGAAACTGAATACCGTGCACAGATCAACCAAGCAGTGACCTGGTGCACAGACCATGATCTCTTACTCAACTCAAGAACTCAACGTCGACCCAAGATGCCAGCCATCCCCCAAGACTCCTGTGCTCATTAAAGGCAAATCCATCTCCATCACTGACACATTCAAACTCCTTGGAACCCACATCAGCAACAACCTCAAATGGAATATAAACGCAGACCATATCTATAAAAAAGCCCAGCGAAGACTTTTTCATCTCAGTCAGCTCAAGAAGTTCAGAGTGAGGTCTCATCTCCTGCTCCGCTATTATACAGCCATCGTCGAAAGCATTCTCACCTCATCCATCACAGGTTCGGCAGTCACGACGGAAACTCCCGGAGGAAATTACAGCGCATCATTAACAGAGCATCCAAAATAAGCTCTGGCTCGACCCTACCCTCCCTTTGAATCACTCTGCAAACGGACACTTCGCAGAGCCCGCAAGATCATCACTGATCCCACTCACCCTGCACACTTGCCTTCCAGCTACTGCCCTCTGGGAGGCAAACAGGACAGTTGCCTTCAAAACAACCCGCTTCAAAAACAGTTTCATATCCATTGCAGTTAACATCCTGAACTCTGAACGCTGAGGATTAAGCATGTCCCTTATGTATTATGTATTGTGTCTGTCTGTCTGTATGTATATATCTATGTTATATGTCTAATGTAATGTTGGAACCTTTACCAACGAGCTGGCTGTGCCTATGGCTGTGTGGTCATTCAAATAATCAATCAATCAATGTTTTACAGCATGGATCTGCAGGAGCGGCGAGTCGCAACGATGTGGGAGGCGATGGAATGTCATCCAGTGTCAGACCCAGGTCTCTTGCCGTCTGAGTAGCGGCACTAAACAGTTATTGATATTGATGGATGGAGAGGTCATGGATAAGAGATGCGTTCCCTTGAAGGAAGAGCCTGTCCAGATTACCTTCAGGTGGTGTGTCGACCTCCACTGAGAGATGATTACACAGAGATTTTTGCTGCTACTTGGGTTTAAGATCATAAGAAATAAAGAATAAGCTTTGTGTCACCTGCATAGCTATGGTACGAAAATCCACAAGAGTGAAGGAAAGAACCAAGTGACTTGGTGTACAGCGAGAAGAGGAAGAAAGAGCAGAACAGATCCCTGCGGAACCCAGTCGTCAGACTACAAGGATCAGACACACACTCTTTCCAGGTTACCCTTTAACGGTGATCCGTGAGGTAGGATGTGCAGAGCCTGACGTTCCAAGTTCTTGGAGGGCGGAGAGTTCCAGCGGAATGATCACAGAGGTGGGGGAGGCTGCTCTAGCACTGTAGGGAGGCAGGAAAAGAGTAGAGAAGAGACTGCGTCAGGGTGTTTGAATTTGCACCATGCTCTTTAAAAGCCCGTAAGGGGGTTCAGTCAGACAACCAAGGCACCAGAGGGCAGTCCAGACCACAGGATCCATGTATGGGGGGGATGCTTGTTGCTGGGATCTCTATTACCCTGACTCATCTTCGGTCGGGGGGGGGGGGGCAGGCATCCACCAAAGCTAAGCTCAAGAGATCTGTTGTATTTTTGAGAGCTGGCGTGAACGCGGCAGGCAGGCAGTTTATCCATCTAAATCGGAAGATTAATGAGGCAAACCACATCAAGGCCAGGTGGTTTATGTGTTCTCAAAGTCCAAAACCCTGTCACAGGGTTGAAATGTTGAATTTTATTTTGGCTTCTATTTTTAACCACACAGGCAATAGTTTTTGGAGATGAGAGGAAAGAGGCCGGGAAAAATGGACTGGAGAAGGTGCCAGGGGAGAGGGTCAAGAGAGCAGGCGGTCAGGCGGTGTGAGCAGTGACCAGGAATAGAAGAGAGTGGAAAGGAAGTTAGAGAAGGAGATGGAGAGGTGGCTATAGGACAGCCATTGACAACAGAAGAGAGGGCAAATGAAGTGCACATGTAATCTATCGTTCTATCGTGAATGTGTAGTTATCACAATCAATGGGGAATAGGGAGCTTGTGGACTGGGGGGGGGGGGATTGAGGAAGGCGGAGAAGATTTAAAAGCAACATTTGGGATTGGAGGAGGAAGATTCCATTTTTGATTGAAAGGAGGACATTTTAGCTGCAGAAAGGGAGGCAGAAAAAGGGAAGAGGAGAGATTGGGAGGCCAGAAGGTCGTCAAGGTGTTTGAATTTGCACCATGCTCTTGCAGCCGCCCCTAAGTTGGTTCTGTCAGCACGCACTCAGACAGACAACCAGTGCACCAGAGGGGTCGGGCCAGCCTGTCGATAGGTGAGAGGACAGAGGCAGTCAGACCGGAGGCCTCATATGGTAGAGGGGGAGGGGTAGCATGTTGCTGGGGTCTCTGTTACCCTGACCTCATCTCAGGTCGAGGTGCCAGGCATCCGGCAGGGCTAAGCTCAAGAGATCCGTCGTATTTTTAAGAGCTGGCGTGGCCGAAGAGGCTCCATCTTAATCGGATGATTAATGAAGCGGACCACGTCAAGGCCATGTGGCTTCTGTGTGCTCACAGTCCAAGACAACATTGGTGAGGATCGAAATGTTCAAATTTGTTTTAGGTTTCTATTTTTAACCAAACCAATTGTATTCTAAACTCTTGAGTTTCCCATGACCTCACTTGTCCTCTTCCTCTTCAGATTGTTTTACTTCGCCTAGATAAATGTTTCAGAACGACCCACTATCTAGAGTTATTTTCTCTCCCTCACTCCCTTTCTTCCTCTCTCTCTCTCTCTCTCTCTCTCTACAACCCTACACTTCTCCCTCTCTCCCCCTCTCCCTCTCTCTCAATACGGAATGCTGAAATGTTGAGCTGATTGGCTGCTGCCGTGTTGATATTATTGGTTGCTGATCTATAATTAGCTGAGGTCCTTGGGGTGATGATGGGAGGGTCCGGGATGCTGGGCCCCAAACATCCCCCCCCATATAAACTACTTCCCCAACCATGAGAGAGACCCCAAAAAACAACAACCCCCTGGTGTGTGGAGTTCTGCAGAGGATCACTAGTGTGGTGAGTTCTACAGAGGGACACATCTCACTAGTATTGACAGAGGATCACCACGTCACTAGTGTGTGGAGGTCCAGAGGAGCCCCACCTTACTAGTGCCTACAGAGGAGCACCACCTCCCTAGTGTGTGGAGGTCAACAGAGGCGCCGTTCTCATCAGACCAACGCAGAGGTAAAATAAACACATCCATAATCTGTGATTTTGGAAGGAGCAACATGAGTGAAACATGGAAGTCCACCATGACTTCAGAATAAAGGCTGTGAGAAATTAAGGAGATGTTATCTGTTTAACAGTCAGGGTTAACTGCGAAGCAATTTCAGCTATCTGGGAAACAGGAGAGGTGCTTTCAACCATCGTAATGCTAGCTGCAATATTAGAGATGATGATGATCTGTAAACAAATGGAAATAGACCGACAGCCTAAAACACATTCAGAGTTAGAAAAATAACTGGTTAAAGGTGCTGTAGGTACGATTTAAGAGGAAAAATGTAAGATTTATTTTTGTAATTTGTGTGAAATGGCGTAGCCATCGATCATTTATTAGTGAAATGTGAGAATATTTGTTTCTAGTTGACTGGGCCTGCCTCTTTGACCAATCGAAGGGCATTTATTTAGTGATTAGTTTTGGGAGTCCATCAGCAACCATCCTGTCAATCACAAGATCTGGCGACACCTGGCACTAACATGGTTCTTGAATATCCGATCCCAAGTGGAATGCTCCTAGTAAGACAGTTCACACCTGCTATTAGAATGCTTCTCGATTCACCACTTGTGATTAGATATCACTTCCCCGCTCTAAATGGAAATAAACATACATCGTAGAGTAGGCGGTCCTTCAATGTGGCACAGGACACAGTCTACAAACTGCTCAAAGAGCGTGGCCATATGCTCCCCAGACTACTTCTAAATTTGGTCTGAGTGATCGGATCTCATTGCGACCGGGCTGCATTCACACCTGTACTTGGCATGAAACTTTCGATTGGGTCACCCATGCATGCTTATGCTGGGAACCAGGCCACAGTTGCCTGAAATGCAGCACTACTCATTGGCAGAAAAACATAGAGAGGAAGGGATCCGAGAGGAATGGGTTGTGTTTTTGCTCGTCCAGTTTACAAATCTTGTTATTTTCCGCTCTTTTTGACTCTCTCTTAACTCTCGATTCTTACCTACAGCACCTTTAAAATAAACACTCATTTCACAGTACACCATTTATATGGAAACGTTTTTAGAGTATGTATGTGTTAGCTGTACTCTAATCATTCTGTCCATCATGCTGTCCATAGAAATGGGAACTTTGTCTGCGTCATACTTTGAGAAGGGGAAGGCTTACCTGCTGTTGAACGAGGAAGAGGATAATGAAGATGAAAGAAACAAGCGTCAAGGTAACAAAATGTCTGAAATGTTTCCAGCAGCGGATTTATTGACAACCTCAATGTGTTTCCTAAGATGAAAGGAGCCTTCTGCAGTTGTAGACATGTCAGAAACACAGTTTCATAGTTCTATAATGTAACAACAACTTTACAAGCTGTGAGACGACTCAAATTCTTTCAGAATACTGCTGGATTTACCTAAGGATAAGAGAGCAGACCACATATCTCCAGTGCTTACATCACTGCAGGAATATGCCTGATAGTTGAGATAGTTATAGATAAAGCACTAAACAGTTCAACTCTGACCTGCTTGGATATTCTGGGCCGGCTATAGCTCTAAGGTCCTCACAGACATGCTCACTGTTGAACCCAGGTTTCAATAAATCACGTCGGGGAAGCTTTATCTAGTGCCACACCTCTAGAACATTTGTTTTCTATCTACCACCAAATATCTAGAACTACCTTCTAGTTTCTATCTTCCACATATGTTGAAACATTATTCTAGTTAGGGTTAGCTTGTTTCTATACACCACAGATCTAAAACAAACTTCTAGTTTCTATCCACCGTAGATCTAGAACTAACTTTGACTAACTCCAGAACATGTTATTAAAGATGCGCTGAGGGAGAGAAGACGATCAGATGAGCAGGAAAGAGACAATGGAGGTGAGGAGGACATAGAGGAGAGAAAGGAGAGGAGCAGTGATTCATCAGAGGAGGAGACAGATGACGAGGATGATCGTCAGGAGATAGAGAGGAGGAGGGAATCCGGCAGGGTCTGTGATTCTGGTGACCCTACAGGTGAGGAACCTGCTTTAAACAACTACACATGGTGATTCAAGAGGCGAAGTGTCTCCACCACACTTACAATGTGAGAGCTTGAAACTAGTAGCTGATATGACTTAAAGTGATGTTCTTCTCTTGATTCAGAGGTAAAGAGATGTTCTTCTCTTGATTTAAAGGTAAAGTGATGTTCTTCTCTTGATTTAGTGGTAAAGTGATGTTCTTCTCTTGATTTAGAGGTAAAGTGATGTTCTTCTCTTGATTTAGAGGTAAAGTGATGTTCTTCTCTTGATTTAGTGGTAAAGTGATGTTATTTTCGTCTCATAGGGGAACAGGAAGTGAGACAGGAACGGAAGCCAGCATGGGCTCCCAGCTTCTTGTGCAGGAATGGTAGAGACGTGTACCATTACGCCGGCAACGACATCGTCATCTACGAATCCATCGACTCCTACGGGTCAGTGATGTGGCCCGCGGTAAGTCACCCTGGTCACATGACCCAACAAATGCTATGTTTGGTCACATGACCAAACATAGGTCAGAGACAAGGTCAGAGACAAGACCAGACATAACAGGTACTGGAGGTTTCCAGAAGGCCCATGCCGCCACCTCACCCTCTGGTTGGTGTGTCCTGTAGGCGCTGGCCCTCTGTTCATACCTGGACTCCAACCGGCTGGAGACGGAACTCCTTGGGAAGAGAGTTCTGGAGCTGGGGGCTGGAACCGGCCTGGTGGCAATTGTTGCCTCTCTGCTGGGTGGGTTCACAGATCAGACCCACTACCACCATCTGCCAAGACTGACCACCAATCCAGACCTACCACCATCACCTACCAGACCTACCACCATCACCTACCAGACCTACCACCATTACCTACCAGACCTACCACCATCACCTACCAGATCCACACCCACCTATCCACCACTACCGAATAACAAGACCAGATATTCCCACATGGTAGAAACATTTTGATAGTAGCAAAAATAGTTGTAGAAAATGAATATTTGATACGATAAGACAAATCAACGATAGTAAAGATAGTTTATAGCTATATCACTGGCCAACTAAAAAGCACGCAGGTAAATTGGCGATACTATATATCAGGGCATTATTGATTTATATATCATTGGTGATGCAGAAAGCGTAATAAAATATGTTGCGGCCTAGTTTGTTTTCTATTGATGCAGCTATTCCATGGGCCTGTGGCCTTCGTACCCGTGCGCCCCTTTATATTTTTCCCCCTAACCCGCTACCCATTAGCTCCAAAACCCAACCAAAGAGCAAGTGAGCGGGAATTCAAACACTGAGTTATGAAACAGAAAAGTGTTTCGGGCTATTTTACGACCCATGGCAACTTTGGGATACTTTTAAGTAGGCTACCGTCATTGTGTATGCACAATATCACTGAACTTATGTCTACTGTACTCATGTCTAAGGATCTCATGTTTCTATTGTCCTCATGTCCATTGTCCAAGTAGTGACCTAACTAATCATGTCTCTAGTGACCTTCTTACTCTAGTGGAAGTACTGACCTAATTTCTTTAATGACCTCATGTCTCTAGGAGAGGCACTGACCTCATGTCTCTAGGAGAGGTACTGACCTCATGTCTCTAGGAGAGGTACTGACCTCATGTCACTGTGTTCAGGAGCTGCAGTAACAGCTACAGACCTGCCGGATCTCTTGGGGAATTTAACAGCTAACGTGATGCGTAACACCAGGGGGCGCTGTCGCTACACGCCGGAGTTCACCGCTCTCTCCTGGGGTAACGAGCTGGAGCGCCTCTTCCCGCGGTCGCTCCAAAACTACGACTACGTGCTGGCAGCTGACGTCGTCTACCACCATGACGTCCTGGCGGAGCTTCTGCTCACCATGCAGCACTTCTGTCAGCCGGGAACCACCCTGCTCTGGGCCAACAAGGTCCGCTTCACCACTGATCACACCTTCACACACAACTTCAAGCAGAGCTTTCACACAGAGCTAGTAGTAGAGGAGGGAGACATGAAAATATACAAGGCCACGAGTAGGGAGGAAGGAGGCATGAAGATCTAAAAGGCAGGAAGGAGACATGAAGTTCTAAAAGGGAGGAAGGAGACATGAAGATCTCAAGGATATAGCGAGAACAGAGGCATTCACTACTGCTCTCTGCTGTACAGTCAAGCCACTTAATAAGGCTACACTTAGTTTATTACTAAAGATAATTAAAGTAAAACACTGCGCATGCGCAACACTACTGAATGGGCTGTGATCCATCCTGAATTCACAGGAATATTTGCTGTTATCTATTTTTGTGAAGTACCTTGGTTACTGTGTGCTGCTTTCAACTTTTAACATTGTGTGTGTGTCATAAAATTATAAACTTTTTATAGGATTACTGACTGAAGAAGCTGATAAGAAGGGTATCAGATTGGAACATAAATATATATGACGTTCAAAAAAGTACAATCTCACACCTTTTCTATGTATGATCAGATGAAGAAAAAAATAAAAGTTTTTAAGTTAGAAAAAGTTTCACATTTGTACATTATGTTTCCTGGACATATTTTCATCGCCAGTAAAAAGGTGGAAGCGTATTTAAAATCTTCAAAATCGTTTTATTGTCATCTTCCCTCTGTTGATATACATCCATACAGGCAAGGTGAAATAATCTGGGAATAACGTGACGTCTTTAAAACAATACAACAACAAAAAACTCAGGGATAGGACATAACACATTGGCGTTTCCTCGGTGTGTGAATCTATCGAGTCGGCACCCAGCGTGTGCTGGAAGTGGAGGACGGACTGGTCCAGATAGTTAAGGCCTTCAAACACTCAACGCCTGAAACACCAACCGTTGGCAACGCACAAAACCGACGTGACGGGAACAGGATTGATAAATACACGGGGGATGGAGGTGTAGGGCTTCTAAGGGTTTATCCTGTTATCAACCGCAAATAATATCCTGTCAATCAAGGAGAGGCTCAGCCTATAGGAACGTGTCTGAGGCAACAAGACCCGCCCCAAGAGGACGAGAGTTGTGGTGGACAGCTGTCGATGAGAAGGTATTCAAACCTCTGTTGAAGCGATCTCTTTAGCAGGTTTAAAAAGACATAGACAACACTTTAACGACAGCTGCTGAGCTCTCTGGGAGGATCAAACGCTAATGCAAACAGGACGCTGCGCTGTTAAACGATAAAAACTAAAGTGGGTAGAAGGGCGCAAGCAGCGAATCACCGTCAGATGAAGTCTTCCCAGGGTTAAAAAATGTTGTTAAACTCAAAACAAACCTAAATGTTTATCCCAAACCGTTTGTTTTTTTCCTTCCATATTCAGAAGACATGCATATATGCAAACTAAGTCATGGAGAGTACTAGATACGTTTTGATATTCTTATATTGCCTCTAGATATGTGTATGTACAGAAGATATAGAGGGGCAGTTCACAGGGGAGGATCATAGAGGGTTCTTCAGACAGTGAGGTGGTGGTGGTGGTGGAGATAGTCTGTTGGTTGTGGTAGAAGGTCTGAATACATCTTCCATTCAGAGATGATTTAGTCTCGCCTGTGGCCGGACAAACCCTCCACCATACTAACAGACCAATTGAGTAACCCTCAAACAAACTGTCTAATTAGCCTAGCTTAAGGCTTGTGTTAAGCTAGCGTTAACCTATCATTAGGCTAGCGTTAGCGTGAGAGTAAGGCTAGCATTAAGCTAGAATTAGGGTCAGGGTTTGGGCTAGCATCCGGGTAGCATTAGGCTTGAGAAAGAATAGGTTCAGGCTTGCATTAGGCTAGCATCAGACTAGCTTCAGGTTAGCATTAGGCTGGCATCAGACTAGCCTTAGGTTAGCTTCAGGCTGGCATCAGACTAGCGTTAGCTTGATGTGACTGTCAAGATGCTTCCAGGTCAGCAGCTGGCTGAAGGATCATTTCCCTGGGTTTGGTTTCATCCCCTTTCTTCCTCGTCTACATTAAGAGAAAACACCACATTCTCATCCTTTATATTGACAGTGTGTGTGTGTGTGTGTGTTTGTGTGTGTGATTAGAAGGGTGTTTGCGTGCGTGTGCGTGCACGTGTGTGTTAGAAGGGTGTGTGAGTGTATGTGTTTAAGTGTTAAAAGGGTATGTTAGAATGATGTGTGTGTTAGAAGGGTCTGCGTGTGTGTGTGTTAGAGGGATGTGTTTATGTGTTAGAACAGGGTGTGTTTGTGTGTGTGAGAAGGGTGTGTGTGTTAGAAGGGTGTCTGTGTGTGTTCGATGGGTGTGTGTGTGTCTGTGTGTTAGAAGGGGGTGTATTCTGCAGGGTATAAGACAGGCAGCCAGTTCTGGGTAAAGGTGGCACAGTAGGTCCATCCCAGATGGTGCATCAACTGGAAATAGGAAACAGGGAGAGTACATCACTGTCATTTCTATAACTTGGACACTGAATATGAGATTCTGGTTCAGATAGCGTCTAGTAAGCGGTCCCCTGGTCTAGTTACTGATCTCCTGGTCTTGATAGATATCTGCACCCTGTTCTAGTTAGCGGTCTCCTGGTCTACTTAGAGGTCAGTCTCCTGGTCTAGTCAGCGGTCTCCTGCTCTATTTAGTGCTTCCTCTGGTCTAGTTAGCAGTCTCTCCACTGGCCTAGTTAGGGGTCTGTCCACTAGTGTAGTTAGCGGTCTCCTGGTATAGTTGGCGGTCTCCTGGTCTAGTTAGCGGTCTCCTGGTCTAGTTGGCGGTCTCCTGGTCTAGTTAGCGGTCTCCTGGTCTAGTTGGCTGTATTTCTCCTGCTCTGTCACCATCTCTAGCTGGCGTTGACAGAGGTCTAGTAAACGGTTTATCTCAATGTCTAGTTATCGGTCCATCCCCTGGTCTAGTAAACGGTTTATCTCAATGTCTAGTTAGCGGTCCATCCCCGGGTCTAGTAAACGGTTTATCTCATCGTCTAGTGAGCACCCCCTGGTCTATTTAGCGGTGAGTCTGACCTGAATGCAGTTCTTCATGTTGTCCTTGCTGGGTTTGTCCTCCGCCATCTTGGACGCATACTTCAAGGCGCGACCGTACATTCGGTTTACCAGCGCGTGTTTATAGGAGAAGGTTAACACCTGGGGGTAGATAGAACATATATTATAACATAAATATTAGAACGTAAAGACATAAAGAAACAAAAGTCCTAGCAGGGATAACCACAACCAGACATCATGCTCCAAGACGAGCTGTAGGCCTACCCAACCAACTGCGTAGGCCTACCCAACTACAGCGTTGTTACCTTGGTAACCAACCAAGCGCTGTTACCTTGGTAACCAACTCCAGCGCTGTTACCTTGGTAACCAACTCCAGCGTTGTTACCAAGGTAACTAACTTCAGCGTTGTTACCAGGGTCACCAACTACAGCGTTGTTACCAGGGTCACCAACTCCAGCGTTGTTACCAGGGTCACCAACTCCAGCGTTGTTACCACGGTAACCAACTCCAGCGTTCTTACCACGGTAACCAACTCCAGCGTTGTTACCACGGTAACCAACTACAGCATTGTTACCACGGTCACCAACTACAGCGTTGCTACCAGGGTGACTAAACTACAGTATTGTTACCATGGTAACTAATCTACAGCACAGCTACCTTGGTGTCGGTGAGCTCCGCCCACTTCTGGACCTCCCAGAAGGTTTCTGTGAGGCTCTTCTCCAGGCTGGTCTGACCGTCCTCAGAGCTGCTGCTGCCGCCCGCTTGTTCCTCAGGCCCCTGGGGGCCCTCGGCCTGCCGCTCCGCCTCCCCCAGAGCAAAGGCCCCGTCCCCATCCTGGGGGGGCAGCAGGATCTGGTCGGCCAGAGCACATCCCTTCCTACACAGGGCGTCTAACAGCGACGTCTTCTGCTTCTCCATGTCACTGGAACACACACACACACACACACACACACACACACACACAAACAGAAAATAAATCGTTTTATATAAAGACGCAATGTGTAAGATTGTCCAATCGTCCAGTTCGTAAGTGGGGGACAGAAATGAAAAACTTCATAACAGATGTTTATGGTTTGTTTATGTGATGAGTTTCTATGGTTATAGTTTCTATGGTTGAAGTTAATGGTTATAGCTGATGGTTCTAGCAGATGGTTCCAGTGTCCATCCTGCCGGTACCTCTTTATAGTGGCGGCCTCGGGCCGTGGGTCGGTCTTCAGGGTGAGGTGAACTGCCAGAGCCGTCTGGTCGATGAGGGACAGGACCTGGTCTGCTGCCGTCACCACATCAGGGAGATGCTTCACCCGCTCCTGCACACACACACACACACACACATACAGACACGCACACAATATAGCAACTCAAGGGCCAGGTCAGGACAGAAATACAGGAGACACAGAGGGAGAGAGATACAGACAGAGAGAATGAGAGATACAGAGAGACATAGAGGGAGATACAGAAAAACATAGAGAGAAACAAAGACAGAGAGAAACAAAGACAGAGAGAGATACAGAGACGACAGACAGACAGACAGACCTTCTCAGCGTCCAGCTGATGGAGCCTCTGGACGTGCAGCGGGAGGTAGGAGGAGTACAGCTCCCTCAGCTCCTCGTACATGCAGCTGCCTTCCAGCCTAGCCCACAGGGAGAGACTTGACGTTGGTCACCCACTCAGCATAGCCACAAATAGAGACTAAACAATTACAGTACAAAACTACTAACTGTATAAGAGTGCAAATTATATTAAAAAAAGGTAATCATCATCTTTAAAGGACATTTAATGGTACAAATAATAGTACAGATACCATTCATAAAAGTTATAATTATAAAATTAATAGTTCTGATAGCACTAATAAATGTATGGTATACCAGTATGAGACTATCAGTAGCAAATAAAAGTACTATAAATAGTTATAACAGTACTAATAGAAGGACTACCCTTAATAGTACAGTATCGGAGTGATTGTGCTATTATAATATTGTAATACAATAGTAACAATAACAGTAATAATAATAATAATTTCATTCAGACTTTGTCATCCACTGTATCTTCAGGTCTCTCATGGCCTCGATGAACTCCTCCTTCACACTCTTTTCCTTCTCTTCTTCCTTCTCCTTTCCTGCTTCCTTCTCCTTCCCTCCTTCCTTCTCCTTGCCTCCGTTCTTCACCTTGTTCGGGGGAGGGATCAGGTGGTACACCACGGGAACCACATCCTGTCAACAAACAAGACACACTTCCTGCTTTACATCGCAGGAGTCCCAATTGTACACGACGGGAAGGACTTTTACTCTGCTAGTCATCCACATCATCCTCCTCCCTCCGCCTGACACCACTTAAGCCCCTGACCCCAAGCTCCTCGCTGCAGTATTACATCAGAACGTATGGCACCGTCCATGACCGCCCCACCAAACGCGTGGCCACGCCCCGCATCTCTCTAGCGGCTGCTTGTGGAAGTTTACCACTTTGTCGATGGAAGTGCTCAAAACCAGGAAATTCAATTCCACCACGAGTCCGTATGGTCTGCTGGTACTCACTGAATGTCGATTGTCCAATCACCGGCCGAATGCGCGCTGCAAGACACGCTAATTTGCATCAAGTTACCTGAAGTTCAACTTGTTTCTCCCCCGTCGGCACGTGAGCTTTCCCAGAATCCCTTGCCCTACGCGTGCCCGCGTCCAATACAAAGTGAGTGGGAGGCGAGTGCCTATACGGGGCCACGCGGTTGGTGGGGCAGAGCCGTGAGGGCGCAACTACAGAGTGACGACCAGCGCTTTGATGGTACACACTCAACACGCCGTGTTTAAAACAAGGGCATCCAATTACTTTACTGTCCTCAGTTACTCTACCTTAATCAGTCTGTTGTAGAATGTTGGGATATGAGAAGAAAGAATAGGTCTTTATTGCTTAGTTAGGCAACTATATTTCAGTCTGTTGTTCAATGTTAAAGTATAAAAATACAGCTTTATTATTTATATATAATATGAAAGAATGGATGAAAACGAACCAAGCAGTTGAGAACTTTACTCGATTATTGTATTGCTTTATATTATATCCTATTTGATTGATTCGTTTCTGAGACATTTAATATATTTAGTTTGGTTCAGACTGATGGAACATGCGATTATATCCGCGATGATGAATTCTGTCTGACATTTGATATTAGCTTTGTAATCTCAACAGCTCACTGAAAAGAGTACGGACAGAGTTTGTCCTTAATATTTAAAAATGGACAGAGTTTGTTAAATCAGCGATTTAATAGTTTGAAATATTTTTTCAATGAATTCGGTTATTTCTTCCGTGACAGGAGAAGTCCCTCAAGGCTTCTCCTGTCACGGTACCTCACGTAGTGAACCATCCAAAAATGGCAGGTCGCAGTCGTTAGTGTCTTCTGTCCTGCTTGAAGTGGGTTAGGGTTAATGTCGGTTCTAAATGAGCGGGATATTACTGACCACCAGTTCAGATCAGCCTTGCTGCACCATAGCATGTCTATGGTGACCCTAACCCTGACCCCTTACCCTAACTGAGGGGCACAGGACCACCCCATGGGATTGGAGAGAGACAGAGAGCGAGAGCTAAACTCACAGCGATAAGAGACAGACCTGGTAGAAAAAGCATAGGCGCTAAAGAGAGCGAGAGAGAACGAACAAACCCTGGTAGAGAGAGCATAGGAGCCAGAGAGCGAGAGGACCCCGGTAGAGAGACCGTAGGAGCCAAGGAGAGAGTTAAATGGAGTCTATCTCTTCCAGTACCTTCTTAAACTTGCCTTGTCGTTTTGCAGAAGCCTGCCCCTGGTGGTCAGAACAAGACAAAGTCAACACCTCTACCAGCACCTGCTCTCACTGTAGTTTACTTTTCTCTTTTTAAAGACACAAAAGGTAGATTAAAAACCAATAGGTAGCGGAACAGAGAGGGAAACTCATTCAGAAGAGTTCTTACTAATCTTTTACTTTTCTAGCACGCAGCTAACTAACGTAGCATGCTGCTAGGTGTGTTATATAGTTCTAATTATGGGTTCTGTGGAGGGCGAATTAGGAGATAGGAAGTCAGAGACTGCAGACAGGAAACACTCACAGCCTTCTTGCCAAACTCGCTCTTGGGAACGACCAGGGAACCGGTGAGGTAACAGCCTGAACACGTTCCCTTAGGAACCCTGAGAGAGAGAGAGAGAGAGAGAGAGAGAGAGAGAGAGAGAGAGAGAGAGAGAGAGAGAGAGAGAGAGAGAGAGAGAGAGAGAGAGAGAGAGAGAGAGAGAGAGAGAGAGAGAGAGAGAGAGAGAGAGAGAGAGAGAGAGAGAGAGAGAGAGAGAGTCGAGTCAGTCAACTTGCTACTTTCTTGCGACTTCAATTCTTGGGACAGGAAACCCTGATTTGGCCAATACACAGAGAGACCGATTCATATTAGCCCCGCCCAGAGTGAGCAGGAATACTTTTTCATCAGGCAGGGAGGGAGGGAGGGGTTGTCGCGTCATGCAGGGAGACGGTGTAGAAGGGCTGGGTGAGGGTAGGGGACCTACTTGTCGTCGGGCAGGGAGACGGTGTAGAAGGGCTGGGTGAGGGTAGGGGACCTACTTGTCGTCGGGCAGGGAGACGGTGTAGAAGGGCTGGGTGAGGGTAGGGGACCTACTTGTCGTCGGGCAGGGAGACGGTGTAGAAGGGCTGGGTGCTGCCTGGGCACATGGTGAGGGAGGTGGTCTTCTTCTTGGCGGCGAGCGCGGTGCGGTGCGTCTCGTAGACGTCCAGGCTGAGCGTGCTCGGCAGGCGGTGGGAGACCACGAAGGGGAGGTCCTTGATACGCTCCAGCTCGCTGGACTGCTCGTGGCGCACCTGCAGTCTGACGGTGTAGTCGCCCTTCTCCAGCTTCAGGGAGTACTGCAGAGGGGCGGGCGGGAGACGGGCGAGGTAGGGTTCTGTTACAGTCTAATATCTGTACATTCAACTGGTCCAGGGGGTACTAGGACGTATATTCCTTTTGAGGTTTAGGGTAGGGGGTACCACGGTTATACCTGTTAAAGGTAAGGGGGTATCAGGGTTATACCCGTTGAGGGTTCGGGGGTACCAGGGTTATCTACCTGTTGAGGGTAAGGGGGTATCAGGGTTATATACCTGTTGAGGGTTAGGGGGTACCAGGGTTATATACCTGTTGAGGGTAAGGGGGTACCAGGGTTATATACCTGTTGAGGGTAAGGGGGTACCAGGGTTATATACCTGTTGAGGGTAAGGGGGTACCAGGGTTATATACCTGTTGAGGGTAAGGGGGTACCAGGGTTATATACCTGTTGAGGGTAAGGGGGTACCAGGGTTATATACCTGTTGAGGGTAAGGGGGTACCAGGGTTATATACCTGTTGAGGGTAAGGGGGTACCAGGGTTATATACCTGTTGAGGGTAAGGGGGTACCAGGGTTATATACCTGTTGAGGGTAAGGGGGTACCAGGGTTATATACCTGTTGAGGGTAGGCGTCTCCTGAGCCCAGCAGTCTCTTGTTGCTGTCGAACATCATCCACAGCTGGCTGTCGAACTCAGACTCATAGAGCAGCTCACACAGCAGAGGGCAGCTAGGGGTCACCTCCCCACTCTTAGGCTGACAGACACACACACACACGTAAACCACTGTACCTCTCTGAAAGGTGTACGTTATTATCTTACTAGAATATATAATAGGTCATCTATAAATGAGTTGGGCTCTGTTTCAAGAGGACAAACCCAGATAAATTCTGGGTTTCAGGTATCACAAGATCAGATTATTCTTTGATATAAGCAAACGTAATATGAAGAAAATATTAATCATATGTTTTTTTAATTGATCAAAAGAGCCGCGGGGTCTCTAGCGGTATCATAGCGGGGTACATAGTATAGCATAGAACTGCCTTGGTGGAAGGTGTATGTTATAAAATTAATATACAGATAATAACTGACCTGTTATTGTAGAACTATAAAAATATATAGTATAGAACTGCCTTGGTGGAAGGTGTATGTTATAATATTAATATACAGATAATAACTGACCTGTTATTGTAGAACTATAATAATATATAGTATAGAACTGACCTGGTGGAAGGTGTAGGTGAGCTGCATCTCGTACAGTTGTCTGTTGTCGGGCAGAACGTCTCGCGTACCCAGAGCTCTGATCTTATAGTTTACTGGCCTACACACAGATACACACACATCTCAATGTTTCAAGCGTATGTTTGTGTACCTGTGTGTGTAATGTGCGTAGATGTGTGTATAATTACCTCAGTGGTTGTACCCAAGACTTGAGTGTGATGCTTGGAGCTACGTCTTCATATCGGAGAGGAGATGAAACCTCAAAGCTGGTCACGCCCTCTGATGCATTCTGGGAAAAAGAACCAACCATAGCATCAACATCCATGGCTGCTTGTCATGGTGATCACTTGGGATGTAAAGGTAGTGTGTGTGTGTGTGTGTGTGTGTGTGTGTGTGTGTGTGTGTGTGTGACTTTGTGTGTGTGTGTGGTGCAGGAAGGAGTAGTGTGTGTATGTGTGTTCTTACGATGTGCAGGGGGGAGTAGTGTGTGTGTTTGTGTACGTACAATGTAAAGGGGGGAGTTGTGTGTGCTTACGATGTGAAGGGTGGAGTTGTGTGTGTGTGTATGTACTTACAATGTAAAGGGGGGGGTAGTGTGTGTACTTATGATGTGTAGGGGAAGGGGTGTGTGTGTGTATTTAAAGGGGGGAGTAGTGTGTGTACTCACGATGTGTAGGGGGGTAGTGTGTGTACTCACGATGTGTAGGGGGGTAGTGTGTGTACTCACGATATGTAGGGGGGTAGTGTGTATACTCACGATGTGTAGGGGGGAGGGGTGCGTGTGCAGACCATGGAAGGAGATGGTGTAGTCCACCGTCACATCTCCAAGACTGGCCCACCAGCGGGCGATACACACCTCCACGATACGGCCTGGCTACACACAGACACACACAGTTACCAACACAATATAGACTATAGATACCAGCATGTCTTGACTTATTTTGGGTGCTGCTGGACGTAGGGTGGTGCAGCATGTTATGTTGGTGTAGGTATCTATACGTAGTATCGTGGGAGGTGAAGCAGTATTTTTGGGGTGTAGTATTGGGAAGTGTAGCAGTGCTTTGGTGTAGCAGTATTTGAGAGGTGTAGGTGTAGGTATTTGGTGGGTTGTAGCTGTGGGAGGTGTAGCAGTATTTGGTGGGTTGTAGCAGTGGGAGGTGTAGCAGTATTTGGTGGCAGTGGGAGGTGTAGCTGTGGGAGGTGTAGCAGTGTTTGGTGGCTTGTAGCAGTGGGAGGTGTAGGTACCAAGACAGGGAAGGCCTCCGTCAGGGAGCCCTTCTCCAGCAGAGAGGCGAACTTGTAGAACTCGTTGGCGCGGTAGGCCTTCTGCTTCACCAGGTGGACCGCGTGGAGCACGAACTTGGAGGACACATCCCCTGAGCGGGAGCTCAGAGTCAACTCTGAAACACACAATACACATTAAATACACACGTAGACTACTTCCACACATTAAACAAATACTTCCTACATGCACAAATTAAATTTACGTATAAACACACACCCGTAGGGCTAAAATAGAACCTCTCAGCCAGTGTTTCCTGTAGGATTGTTTTCACACACATTTTGTATACTTTATTTGATTCCACATTATGATTATTTTCATTAGGAATCACATTTTTTTTAATGATCCAAAACATTAATACAGGTCAGCACATTGTTATGCAACATACAATTTCAGGGGTACAATAAACATCTATATTTCCAGGTAAACATGCTTCCTATAACTGCAGAAATTTAGCACAATTTTAATAGAGTGGTGAAGTCACGGTAGAGCCCATGGGACCGATGAGAATAAATATGAATATAAATATAAAAAAATATGAATGGGTTTCAATGGAGAGAAAGTAATTATCTTCTGGTCCCAGTCTTTATATGCCCTGGATTACACATGTTGTTTGTGGATTTAAATGATACTTTTTCATGCAAAGAAAACAAAAAAAAATTGCGAAGAAGTTTGATAATGTTAGGTTTTGTGTGAGGCCACTTTGTGAACTACAGCTCTTCGCTGTTCTCGACGCGAATGATATACGTCACCAACCGCACTTGGAACTCCGGTACAGACATGGCGATCTCTCTGCTCCACTTCACCACTTTTTTCCAAGGAGAGGATAAAAGCATCGAAAGAGGTGAAGACCATTATAAGTCGGGGCATGTGGAGAGTTTCAGTTATGCCGATGGGGAGATTGTCGGTTTTGTCCACGCCAGGCGCAGGGAGCGTGACGTCACAGACGAGACATGTAGTCTTTCTCATTGTGTTTTCTCTACAGCCTTTAACTGAATAATTGCACAATAAACGGTCAAACTCTTGACATGAAAAATTCTCATTTAAATCCACAAACAACATATGTGTAATCCGGGGCATATAAAGACTGGGACCAGAAGATAATTATTAAAATCCACGGGTTGCAAGGCTATGTACATGTCCTAGACAAGGGGTTTTTCAAACTTTGTGTGTGTGTGGACCACTATTTCTAATAAAGAATTTGTACGGACCACCTCATAATAAAATATGTCTACACACAGTCCTACCTGAATTACCCACACCTCTTAATAGCTGGTCATAGCATCAGTACAACAGGCTTGTTTAAAGAAAGTTATATACATGCATACATATTTGTAATTTGTATGGGAATTTCCTGGTAAAATTAATGTTAAAAAAAAACTTATTTCATATTTTCTTTTGATTTTCCACGGACCACCTGCAGTACCGTCAACGCGGACCTCACTTTGGGAATGATTGCCCTAAAATACGTAACACTAGCACAATAAGTTGGCATTTGTAACCTACACACACACACACACACACACACACCTGCCCAGGAGGCACCAGCTGGGACGGTGATGAAGTGGCGCCTGATCTGACCCGGCCTGAAGTGGACGTCTGAGAGAACAACCTCCTGGTTCGCTCCCTCACTCACCCTGGGAGGGGGGGGAGAGACAGACAGGATGTCAGACATGGAGACGGAACGACACAGACGGACAAAAAGAGAGATTGTTTTTAACTCCTTGTAAATGTTAGCCTTGCTAGTGCCAGACCAAGCTCAATCGTAGATTGCACGTCGGTCTAGGAATGCTGCTGTCATTTTCTTCAGCACAAGAGTGATCAACGTGCCCAGTTCAAATGACTCTGTACGCAATTGGCTGCTTGCCGTCGCTTCCCTGTCCCTGTTAAACCAGCCAATAGCGCACCAGGGGGAAAAGACGGCTTTGTGATTAGATCCCGCAAAAGCGTATCGGAAGCAGAAAGAAATGCATTGCTCCTCTCTAGAACCTTCTTCAGGGGAATTCAAATCGCCGACACAATCGGCTGTTGGTGCCCAGTCTAGGTAAATGTGTCAAATACATGTAAAACTATGTTGACAGGGGGGGGGGGGGGGGGGGGTAAAGAAGGAGGAGTTGTAAGAAGAGACAAGAAGAGGGGTTAAAGGAGACGAGGGGGTGAAGGAGGAGGCGACAATATGAGGTAACGGTGAAGATAAATAAGGGGCGACAAGAGAAGGAGGTAAAGTAGGAGACAAGAAGAGGTGGTGATGAGGAGGAGACAAGAGGAAGTGTTACCTGGTTGGGATGATAACGGTGATAGGAACCCTGAATAGAGGACCACCCCCAGGAGCAGATGTATCATAACCCAGCACCTACATGAGCAAAACACACACACACACAGCAACCAGGATTCAGTGTTTAGTAACCAAGAAAGGATATGTCCGTATTGTTAGGATTATGAATTGCGCCTTATAGAAGATGTGGCTTTATTTTCTCCAAAGATGTCTCTATTTAGTATAGGTAATGTTTAGTCTTTCTCTCTCCGATATGCAACATGAAGTCGCTCTCCTTGTCTCTCTCATATGTGACGCATATTCTCTCCCTCTGCTCTTTATAACCTCCAGGCTCACCTCGGTGTAGTGCAGTCCTTCCCTCAGCCCCTGGGGGTCGATGCGGAGGTGGAAGTGACGACATTGGTTCATCAGCTCCAGGTGGGCGGGGCTCTGCACCCATGACGCGGAGCAGGTGAGGGCCAAGTGGAGCTGGAGGGAGATCTTCTCCGAGTTGTCTGCACACACACACACACACACACACATACATAAATATAAACACACACTATCTCATGAGATCTGTACGTGCATGCATGAGTGTGTTTACCGCGTGTTTGTAAGAGTGCGTTTACGTGTGTGTGTGTGTTTACGTGTGTGTGTGTTTATGTGGGTGTGTGTGTGTGTTTACGTGTGTGTGTGTTTACGTGTGTGTGTGTGTGTGTGTGTACGCACCTGTGTTCTCTGGGAACACGGGTTCAATTCCCACACAGTGGTCTGAGGGTGCCAGGATGTGGGCAGGGTCCCTGAGGTAGATGCCTCGCTGCGTTCCCACGGTTACAGAGAATCCCAGGTGGCTTGTGGGTAGGGAGGCATGCTGCGTGAGGTATTCCAGAGCCCGCTCCACCTGCAAGGAGAACAACGTCCATGAGCTGGGAGCTAACAATGCTAACAAGGCTAGCGGTAGCACGCTAGCAGACAGGGCAGACAGACAGGACAGGAGAGAGGAAGACAGGAAGTAGAAGGTGAGCAGGCAGGAAGGCGTACCTGGAGGATTCCGTAACCCTGAGCGAACATCTCGATGTCCTCCACCCTCTGAGCGGTGTTCTCCAACGCTCTCCTCACCCCCGACACGCTGGTACTGATGCCCGTCTGCTTTACACCTATACACATCATATACATTATACACACACACACACACACAACGCTCTCCTAACCCCCCCCCCCACACATACACACACACACACAGGTACTGATGCCCGTCTGCTTTACACCTATACACATCATATACATTATACACACACACACACACACACACACTGGTACTGATGCCAGTCTGCTTTACACCTACGCACATATTATACACACACACACAACACTCCCCTAACCCCCACAAACACACACACCAGTCTGCTTTACACCTACACACATATTATACACATTATACACACACAAAACGCAGTCTTCCCCCCCCCGACACACTGGTACTGATGCCAGTCTGCTTTACACGTACACACATATTATACACACAAGTTGGTGACGTAAGGTTGATAAGGGATATTGGTAAGGGTTAGGGGTAGGGTTAGTGTTAGTGTTAGGGGTAAGGGTTAGGGGTAGGGTTAGTGTTAGTGTTAGGGGTAAGGGTTAGGTTTGTGTAAGGGGTTAGGGTTAGTGTTCGGGGTTAGTGTTAGTGTTCGGGGTTAGTGTTAGTGTTCGGGGTTAGTGTTAGTGTTCAGGGTTAGTGTTCAGGGTTAGTGTTAGTGTTCGGGGTTAGTGTTAGTGTTCGGGGTTAGTGTTAGTGTTCGGGGTTAGTGTTAGTGTTCGGGGTTAGTGTTAGTGCTCGGGGTTAGTGTTAGTGTTCGGGGTTAGTGTTAGTGCTCGGGGTTAGTGTTAGTGCTCGGGGTTAGTGTTAGTGCTCGGGGTTAGTGTTAGTGTTCGGGGTTAGTGTTAGTGTTCGGGGTTAGTGTTAGTGTTCGGGGTTAGTGTTAGTGCTCGGGGTTAGTGTTAGTGTTCGGGGTTAGTGTTAGTGTTCAGGGTTAGTGTTAGGGCTAGGGTTAATGTTTAGGGTAAGGGGTATGGGTTAGGGTTAGGGGTAGGGTTAATGTTTAGGGTTAGTGCTAGAGGTAGGGTTAATGTTAGGGGTCTAACCCACCTGAGAGAACCAGTGCGATGCCGCCGCAGGCGTTGGGCGAGGACATGGAGGTGCCGTTCATCAGCTGGGTCCCCCGGAGGGTCCAGTTGGGGACAGAGGCGATGGCTCCCCCCGGAGCGCTGATGCTGACCCCCAGGGCGCCGTCGATGCTGGGTCCCCGTGACGACCAGGTGTACTGGTTGGCCGGGAGCTTCTCCCTCAGGGAGTACTCCGCCACCATCATGTCGGGGGTCACGTAGGCCCCAACACCTGGGGACACGCGGAGCACGTAACACACGTCAACCCCTTACCCTCGGAGCCTATATAACACAACTCTCCACAGATGGCAATGCTTACATAGCCAGAAATAGGGCTGAACGGTTAATCGAATTCAAACCGTCATCACTATGTAATAGAGGGGTTCGATTTGCCAATTGCAAATTACAAAGGCTGCAATGTTTTTTTGTTTTTTTTAGGGGGGGGGGGGGGGGGGGGTATACTGTTACTGGCTTGAGATCAGTAAGATTTGTATTTATTTGTATTTTACAATTCAATAGTTGAATTAAGACACAACATTCGACTGCTTCGAATGTTGTGTTGGTCATACTATAGAATGATTTATTGCTTGTTTAGTGAATAGTACAGAACATAAGGAACTTTAAAAAGAAAAATTTGCATACTCAATCGCAATATTGGAAGAAATAATCGCAATTAGATTATTTCCCTAAATCGTTCAGCCCTACCATAACTCCCCACCCTCTAACCCTATATCGCACAACTCTCTTCAGATGGCAATGCTAACAAAGTCAGGAAGGAGAGTAGAGACCTCCGCAGTGGAGGTCTCTACTCTCCTGGTCTTAATGGAACAGTCAGGCAAAAAAACAAACCAAACTAAGCATGAATCAAGTTGTCTGTAAGGGACTTCTTTGGTATTGGCCAGGAGAAATACGACGCTGCACAAAACGTTTGAGTCTGGTGCGTTTGGAGACTAATTTTTCTATTAACTTTTTATAAAGATATAAATAAGGTTTTGGGGGCACGTGGGTATATTATTAGATGTTGTATTTTCTGTTGTTCTGTTCTACTGTACCCCATGTGGTATTGCCCTCTTGGTCAGGTCACCCTGACAAAGAGATTTCAGAACTCAATGTGTTCGCTACTAAGGTAAAAAAAAAAAGATACACTGAAAAATAAAACGTTTTTAAAGAGTTTTGTTCTGTAAATAATACCCTACCCATTACAATGCTGGGAGTAGTGGTTGATAATAACCTACCTATAACACCGCTGGGAGTAGTGGTTGATAATAACCTACCCACCACACTGCTGGAAGTAGTGGTTGATAATAACCTACCCACTACACCGCTGGGAGTAGTGGTTGATAATAACCTACCCACCACACTGCAGGGAGTAGTGGTTGATAATAACCTACCCACCACACTGCTGGGAGTAGTGGTTGATAATAACCTACCCACCACACTGCTGGGAGTAGTGGTTGATAATAACCTACCCACCACACTGCTGGGAGTAGTGGTTGATAATAACCTACCCACCACACTGCTGGGAGTAGTGGTTGATAATAACCTACCCACCACACTGCAGGGAGTAGTGGTTGATAATAACCTACCCACCACACTGCTGGGAGTAGTGGTTGATAATAACCTACCCACTACACTAGTGGTTGATAATAACCTACCCACTACACTAGTGGTTGATAATAACCTACCCACTACACTAGTGGTTGATAATAACCTACCCACTACACTAGTGGTTGATAATAACCTACCCACTACACTAGTGGTTGATAATAACCTACCCACTACACTGCTGGTGGTCCCTCCAGGGCAGCCCACGGTGGATAGGCAGGGTCCGTTGTTCCCGGCGCTCGACACAAACATCACGTTGTGTTTCTGCACCGCCTCGTTGATGATCTCACAGATCCTCCTGGACCAATCGCAGAGAGGACACAAGTCGGTCAGACCACATGACATCATCACTGGCTGACATCACTAGATGACAGATGACATCACTAGATAACATCACTAGATGATATGACATCACTAGATGACAGATGACATCACTAGATAACATCACTAGATGATATGACATCACTAGATGACAGATTACATCACTAGATAACATCACTAGATGATATGACATCACTAGATGACAGATGACATCACTAGATAACATCACTAGATGATATGACATCACTAGATGACAGAGGAAGTCACGAGCTGGTGTCACTACATGACTAGATATCCCTAGACAACATCACTAGATAACTGATTAAGTCCCTAGATGACATCATTAGATAACAGATTAAGTCACTAGATGATATCCCTAGATTATTTTGATAAATAATATTTGACATCACTAGATAACTCACCCTGAGTTGGGCCAGTGTGTGGCCTCTCCGTAGCTGTAGTTCACCAGGTCGCATTTGTGTTTGATCACCTCAATCATCTGAAGTATAGAACATATACGGTTCATATTGGAGCGGATTTATGATTGACTGAACTTTGTCGTTGTACGCTTTCTAGATAACTGAGGTGTGAGCCTTGGAGTGGTTGAGTCAGTGCTTTCCCCCCCATTGACTTCCATTCCAAAGCTCAGTGAGCACCTGCAACAAAGTAACCTGTGTTTCAAAGTAAGCTGTGTTACTTTGAAATTGACACGGCAACATAATTTCTTGCGCCATCGACACAAAACTTTCCACATAAAATAATGGGGGATGGCCTGAAAGGGCCAACTAACTTCAGCAGTCGGCTACACCAGCAGACACACTACACCAAGCCAGTATTGTGTTTTGATTAATTAACGCTGGCTTATTTGCCATTTGCTTATTTCATTCAGCACCTAATAATAAAAAGGGTAATAATAAGAATGATAGCATTACTTACAGCCCGTATGAGTCCGGTGCCCGTCTCCATGGTGCTGAGGCGCGTGTCTCCGATCTTCAGGGCCAGGATCTGGGCCCCGGGGGCCACACCGCTCCGCTTTGGGTCGTCTGGGAAACACCCTGCAGCGATGCTGGCTACGTGGGTACCGTGCGCTCCTATCAAATACATACTATATATTAATACACTGCAACAATGACATGGGTACCATGAATACTATATATTATACCTGGGCGTTTGGTCATTAAATGTTCTACAAGCCTGCCGATACATACAACTTTTGCTGTTGTCGTTTTTCAGATATGGCCGAATTGGTCAGGGTTTAAAAAAAAAAAGATAAGCATAATACTAACAAATAAATAGGGTTTCCTACGGATTTTGTAGGACCTCTAAATATAAACATACATACACACACATGTATTTAACATCAGATTACCTCCGCTGGTGACGATGCACAGTGTGTTTCCCTCGTCGTAGACGTTGACGGAGTAGTTGAGCATCTCTGCGTTGCCGAGCGTAGCATATTCCTGGTTTTCTCTATAGGAGCTCAACACCTTACCCTGGGACAGGTCCCCGCACTCAGAGGTGTCCACCACCGCCCTGGAAGACAAGGCCAGGGTTACCCCAGCCGCAACCTAGCCCAGACACTTACTCACCACTGCAACAGCTACCCCAACCAAACCCTAAACACAAGCAGTGTGTGCTATGGTATTATACACTATATATAGACACCCTGCAGTGGTGCTAGCTGCATGGGTACCATGAGCTCCGACAATTAGTATATATGTTCTATATATATTATAGACTATTGTTTATATTCTAAAGACATACATGCACATGCATATAGATATAGATAAAATATAGACTTTATTTCAATACCCTGCAACAAAGCTGGCGCCATGGGTACCACGAGCTGCTACACTATAGCTATCTCTATTTATATATATATATATAGTTACCAACCCCAACCTAACCCTAGCCCAGAGTAGTGTGAACCATGGTGGTACTAGTACTACCTCCAGGTGTCTCCGTCGTTCCAGAGCAGACAGTCATACACGGGGCCTGGGTCACTGTACTTCTTCTCCAGAGAGGCCAGGAGCTCCGAGCGACTCTGCAGCTCCTCCTTCTGCAGCTTCTCCAGCTTCAACAGAAAACAAGGGCTACTGAGAAACAGACCCCAACCTCCATCTCGGGCACAATCAGACGTGATCAACCGTGGCTGGTACCACTACCACTCAATCACTTTTCATTTGTTACTTATTTCTGTTTCTCATTTTAGATATTTTTAACATCTAATTACTTTATATCGTATTGTAGTTGCTATGTTTGTTGAGGTGCCAAGCATAAGAATTTTACTCTTGTGTACTTGTACAATGAGAATGTAATAAAGGTTATTCTGATCTGATGTGCAGTGCTGCTTGAACGATCAACGTTTTCGCCATGGCAGGCAGCGAGCATCCAGCCAGCCTCATTCTTCTGCTGCTACATTCAAACTCTTGACCCTCATTATCTCATCGACAGTTATACTCCCTCCAGATTCACGTTCATTAACACTTCACATGATCTCATTATCAAACCCATAGAAACAGTGAAACATCAATTGTGCTTCGGTGATATGCTACATTAAAAAGCAAATGATGAAAATATTATGATATCCTATACAGTACATTAATACAGATTATATTATTACAGATGTGTTTAATGGATTCAATTAATAATGGGCACGTAATAAAGATTATATTATTGATAATATGAATATAGAAGTGTTTATAGAAAAGTGTAAAGCCTGCATGAGATGAAAGCTTGTACCTGGGAAGGGGTGGGGTGAGCGAGGTCAAACTCATCCATTCTGCGACTGACCTCCGCTAGGGCGGCTCTGTGGGGGGGGTCCCACAACTTCTCCTTACGCTCTTTCTACAAACACAGACCCACCACATTACACTTTATACAAACACACAAAATCACTCTTTATAAAACCACACACATCACTACACACAATTGACCCTTTCAGCAAACAAATCACTCTTTCTACATGCACATTATTCTTTCTGAAACCATCATCAAATACAACCTAACTCTTTCTATTGAAACAACTTTCTACAAACACACACACACACACACACGCACACACCACTCCTTCTACAAAAACCCTCATTGAACAATACTCCACATTCAAACATCAACCTTCCGACAAACATATCACTCTTTCCAGTGGAATTGTAATGGTAATCCCAAACTTGAGAGTGAATTACTTGGTGGGTACCTGTATTCTCTCCTTCAGAGCCTTGGGGAATATCTCGTAACCGTTTTTAACTCCGATGCGGTACTTCCCTGATGGATTGACCCAGCACGGGGGGATCTGCAGGGAGACACATAAGAGATGTCAGATGAACATAGGACATTCAAGGACATAAACGAGAGAGAAGGAGGGGGATACAAGCACTTGGTGTCACTCACAGTTAGGTGCTTTTCTACATGCTTTAAATATGTTAAAGTACCCTAATCATTGGCCTCAACAGAATGTACCTCCATAATCACACACTGGCCTCACTAGGATGTACCTCCAAAAGGTTCAAGGGTATGTTGTTCAAGAGTTTCTAGGGTGTGTGGTACATTGTGTTGGTTCTAGACTGTTGGTTCTTGAGGTTCAAGAGTGTTGGTTCTAGGGTGTGTCGGTTCTAGAGTGTGTTTTTTTTTAAGAAGATGAAGGCTGTGTTGGTTCTAGAGGCTCTGCAAAGTGTTTTGGTTCTGGAGATTCTAGGGTGTGTTTGTTCTAGAGGTTCTCGGGTGGGATGGTTCTCACCTGCAAGGTTCTTCCAGAGAGGCCGGGGATTGTCCCATCCTTAGGCTCTGCGACGGTGGTCATGTTCACATCCCCGCTGCCCGTCGTGTCGATGATGTCAACGATCTTCGGCTTTCCCTCTGTTGTGACCTGGAGGGAACAGACAGCAAAATGGGCTTATTATATACTCTGTTGTGATCTGGAGAGAACTGATGGAAGCAGGGTCTTATATACTCTGTTGTGCCCTAAAGCGGACCGAAAGCAGCAGGGTCTTATATACTCTGTTGTGCCCTAAAGCGGACCAGAAGCAGCAGGGTCTTATATACTCTGTTGTGCCCTAAAGCGGACCAGAAGCAGCAGGGTCTTATATACTCTGTTGTGCCCTGGAGAGAACCGACAGCAGGTCTAATTTACTCTGCGTTACAAAAGTACACACTTAAACACCAGTCGGAAACCCTGCTTAAAAATTCATCAATAACAGCTTAGCACCTCACTTACATGGAGAGCGCAAAATGGCATGTTTTGAGCCAGACCTGGGATTTTGCATCATGTTACAAGGCAGGCCTACTAATGTAAAATGGTTAAAAACTTGTCTCACAAATCAGACTTCAGATTAATAACTAAAGTGTTACAGCAGATTAGCTCAAATCTGGGTTCACTTTCTTTCGCTCGTTGTTTCTGCCCATCAATTATACTGCTGCAGGCAGGGAGGGATCTCTAAGTGCATAAAAAAGACTAACAGTAACACAAACTCAGCCAACAACATTAATATTTTTCTGGTGTAAAGAAAAGCCAGGGCACCTCACATCTTTAATAGAAAGATGGTCTGTAAAAGGTTTCACGTCAACACTGTGTAGACCGCTGTAGAACTACACAAGGAAATAAGGTTACCCAGATTACTAATAAACTGGTACAGCAGAAGTAGGACTGCTGGATCCAAGATTACTTATAAACTAGTACATGCTGCCAGTCTCATAAATTAAAAAAAAAAGACTTCAGGCATGTATAGTGTCGGAACCGTAATGAACTGTAAACCCCTAAAATTGTATGATACTTTGAGTTGTGTGTAGGTAACCTCCATAATATATATAAAAAAATGTATACACACACACACACACACACACACACACACACACACACACAATTTAAAATGAATCGGAAAAGTTTCTACCAGATGTTAATAGAATCCTATTATGTCTCTGGGACAGCCCCTTGTGTGGTACTATAACCTTTAAAACACATGTCACTGCCGGAGAAATAAGTAGATATTCATGTTTGTGTGTGCTGTTAATAACTCAGTATGCCACTCAGTTCATGGTTTAGTGGTTAAAGTTGAGTTACTCTAAGATTATGTCAATTAATCCATGATTTAGTAGTTAACGTTGAGTTGCTATTAGAATATAGAAACACATATATGCTTAACTGGTGAAAGTGGAGTTACTATAACAATATTTGAATCAATGCATGTTAGTGTATGTGACAGTTCGTAAATACATACAAGTTTGGGTAGTACAGCTACTAAAAAATGTTTTAGCGTATACCGTTCGTTAATAAATACATGATTTGGTGGTTATATTTGTATTATTTGAGTGGTTACATTTACTACAGCGGTTTGAATGGGGTACGAGGCCTGTAGTTAGCATTAGAAGCTAACGTGAAGCAGCGGGCTGGATTTACCTGCAGGCCGGGGGCCCCGGGATCCACCCCGGTGTCCAGGACAGCGATGAGCACACCTCGGCCGTCATACTCGGGGAAGCGGGAGAGATAAGAGGTAGCACCTGTCTCTTTCTTGGGCAGCAGGCCGTGGAAGGGGAAGGCTTCATCTGTAGAGAGAGCAGCCATGGTGAGGGTGAGGATGGATAAAAACAAAGCAGGGACTGGTAGCAGATCGGCGGGGGACAGACAGCAGCTTGGCGGACCTCAGTGACTACTCTTGGGGGAGGGGGGTGAGGGGAGGGGGGGAGGGAGTTAAAGGGCCCGTAGCACCGCCAACAGTATTCTTTATTATTTATTTTTTTCATTTATTTAACAGGGACAATGGACAGTTAATAACCGTCCCAGAATAAGCTAGACAGATACATTTTCCCTGGGGAGCTATTGCAAAGACAACGTTCAGTTTAAAAAAAGAGTTGACAGCAAAAATAAAAATTGCAATGCCCAGTATAATGGACTAGTAAATTGTATGTACATTATGCATATATAACCATATATAACTCAAATAAAATATCTAAATAAAAATGTTTAATGTCCTTAGCGTCTGATACGGCAAGGAGTAGAGCAACATCATAGCCCGTGTGTTGCACTGAACAGTGGCCTCTGGTGGAGGCTTGTTTGCCCGCTGTTGTCTGAACATACGGAAATGCATTATGTACTGTATATTTAAATATGGCCATATATCTCACTGTTTAACATGTTTACTAAACAGGTTATGTTTACGCACAACTTGTTTTCTTACACACACAACAAATATTCAGCTGTTGCAATGATGCGCTGTTGTCAGAGCTATTTGACAAAGGGTTGGGTTCCTAATTACATTTTCTTGGATTTATTGAAAACAAGTTGATTAGAAGTAATTTTGATCTTATGTGGTATCGTTGTTTCGAGGTAGGTATCGCTCGGAGAGTGGTAAATGTTCAACACGTGGTTCAGTCAGAGACAATAAGTAAACGAGCTTGCATTTCTTTAATAGGTCCATAGCTTGCACTGGAGGACATTCAGGAAGCATCTGGAAGTGGGCGGAATAGTAAATAAGCCACGCCTACAGGTTTTAATTTACCCCTGTAAACCTTCAGTCTGTCTTTGCATGGGTTGATTGGCAAAGAGGCCATGCCTGTAGGACTGACTTATTTCAAAGCCATAAAACGGTATATGGTGTTGGGTGGAGCACTCCATGTGTAGAACACAAATTTACTACGGGACTTACACAGGTTACAAGACAGTGTATCGGCAGTCATCATTAGTTAAAGGTACTATAAGAGGGTTCTACTAGCTGCTGGGGTTATATAATATACCTGTTGGGGGTATATAGCTATAGCTGGGGATATAGTGTACTTGCTGGGGTTATAGATTACTAGCTGGGGTTAGAGTGTACTAGCTGGAGTTACATACTAGCTGGGGTTACATACTAGCTGGGGTCAATGTGTACTAGTTGGGGTTATAAATTAATAGCTGGGGTTGTAGTTTACTAGCTGGAATTATATAGTTCTAGTTGGGGTTATAATGTATAAGCTGATGTTTAAGTTTACTAGCTGGAGTTATAGAGTACTAGTTGGGATTATAGTGTAACAGTTTTTAAAATAAGTATTTAAATATAAACTTTTATTTAGCACCCATACCTTATTTTCTTTCACACACCCCCTACCTCCCCCCTCTTCCCCACCCTGCCTCTGGCTCTCCCCTCCCACCCTTCCTTTCATGTTTCCATGGAGACAACAGAAACAGATGATAACAGCCTCCCATGTCATAAAAGTTCAGTGGGGAGAAGAAAGGAGGGAGAGAGAGAGAGAGAGAGAGAGAGAGAGAGAGAGAGAGAGTGAGAGAGAGAGAGAGAGAGAGGGGAGTAAAGTGAGGCGACAGCCTAGAGCTCACTAAATAGCAGCAGAGGACTCAGGTGAGCTGGTTAAATCTGCTCTATACTTGTTAAAACTAATCTTTATTGGTTAAATCTTCTCTACACTGGTTAAATCTGCTCTAGATTAATTAATAATATTCTATAATTTTCTAATCTGCTCTATACTGGTTTATACTGCTCCGAACAGGTTTATACTGGTCTGTAATGATTTATACTGATTTATGGTGCTCCTTACTGGTCCAAACAGGGCAGCAGTGTTAACTTGCATGTTTTGTGGTGTAGGAGGTTACCAGTAACGTGATGCTGGGGTCCCAGATGGTTCTGTTACACAGAACCATCTGGGTAGTCATCCACAGGAACCGTTGGAACGGACAGACTTTCTTTAAATACTTGGCCGGTGTTTGGATCAACAGTCTGTCTATAACATATCACATAGCCCAAGCCGTTCCTCATAGGATGCTGATTGGTCTGAACTACTGTGGTTCGGCAACAAGCACATAACTTGAAGCCTGGCAAGATGTTTTCTGGTGTGATCGTGCACACAATGCAAACCACTGTGCATATGTCTCTTAGATATACTGTTAACTATTCTGTCAACTGCACTGGTCTGTAGAGGTTTGTACTGGTTCGTCTTTATTACTACTCTATACTGGGAAACACAGCTTAATGCTGGTAAATACATCTCTATAGTGATTAATACTAGTATATAATAGTTTACACTGGTTTGTACTGCTCTAGCCATAATTAATACACAAGTAGTACTAGAGATTATACAGTAAAGTACTACTCTAGTATAAAAAAAGGAGTTCTAGAGTGTATGTATAGTAGAGTTGCACCTCTCTATTATATAATCTAGTACTTGCAATATATACTCTACTACTGCCCTGCTGTATTTATTCTAGTACTACTTTACCATATCTACTCTAGAACTACTACTATATATGTATTGTGCAAAGGTACTACAGTACTGTTTCGTTTTTAGAATGAAAAACTTCTGAAAACTCAAGGAATCTGTCACATAGCTGCTAAAAACTCTCACACACAAAGACACACACACACACACACGGAGAGAGAAGGGTGTGTAGGTGTGTGTGTGTGTGTGGGTGTGTTTGTGTGTGTGTGTGCGTGTGTGTGTGTGTGTATGTGTGTGTGTGTGTGTGTGCGTGCGTGCGTGCGTGTGTGTGTTTGTGTGTAAAAAGGGCTGTTTAACTTACTCAATTACATACAGCATCAACCTTGCAGTGTTGGAATGTAGCCCTGAAACACGGCTGAACACACACACACACACACACACACACACACACACACACACACACACACACACACACACACACACACACACACACACACATAAATATTATAAGTAATACACACTGATTCATACACAATAACAATCGCCCAGATTTGAAATATTTACTGCTATATACACACACCCTAAGCTAACACCTTCTCTCTCACTCTCTTCCTCTGGGTAGTCATGGCAACCAGTGTTTGGGATTGCATCAATGTGTGTATTTTCAAGTCTGACAACTAGAATGAGGTCATGTCTTAAATACATGCACACACACACACACACACAGTCTCATAAACACACACACACACACACACACACGCATAGATTACATCATGGGGTTTCCATAGTAACCTGATACAAACATGAGCGGGGTGGAAATGGACATGTTTTGTCTTTCTGTGGTCGAGCTAAAGCTAATGGCCCTGTCAACCCCATGTCATCTTAACCAAATTTGATTTAAACTTAATATAAACCTCATGTCATCTCAACTTAATGTGAATTTAAACCTAATGTACATCTAAACCTAATGCCCATTTAAACCTAATGTACATCTAAACCTAACAAACACACACGCACGCACGCACGCACGCACACACACACACACACACACACATACACACACATAAACTTAGACCTTTGAGGGGACTAATTAGACAAATCTTTATCTAAACCTAATATAATCGAAACCTAATGTCCATCTACATCTAATGTCATCTAAATCTAATGTCATCTACAATTGATGTAATCCAAACCTAATTTAATCTACATTTAATCTAAACCTAGTGCAATCTAAAACTCAACCATTTTGTTCAAACCATATTGTTGTAGCCCAGGTTCACCTAATCAAATCAATTTATCAAATAGGGATACAGTACCGCAGGGCCATTTTTTACAGTATGTCAATAAATGATATGAACCACATTGCCAACCGTACCTCATGTATAATGATATGGATCGAGTTTACTTTTGTTGCAATGACTGGATATTGGGGCAAAATTCTTCTCGAGATTCCATGGTCTCTTGAGAAAAGGGCTATTTCTCTAAAGTCTAATGTCCATCTTAACCTAATGTGTTAATGTGATAATGTGTTTCATTTGTTAATGTGAGTGTCTTGCATCTGTTTATGTGATAGAGTTAGGTATATTTATGTGATGGTGTTTCACCTGTTTTCATTATAATTAACAATTACATTTAAGTGTTCTCATGGGATAGTGTTGAGTTTCATGTGTTAACGTGATAGTGAGTTTCATGTGTTTATGATTTTTAGTGTGTTGTTGGGATCAGTGATTGTTTGTTTCCTGTGTTAGTAATGGACAGAGAGGGGGGACATCCTGGAGCAGCTGTTTCATGTGTTTATGTGATTAGTGATCGTTTGTATCCTGTGTTAGTTATGGCAGAGAGCATGGATATCCTGGAACAGCTGTCGGTGACTTTTAAGAAGTTCGCCGTCCATGGAGACCACAAGGCGACGGGCAAGGAGCTGAATGGGAAGAACTGGGCCAAGCTCTGTAAAGACTGCAACATCACAGACGGCAAAACCACCACCAGCACAGATGTGGACATTGTCTTTACCAAAGTCAAGTGAGCCAGAGATGTTGCATGATACATATAAGTTAAGTAAAACAAATATGATAAAGGTATTTAATTACCTGCAGCCTATTTCACCAGTGTGACGTAGGTCTGGTCTTACGTTCAAGCATAAAGTCACGCTATACTAGTGCTCCACTGTAGCTAAAGTCCCCTTTCTCATTTAAAGGGGACATATTATACCACCAGGTGTGAGTGTGATTAGCCTTACAAGCCGTTTCGAAAATCTGCCCCATATGACATCACTAGTGGGCGTGTCCACCTAGATCTTTGCTGGATAGATGAGCAACGTTTACTTCAGTCCACTGGGTAGGCTGGTAGACTGATCTATCAGCACAGATCTAGGTCGACACCCCCACTAGTGATGTCATATGGGGCAGATTTTCGAAACGGCTTGTAAGGCTAATCACACTCACACCTGGTGGTATAACATAACCTTTAATATAAATCTTTTTTATAAGATTATATTTTTGTCACTTTAAATAGCCTTTACTTGTTTATAGTTAATTACCTTATGATAGTTACCTGGTGATCGTTTGTTACCTGGTAAAATTGACCGGTGTTAGTTACCTGGTTAAATATCCCAGGGGGAACTTAGTTAACTGGTGATAGCGATTTAACTGATTTCTGGGGTCTGATCTCAGAGCAAAGTCATCCCGGGTCATCACCTACGAGGAGTTCAAAAAGGCCCTGGAGGAACTCGCTCCACGGAGGTTCAAAGGTCAGAGCAAAGAGGAGGCCCTCCAGTCTATCTTCAGGTTGGTCGCCAACAAGGAGCCAGTCAACATAGGCGTTACGGTGAGAACTTCTCCTTACCCAGCTCCTCTTCCTCGCCTTCTACCCCATCTCCACACCTCCTCCCTCCTTACCTGGACACTGCCTCCTACACCTTGACACGTCCTCATCCTGCTCAGTGGATGTGTAGGGTGAGCTATATTGAGGAGATGTAGGAGTATTGTGTATTGAGGTGCGTTGAGAGGTGTATTGAGGAGGTGTATTGAGGTGTATTGAGAAGGTGTATTGAGAAGGTGTATTGAGAAGGTGTATTGAGGAGGTGTATTTAGAAGGTGTATTGAGGAGGAGTATTTAGAAGGTGTATTGAGGAGGTGTATTTAGAAGGTGTATTGAGGTGTATTGAGGAGGTGTATTTAGAAGGTGTATTGAGGAGGTGTATTTAGAAGGTGTATTGAGGTGTTTTGAGGAGGTGTATTTAGAAGGTGTATTGAGGAGGTGTATTTAGAAGGTGTATTGAGGAGGTGTATTTAGAAGGTGTATTGAGGAGGTGTATTGAGGAGGTGTATTTAGGTGTATTGAGGAGGTGTATTTGGCGCTATTGTCTCTCTCCAACAGAAAGTGCTGAAGGCCGCTGCCGTGGACAGACTGACGGACTCCTCCCGCTTCACCGGCTCCCATAAGGAGCGCTTCGACTCCAGCGGGAGGGGGAGGGGGAGGGAGGGTCGTGAGGAGCTGGTGGAGAACACGGGCTATGTGGGAGCCTATCGGAATGCTGGGACCTACGAGGAGAAGATGAAAGACAAGTAGAGCACCCCCAGGCCATCCTCTCATCCTACTGAGTTTTGTTCTTTATTCATCGCAAAGGAGTGTTTTGCTTATCATTGTTTTTTAATGTAACTACCCAAACCAGCTGCTAACCAACTGGAAGATATAGAACAGATTGTATTAACTTGCTTTCACCATGCCTTAAATATGTGGAATCTTGAGTGGATTTTCATTTGGATTGGAAACTAAAGTTGGGGCCCTACTGCTAGCCAGCCAAAAGCTACATAGTTACAAATATGTATTTATGGGTTTCCGGTTTTATATTTGTTAATTAAGATGAACACTCATCTCAACTGGAAGATTTAGAAACCCATTCTATCAATGTTTAATGTCATGTATTTTCTAAGTAACTGAACAGGTCTCAATAAAGGTTGATCATGTTTTGAATAAAAGTTTGGGCTAGTTATTATACATTTTTATGAACACGCTGATGTACACACACACACACACACACACAGACACATACTAACAAACACAAAAATGGATCAAGTGAACATTTGAAGGGGCTATATGTTACAAATATACTGTCCTAAATCATAAAATGACCCATGATGTCATCAGAGATTAATAAACGATAGGACAACACTATAGCCATTTCTGTTCCGGGTCGGAATCTTGTTTGTTTTTGCCTGTGTGTTATGAATCACTATTCTCAAATTACATTAGCTGATGAACATACAGTGTAGGACTCGTCTCAAAATAATGTTAAGTTCGGATCTTCTTTCCCAAGTGTGTTCAGTGTCCTGAACCTGCCTACTCGCAGGAGCTTTGGAGTCTGGGGATGAGGGTGCGGAGACAACTCTTACAAATAGTGAGTTTGGACTGCAGTAGCCATTTTAAATGCACTGTGTCAATGTTACATACTGTACCTTTAAGGTAAACTGAAGCATTTGTATTGTTACTGGAGGTTAAATAATATTTCCACTGGTAGTCGGGTTCGAGGTAGTGTAGGATGTTCGATGGAGATATACAGTTTGAAATGAGTGCGCGCGCACGTCTGTGTGTGTGTGTGTGTGTGTGTGTGTGTGTGTGTGTGTGTGTGTGTGTGAAAGAAGGACACACAACAAAGGTTGAACTTAAAAGCTCTCATTGTTTGTAAATATTAAAAAACATCACCATGGCAACAACGCAATTCACATCTGTCTACCTGAGTATCCATCTTGGAACATCTCACTCATCCCACAGATAACTATTTGCATGCCAACACAATAGCAAACTGCTAACTGGACAGAGCTAACTGCTAGCTGGTCCGAGCTAACTGATAGCTTGTCAGAGCTACCTGCTAACTTGTCATAATTAACTGCAAGCTGATCATAGTTAACTGCTAGCGGTTTAGAGCAAACCATTAGGTTTTGATGCCAAACCTGAAACTGGCTAAGTTAAACTAGCATCACCAGCTGAGAACAGGAACAAACGGTACGGAACAGTACCTAGAAAACAGCAGTACTAATACTGCTTATTAAATACAATACATATAATATGCAAAACAATGTTCTTTCACAGGAGAATGGCTCTGAAATAAACAGACCCACTCAGCATTAGACCTGAAGAGAGAGAGAGAGAGAGTTATACAGAAATAGTTCATAGTATGTCTAGTATATAAATGTATTTGTATAATGTAATAATATGTAATATAATATATTAAATAAAGTATATGATGTTAGTGATATACCAAGCAACACTACAGCAGATATACTGTCTAGCATGAATAGTGTATTCTATGATTAATGTACAGGGGTATGTAGTGTATACCTGTACAGGTGTGTTGATAGTGTATACCTGTACAGTTGTATGTAGTGTACACCTGTACAGGTGCATGTAGTGTATACCTGTACAGGTGTATTGATAGTGTATACCGGTACAGGTGCATGTAGTGTATACCTGTACAGGTATATGTATTGTATACTTGTTCAGGTGTATGTAATGTATACCTGTACTGGTGTATGTGGTGCATACCTGTACAGGTGTATTAGTAGTGTAAGTGTATACCTGTGAAGGATTGGCTGAACCGTCGTGCAGGTGAGAGGAGATGCAGCCACTGTCTGAGCCGCTGGAGACGGACACGTGGCCAGACGACCCGGAATTCTCTGTGGCTGAGGAGAAACATAGTTCACCTGATGTGTTCGACCACCCATACAGAACTTGAGGAAATGAAAATGTATCAAATAATGTATATTTTCTCATTAAAGACCATTGCAAGATGGGTTAAAATAAAATAAATCATAACTCTCTGTTCCAGTGCCAATCATTGAACAGATCTTTGAACAATGTGCAAATTGCGACAATATCTGACTGTTGGCTGGACATTCAATTTTCGCCTGAACTTAGCCTCTTAATGCGATTTGTTCATTCAGGGTGTGTGTGCGTGTGTCTGTGTGTTTGTGGTTACTCGTAAACGTCAGACTGCTGGTGTCCTCTTCTAAACATGAGGAGGCGAAGGAGCTCTCAGCTGACAAGGAACTCCTCCTGCTGGAGCAGAGAGGTGGAGAGAGGAGAGAGGAGAGCAGGAGAGAAGGGGAGAGGAGGAGAGAGAGAGGAGAAAGAAGGGGAGAGGAGAACTTTGTTTTTACTAGAGAACATAAACTGGTGTCATTACCACTGTAGTGAGCTACCTGAACTGGTGGAGTTATGGTTACCTGTACAGGTGGAGGTATTGTAACCTGTACAGGTTGAGTTATAGCTATCTGTACAGGTGGAGGTATTGTTCACTGTACAGGTGGAGTTATGGTTACCTGTACAGGTGGAGGTATTGTTCACTGTACAGGTGGAGCTATGGTTACCTGTACAGGTGGAGGTAAAGTTATCTGCACAGGTGGAGGTATAGTTACCTGTACAGATGGAGTTATCGTTATCTGTACAGGTGGAGGTATTGTTACCTGTACAGATGGAGTTATCGTTATCTGTACAGGTGGAGGTATAGTTACCTGTAGAGTTACCTGTACAGGTGGAGGTATAGTTACCTGTACAGGTGGAGGTATTGTAATCTGTACAGACTGAGGTTTACCTGTACAGGTGGTTGTTGAAGGATCCCGGCCGGGACCCTATTAGATTGGAGGTCAGAGAGATGTGGTCAAACCCAGAGACCGCGATGGAGGCTCGGGTCCGTGCACCTAGAACACACGCACACGCACACAGTTATGTTATAATGTTAAGATGGGTGTTTATTGTTGCAGTTTGTTAATACATTATTCGTATTTATTACACGGCTCTTCTCAATGCCGTGGAACGCTCCATTCACTTGCATGGGTCCTTCACAACTTCCGGCGGTGAATTATATTTGATAATTCACCATTTCTAAGTATAATTGACCGCTGTCAAGGAAAGTGTATTTTTAGCCGTCTTTGGTATCACTCCGCAAGTAGTCCGGTAACTTATCAACCCCAACATACTCGGTTGCTAAGCGACGTCAACGTTTTCTCTGCTTATCAACACTACAAATGGTAACAAATAAATTGTAAAAAGACACACCGTATGAAGTTATTTTTTCGTTTTGGCAAGTAGCCGTGTAATAAGTGGGATAATGTATAGAACGCCGCCGGTCATTATCGAAAATAAACCCCTTCAGGGCGAAGCAAAACAGCTCCATTTCGCTTCGGTGTCCTGTTCGCCCTGTCGGGGCTTATTTTCCCGATAATGACCGGGGCTCTATTCATATATGTGTGTGTGTGTGTGTGTGTGTGTGTGTGTGTGTGTGTGTGTGTGTGTGTGTGTGTGTGTGTGCGCGTGCGCGTGCGTGTGTGTGTGTCCTCACCTCTCTTCTTCATGACAAAGTTTACAGACCGGTCGCTGATGGCTGCATCAGTCTCTTTGATGTCCAAAAACGGTTTACTGCCCACTCCCATACACACCATCTCTTTCATCCTCACCTCTGGAATACACACATCAATGCCTTATTATCACATACACACACACACACACACACACACACACAAACACACACACACACACACATACACAAACACACGGCTCATTAACACAGACACATACACAGTTTATTAACACACACACACACACCTTATTGTGGCAAGCGCATTAAGTGCGCACACACACACACACACACAAACACACACACACCCATACACACAAACGAAGACATGCACATACACATCTTATTAACACACACCTTATTAACACGCACACACAAACACACACCTTTATACTGTAACACCCACAAACACACCCCTTGTGAACACACCTTTGTTCCTGTTGGCCTGGGACCAGAGGAGGTGTGTGATGTCATCTGTCCAGGCCTGTTTGATTTTATGAGACGATGCCTTGAGGGTGAAGGCGTGGCACTTGGACCAACGCTTCCTGAACCACACCTCAAACTGTAGACCGCCATCCCCGGCGGACGCTGTGAGACCCAGGTCTGCTGTCTACACACACACACAAGCACGCACATACCCATGCACACACGCACACACAGACACACACTGTGTTTAACAGATATACGATATGGCCCAATAGAGGTAGAAGGTTAAAAAGAGAAGAAAGGGATTGAAGGTAGAGAAGAGAGATGGAGGTGTAGGAGAGAAGGCTGGAGGTGGAGAAGAGAGGGATGGAGGTGGAGAAGAGAGATAAAGATGGAGGAGAGAAGGATTGAGGTAGAGAAGAGAGGGATGGAGGTGGAGAAGAGAGGGATGGAGGTGGAGAAGGGAGGGATGGAGGTGGAGAAGAGAGGGATGGAGGTGGAGAAGAGAAGGATGAAGGTGGAGAAGAGAAGGCTGAAGGTGGAGAAGAGAGGGATGGAAGTGGAGAAGAGAGGGATGGAAGTGAAGAAGAGAGGGATGGAGGTGGAGAAGAGAAGGATGAAGGTGAAGAAGAGAGGGATGGAGGTGGAGAAGAGAAGGCTGAAGGTGAAGAAGAGAGGGATGGAGGTGGAGAAGAGAAGGCTGAAGGTGAAGAAGAGAGGGATGGAGGTGGAGAAGAGAAGGCTGAAGGTGAAGAAGAGAGGGATGGAGGTGGAGAAGAGAGAGATGAAGGTGGAGAAGGGAGGGATGGAGGTGGATAAGGGAGGGATGGAGATGGAGAAGAGAGATAAAGATGGAGGAAAGAAGGATTGAGGTAGAGAAGAGAGGGATGAAGGTGGACAAGAGACCACTTTTTCTCTATTATTTGGTGTATGCGGAGCTGAGATTTTCCTCAACATTTGGGACCAAGGACTGAGTCACAAAATCCCCCCAATTAACAAAATTGTGGACAATTTGAGATAGAGAGATAGAGATAAAGAGCGATGGATAGAGTGGGAGAGAGAGAGACAAAAGGAGAGCTAGATACAGGGCTAGCGAGGAGGACCTTGAATGAGTGTTTGTAGAGGAGGTCGACGCCTCCTTCCACAGCTCTGGGTTTGCTGAAGAGGAGGAGCTCCTCAAACAGGAAGACGTGACGAAGACTCTTCTTCCTCCCGGACAGCACAGTGAAGCGGTCCTGGCGTAGCAGAGCGCCCTGCTCCTTCAGGTTCACCTGAATAATACATGGTATGCTTTATGTAACACAGCATCTATATTACGTCCAATATGCACACTGTATATAGATGTAGACATATTATATGCATCCTATGCATTGCATAGAAGTCTACGGACATGAGTCATGACATGAGTTTGAAAACATTTAGATTTTATACACTGCTGTTTGTTTCTTATTGCAAAATTGCACGAGAGGTAGTGCCTAGCTGTCATTACCATAACAGCGGTAGTGTGTATTGTGTTATATTGTATATAATGTAATATTGTAGTGTAATGCTGTATATAAAGTGATATATTGTGGAAACAACATTACACTATATACAACATAACACTATACAATATAAAACTTTATAGTGTAATATGGCTCATAGTGTAATGTTCTTTAGAGTGTAGTATTGTATATAGTGTGATATTGTACATAGTATAGTATTGATTATAGTATGGTATTGTATTTCGTGTAACATTGTAAATGGTGTAATATTGTATATAGTATAATATTGTACAAAGTGTATTCCTTTACATATCTTATGGCATTTTCACCATTCCTCCACACTGCCCTCTTGTGTGACTTTTCCTATATTACACCATTATTGGTCGATTTAAACGCAAAGCAAAAGCTGATGGACTACCATTGATATTGAAAAGCAACTTAGCTTTGACAAGGAAATTAATTAGAATGTTTAATTTAAACATTCGACCTCTGTCCTAACAAGTATAGCATTGTCAACAGTGTAATATTGTAAAGAGTGTAATATTGTATATAGTGCACTATTGTATATAGCATAGTATATATTATAATATTTGTATCTAGTGGATTATTGCCTGATTAACTCACATCACAGAGGCGGATGGCGTCCATGGCCAGCAGGTCGTTGCCGTGGCGAAGCTGAAAGCTGATCATGTGATTGGCTGCTTGCAGTGCGTTAAGCCCCTCCTCCTCCTCCGGGCTGAGCTGCTTGAGGAGGTCCTTCAGGAGGAGCGCGTACTTACTCATCCGCTGGATGGGCTTCAGCAGGTAGGAGGCCAGGTCCAACCTGTCCCCTAGACGGAGCTGCTTCACCTGGGACCAGAGGAGGGAGGAGAGACAACGAGGACGGACGAGGGGACGGATGAGTGAGGGGAGAATATATAGGAGAGGAGTAGGAGGTAAGAGAGAGGGGAGGAGTAGGAGAGAGGAGAGGAGTAGAAGAGAGAAGAGCAGTAGGAGTGAGAAGAGCAGTAGGAGAGAGGAGAAGAGGTGAGAAGAATGGAGAAGAGAGGGGAGAAGAGAGAGGACTAGGAGAAAAGAGAGGAATAGGAGGGATAAGATGAGTAGTAGAGAGGAGAGGAGAAGGAGAGTGAAAGGGAGAGGGGAGAAGGGAGAGGAGCAGAGTAGGAGAAAACGGAGAGGAGAGATGTAGGAGAGCGAGGAAAGAGGAGAAAAGAGAGAAGGGAGAGTAAAGGAGTATGAGCGATGAGAAGAGAGGATGAGATATGAGGTAAAAGAGAGGGTAAAGGAGGAAGGGAGAGATAGGGCCAAGGAAAACAGGCGAGAAGGAAAGACAGGGGAAAAGGAGAGAGTCGAGGGGAGAGGAGGGGAGCTAATACGGGTCAGAATAACAAATCTTTGTGTGTGTGTGTGTGTGTGGACATATTTACCCTAAAGAAGGAGTTTCCATGGCTAGCCAGCAGAGCGTCAGACTTGGGTTTGTTCTTACTGTAGAGAGCGTACAGTCCAAACTGATCCTTCTGTAACAACACGTACACAACAGTTGGTTCAGTCCTAACTGATCCTTCTGTAACAAAAAATACACAACACTTGGTAGAGTCCAAACTGTTCCTTCTGTATCGACATATACAGAACAGTTGGTTCGGTCCAAACTGTTCCCTCTGTATCAATGCATACAGACCAGTTAATGCAGTCCAAACGGTACCTTTTGTATGGTGTATAGTGTGTATAGTGTGTATAGGGTGTATGGTGTATAGCGTGTATGGTGTTTAGTGTGTAACACAGTTTGTATAGTGTGTGTATATAGTCTGCATCAATGTGCATGAGCGCTCCTACGTGGCGTAGGAAGCACTGGGCCACCCTCAGCGGGTGTCTCCAGCAGGCCTCCAGCTCCTTGAGGAAGAACTGGGAGTGGAAGTCCAGGATGTTCTCCAGGTTCCCGAACACGACGCTGCGCTGGCCTCGTAGCTCCTGGGGCAGGTCCGGCCGCTCCATCTCCGGGAAGTACTGTTGGGTCACGTAGCGCAGGGAGCGCACGTACTGCCGCTCCGTGGAGACCATCTCCTCCACGATGTGCTGCTGCTTGCTGCGTGGCATTAGCGTGAAGGGCATGAAACTATTAGCGGCCGCATGAGCGTGAAAGGGATGATAACATTAGCATGAAGGAGGTGATTGTGTTAGCATGAAGGGTAAGAAAGCATTAGGGGTAGTATTAGCATGAAGAAGACAATAGCATCAGCATGGAGGTGATGATAGCACAATTGTAGCATGTATTATGTAGGTAATACTAAGTATTATTCATTAAGAGTATTTATAATGTGTTATTTAGAGGAAATACTAGGTATTAGTAATGACTTATTACTACTAGGTGTAAATTATTAAGAATATGTATAAGGTGCTATTTAAATGTACAACTTTTTAAAACGACAAGGTATTAGTTATAAGGTATTAGTCGCTATTTAGATACTAGTAGGTTTTAGTTATTAGGAGCATGCATTAGCTACCATTTAGCTACTAAGAGTTAGTAGTTATTAGGAGTATGTATTTGGGAACTATTTAGGAACTACAATATAGATCAATGATGAGCCTGTGGGTTGTGATATGCTAGGGGGGGATGACCCTCACCTGGCCTTGCTGCTGGGTGGAGTCCTGGGGGAGGGCGTGGGGGATGGGGTCTCGGCCTCGGGAGGGTCCAGAGGGAGGGGCTGGGCCTGGGTTGGGGAGGGGGTGAAAGGCTGGGCCTGGGTTGGGGAGGGGGTGAGAGGGAGGGGCTGGGCATGGGTTGGGGTGGAGGTGAGAGGGAGGGGCTGGGCCTGGGTTGGGGTGGAGGTGAGAGGGAGGGGCTGGGCCTGGGTTGGGGTGGAGGTGAGAGGGAGGGGCTGGGCCTGGGTTGGGGTGGAGGTGAGAGGGAGGGGCTGGGCCTGGGTGGAGGTGACAGGGCTGAGGGGGCGGGGCTGGGAGTGGCTGACCTCCAGCCCTTTGATGTGGACCCCGGTGTTCCCTCTGCGAGGCGGCCAGGCCAGGCTGGGGCAGGGGGGGTGGTCAAGGCTCTGGGACTTACGGAGACCCCGCCCCCGGCTGGGCATCTCCTGAAAGCTGGAGGGGTCGGGGCTACACCACCCCTCACTGCCCCGTCTCCACTGAAAAGGCGGAGGCACGTGATAGGAGGGAGGACTCATAGAGGAACGAAGAGTCACTGAGGAGGTGGGTGGAGCCACAGGGGTGGAGGGCGGGGTCACTGATGAGGAGGGCGGAGCCACATGGGAGGAGGAGGGCGGAGTCACATAGGAGGAGAAGCGTCGAGTCACATCGGAGGAGGACGGGGTGGCGTAGGATGAGGTCGGAGTCACATGACCGGGGGAGGGTGGAGACACATGGGAGGAAGGCAGAGTCTCATTGGAGGAGGGTGGAGCCACATGGGAGTAGGGCAGGGTATCTTGGGAGGAGAACGAAGTCACATGGGAGGTGGGTGGGGTCCCAGGGGAGGAGGGCTGGGGGGACGTGGTGGTTAGGGGGAGGGAGGAGGCGTTTGAGGGGGTGCCGAGCAGGAGTCGGTCCCTGGTTCTGAGGGCGGCATCCATCTTGCTGTGGAACTCCTGGTTGGTCTCCTGATACCACTTCCTGGAGGAGGTCCAGAGCTGGAGAGGGACGGCCTCCTCGGCCTCCGTCAGCTCCTCGGCCTCCGCCCTCATCTCCATGAACTTGTGCTCAGGGATCGGCGGGTGCTGGCTGCGGTAGCTCTCCAGGCGCTCGATCACAGCCTGGCACTTACCAGTTTCGGTACAGTCATGCATAGGGATGGTTACAAGGTAACGCAAGCCCTGCAGCGCTGAATCATATGCCTGCAGGAGGGAGGGAGAGGGAGAGGGAGAGGGAGAGAGAGGGAGAGAGGGAGGGAGAGGGAGAGGGAGAGAGAGGGGGAGAGGGAGAGAGAGAGGGAGAGGGAGAGGAAGAGAGAGGGAGAGGAAGAGGGAGAGAGGGAGAGGGAGAGAGAGGGAGAGGGAGGGGGAGAGGGAGGTAGAGGGAGAGAGAGGGAGAGGGAGAGGGAGAGGGAGAGAGATAGGGAGAGGGAGGTAGAGGGAGAGAGAGGGAGAGGGAGGGAGAGGGAGAGGGAGAGGGAGGTAGAGGGAGAGAGAGGGAGAGGGAGAGGGAGGGAGAGAGAGAGAGTTTGAATACAGGGTTTCTGCAGGTTTCAACAAGTTACATTTAAGACTTTCTATGAACTTTTAAAGTCTGTTATGAAAGCATTTCAAGACCACAAGTGACTTGCAGTGACAGCATCATGAGCCAAAGTATATACAAGGATTTGTCTTCCATGCTTTGATGTTTAGCCAACCTGTGTTAAGTCTAGAGTACGTCCACTTTTAATACTGCCCAGAGGTCGCTTATAAGAGTGGCAGGAGTAATCACTGTTAGTGTAGAGTGGCTGGTGCTGGACTTTGGTGAAGCTCCCAATGTACAACCAGTATTGGGTAATGGCATGTCTTAACTGTGACTTTATGTAGATATAGACTCTACCCACCTTGTTGCAGAACTTGTAGAGAGAGAGGGTCTTGTGGAGGCGTGCCCCGGTAGCCTCCACGCTCTCAGAGAACTCCCACAGCTCTGTCCTGAGAGAGTGAACTTTGACCCTGTAGGGGTCCAGCAAGGATGAGGACAGGTCGTCCCATTGGTTGAGTCTCTGGAGAAGACCCTGCCCCTGCTGACAGACACGCTGACAGACAAACACACACACACACACACACACACACACACACACACACACACACACACACACACACACACACACACACACAGGTAAACAGACAGACAGGTAGAGGGACAGACAGGTAAACAGATGGACAGGTAGAGGGACAGACAGGTAGGCAGACCCAAAATAATAAAGTTATTTATATGTCCTCACAACGACACAATATGAGGATATAGATGGGGGTTAAACATGCAAAGGCTCAGACATACTTTCCGCGTTCCATGTCTTTGGACATAGAACTGTGTATGTGTACTGGTCAGAAGGACACACATGCAAGAGTATTCATGTTACATGTTATTAAGAGTCCGCTTCGCTCTGGCGTTCCACCCATGTGCAATTCCTAATCCTTACCAGTGGATGGCGGAAATGCACCATAAAGTTGTTTTTCAAATGCTAGGGCTGGGTAAAAATATCGATTCATCAATGCACTGCAATTTATTTGTTCTCGATTCAATTTCGATTCAGAGATTTTTTGAAATCGATTATTTCCATAAAAGAAAGAAAAAAAAAGAAGCATATTCAAACATTGTAATCTAGAAGCGAGTATGCCTAAATGTACATGCCCTTTTACATTTGTCCATGTTATGATTATTACTTTTATGCTTCAAGTTTAGCTCAGGAACAATACTATACAATGGTATATTCCGTTTTAGCTAGTTAAAGCACAATGAAATGGTTAATTCATTTTAAAATGGTTAATTCTAAATAATATTTAGGTATTTTTGTCATCTGCACGTATTATTGAATCGATATCGAAGCAATTGGATCAATATCGAATCGAATCGATATCGAATTGAATGAAGACCTAAAGAATCGAATTGAATTGAATTGTGAGGTACCTGGCAATACCCAGCCCTATCAAATGCCATAACAATTAAGAAGAAGAAGCATGCCCATTAGGAAGGGAATGGCATTCCCAGGGGTTTGGGCAATTTCTCACAAAGACTTCAAAGGCTCACAAAGGCCTCACCATGTAAGGCTCTGCAGGTGTGTGTGTGTGTGTGTGTGTGTGTGTGTGTGTGTGTCTCTTACATCAGCAGTGAGGCGGAACTGCTTGAAGTCCTCGTTTTTCTTGTTGATCTGCTCCAGAGAGGAACCCTCCACCTCCCCTAGAGGCCTGAGTCTGGGGAACCCTACCTGCTGTATCCACCCCCGCACCTTCACTCACACACACACACACACACACACACACACACACACACACACACACACACACACACACACACACAAACACACACACACACACACACGCACACACACACACACACACTACTATAATTCTTGGTCATTTTAAACCGATTCAGGGGCCGACGTATCAATGTAGTCGCACCTGTGTTAATCAAACCGGTTACCTATTCTTATCTGTGAATCGTTACACTCCTATTAGGTACCATAGTAAAACCGGAACTCTATGTACTGTGCTTATACAAACAACCCAACACGTTCTTTATAAAAGTGGCTAGGAATTGGGAGGCCTCTGTCACTTAAGAGGGACCTTGCATGAACTGCTTGAAGCCAAATATTATGTTAAATCTGCTCTTGCTCAAGGTACCATGAATTTCACACCACTGAAATGTTGAAGCCCTGCATGTTAAATGCACGACCTGCTCGTCGACACCAGTGTAACTGGCAACAGAAACAGTGGCTATAAGGGCCATGGCTACGGGTGGACGGTCCGCACACAAACAGCTGACCGGGGCCAGGGGCCCTTTGAGGTGCCCGCCCTGGTACAGACCTGGCTGAAGCCCTGCTCCAAGCTGCTGAACGCCAGGATGAAGTCCCTCTGCCTGCCCCCGGCATTGCAGAGCTTCACCAGACCGTGGATAAGCTCATCCACCTGCTGGTAGAGACCCTCTACTCTACCCACCGCCTCCCTGACACACACACACACACACACACACACACACACACACACACACACACACACACACACACACACACACACACACACACACACACAAATACATGTCTCAATAGTCTACTTTAGCTTACACATTAGTTTGATACTGGTGGTACATTAGTAACATATTAGTAACACATAAGTAAGATATAAGTTGCACATTAGTAACATATGTTTTCTTCTTGAATGAAATCCAAACCAGAACAAACATCACAGTCACTGATGGCTGTTCTGTTCTCTATGTCAATAGATTCTCAGAAATGCTGGTTAACAAAAAGTTAAAACATGGGATCCGTATACCCAGCAGGAAGTCTTTGCATGCTGTTAACATGTTGTTAGCGTACAGACTGACTGAAAGAATGTGAATCTGTAACCCATCAACCAATCGTTTACACATTTTTGTGGGGTTTAGACTTTTCTTCTACCGCACAGTTATGACTAGTCTCTAATGCCAACCACCTATAGGCCATTACAGGGGCTACATGTTGAGCCAGATTCATACTTTCCGCGCCTGTGACACGTCCGCGAGGGTCTGAACTCTTTGTATGAAATCACATAGTCGCTTAAATGCCTGCTTACATTTTCTTATTCTTGATATTTATTATTTTTTTATATTTATTATTATATGGCAGCATTACCACCACCAACTGGTGAGAAAGTCGAGACTCAGAAACAGAGGGTCATTGCTGCTGCCTGCATCAGACAATAAATAGTGTGCGGGTGCATGGGTGTGCTAAGGTCAGCATACTGCATGTGGTTGTGTGTGTACCTGTAATCGTCTGTCTGGTTGAAGCTGCTTTCCTCCCGACGGAGGAGACACAGAGAAGCTCCGCCCTCCTTCTGTAGGTCAACCAATCGGCTGTCCTGAAGGACATTGCTCATAACACACCTGTACCTGGCCAGCGACACCTGCATCTCCTGGGGGGTGAAGTCATCCACAACTTATTGACACAAAGTACTCAAATCAAACCATTTTTTACATATAGATGAGAAAAAGAAGAGAAATAAATAATTTTAATATAAAATTATAAGAATAATATAGACTGTGGGAGGGGTGTGGCCTCAAGAGAGAGTAGGAGGGGCTTGTCTTAATAGCCAAGTTGATTTAGATTTTTTTGATTTTGCGATGGGTGTGGCCTCTAAACAATGGGGAGGGTCCTCAGTATATAGTGGGAGGGGCTTGTGTACATACCTCAGTAGACTGTGGGAGGGGCGTGGCCTCTGTGGAATGGGGGAGGGGCGTGACCTCCTTAGAAAGTGGTAGGGGCTTATACTCAAGGCATTGGATGTTTTTCTGCAGAAGGCTTATCACATCTTCACACTGTCTGGTCAACTTCTCCACGTGCTGAAGAATTATAATACAGTGTCAATAATGTAAATAATGAACGAATATGACTAATAAAGAAGGCTCAAACCATAGCCTCGTTCTCAAAAACTACAACTCACACTATTATAAATTGAACATTTCAACCAACATGTGGATGACCAACAACCAGTGCGTGTGTCTGTGTGGGTGTGCGTGAGCAATTGTGTATCTATGTCTGTTTGTGTTTGTGCGACTTACTGATCTGAAGCAGAGCCAGCTCTGGTGGCAGTAGTAGAAGGAACCGTTCATCTGCAAAGGGAGCTGAGACGTATCGACAAACCTCTGGAGACCCTTTACAGTGACCACCTGCAACACACACACCCAAACACACACACACACACACACACACACACACACACACACACACACACACACACACACACATAATGTTAGACTAGATACCGTAACAATAGATTATGTGTTACAGTAAATTATTTGTTACAGTAGATACTGTTACACCAGATCACGTTATACATGCTGCTGTTACAGTAGAAAATGTTAGAGTGTATCATGTGCTACAGTCAAATATGTGTTACAGTAGATAATGTCACAGTAGACAGAAGCCTATGTGATGTGTAAAGGGAGTCTCTGAGTATGCAGTACCTGAGATGCAGGGGGCCTGTCCATATCTAGGTCATCTCTGTTAGCCACTAGCAGCACGGAATGAATAAAACCTGCCATATTTTTCTGGAAAGTGAGAGAGGGTAATTGTGAGGATGGTGTGAGTTTGCGTATGAATGTGTGTACGTTTGCGTCTTTGTGTGTGTGTACCTGCAGGTTGCACAGTGTGTGTGTGAGGAGTGGGGGAAACGAAGAGCTGCGGACGTCCACAAGCACTGTGAGCCCTAACGCGAGAACTTCCTCCCTGTAACACAGGAAGCAAGGTTCCCAACAGCTGTATAGGCGAGGATTAATGCCTCCGCTAAATCGCTGACCCCCTCTGCAAACAAACAAACTGTGCACGATTAAAGACTGGGAAAAGGATTTGCTCGTCGGTCCATGTCAGCATCAGCCTTCAATTTGATAGAACATACACTGTATAGGCTAAACTGTGAGGCATACATAGAATAGTACAAAATAAAGGATTCACCGTTGCATTGCTGTTGAGACGCAAATAGTTTTTTTACGCCAACAAATTCTGTCTGGCCCACTATTCGATGTGGAGTTCCACAGTCCACAAAGGGTTAGAAGGGCTGTTGAGAAATGTGTTTCTCGCTATGACAGTAACAAACCAGGTCAAACACTATGTGGCCAGTGGAGCTCAAGTGTGGGTGTAACGCACATAGACTGTATATAAAACTGGTTAAACTTGCTTTCAATATGGGTTCATTGTTGGAAACAATCGCCCACTTGTTAAGAGTACCCTTTGAAAATTTGGCATCTATTGAATGGCGCAATTAATTGTTCAATGGGCCCTAAGTATTTAAACTCAGTATAGTAGGCCAATTGCATATTAGGCATAAAGCATTGTGGGCTAGACCATGTGTATCACCAGCAGCTCAGCCTTTAGGTCTATATTTTACACAAATACCATCATAGCCCATATACCCCTGTGAAATGTTAGGACGGTATGACAGTGTGAAAAAAGGTATCCCTCCCAAGCCTTGGTACGACTATAACCATTCAAATATTGCAGATGCCGTGTAGTAATATTGCCAACAGCGGGTGCATGTGACATATCGTCTCATCAGAATGAGCCAGTTTATCTAGCGGGACAGATTTTACATAGGAAGGAGGCTTGGTGGAGAGAGAGCGGAGTTGGCGGTTTACACACTGATGGAAAAGGAAGTTAGGATTACCTGCTGATGGAGGAGAAGTAAAGGAAGATGTCCAGCAGCTCTTTGCTGCTGCAACGCCACCAAATACTGCTGTTGGTCCACACAGTAACTACGGCCCCCCCGCGGTGGTCTCTGCTGCCTGCACACACACACACAGTTTCTATTGGCCCTCCGCTGCAGTCTCTACTGCCTGCCTGCGCGCACACACACCCACACACCCACACCCACACCCACACACACACACACACAACTGGACTCACCAGGAAGGCAGAGAACACCACGGGACATCACATGACTGCCGACCGGGAGGTTTTGCCTCCTGGCGCCTGTTGTCGGCCTCTCAGGTAATGATACTGTCAACGAGCCCGTTAACGAGTCAGTGAACAAGTCCTTTAAGGACTTTGTTAACCCTTCGTCCGGCTCTTCTGCAGGCGGATGGCTGAGCGCGGTGAGGAGGTTCTGGCTGGAGGAGGTGGTCAGTGGCTGGATGAAGGAGTGTCTCTGGGTCTCCTGGCTGGGCCGGACTGGCTGACCTCCAGTCGACCTGAGTGGGGTCCCCTTCCCACTCTGACTTGCTGACACAGGTGTGAGTCCAGTTGTGTGTGTGGCTGATACAGGTGTGAGTCCAGGTGTGTGTGTTGGTGATACAGGTGTGAGTCCAGCTGTGTGCGTTGCTAAGCTAGAGGTTTGTCCCGGTGTGTGTGTTGCTGATACAGGTGTGAGTCCAGGTGTGTGTGTTGCTGATACAGGTGTGAGTCCAGGTGTGTGTGTTGATGATACAGGTGTGAGTCCACCTGTGTGCGTTGCTAAGCTAGAGGTTTGTCCCAGTGAGTATGTGGATGATATAGGTGCGAGTCCCTGTGTATGTGTTGCTGATAAAGGTGTGTATCCAGGTGTGTCCCCCGCTGAGTGTGTCGCTGAGCCAGGTGTGAGTCCAGGTGTGTGTGTTGCCGATACAGGTGTGTGTCCAGGTGTGTGTGTTGCTGAGCCAGGTGTGTGTCCAGGTGTGTGTTGGTAACCAAGGCTGATGCATTGAGTTAGGGAGTGCTGCAGTGAGAGAGACGGCAGTTCCTCAAGTTCCACATACTCCCCCTCCGAATCAGAACCAGCTTCTGATTGGCCCGGGGTGGTCAGGGGTGTGGTCAGGGGAATGGTTAGGGTCGGGGCCAGGGGCATGTTTTGGGGCCTGGTGATATGCGTGGCTTTGGGCATGGCCAGGGGCCTAGGGTGCAAGCCATCCCCCCAGGACCCCATGAGGTGAGGCGCTGAGAGGGAAAGCCCCTCCTGAGGCGGTCCTCTCTGCTCCAATGCCATGGTGGACAAAGCTCCTCCTGTCACCTCCTCCTGGTCAGCATCATACCTACCCACTGATAGGCCACAGGGGGAGGAGCTAGTCGCAGTGGATCCAGACAGCTGGAAGTCTACATTTGCTGGAGAGAGATAATAGAGAAGATAGAGACGGATAATACTTCCACCAATGCCTTTTGTCTTATTAAATAATTATTATAACTATACATTTAAAGTTGCATTGTCTCAGATTGAGTCCACAATTAGCTGGCGGATGATGAAAAAACTCAATAATGGGGTTATTTCGACCCTAGCTGGCTGCGCAACTGTGTGACGCAAACCAGCTTAGATTGGCTGACTGGATGGTGTGAGTGGGAGCGGTTTTGGGAGGGTTGATGGTAAGACCTTTTTATATGTATCAGTTATAGGATATGATGTTACTGACAATAAAAATTGTCAATATCTAATATATTATTGTCAAATTTATATCGATCAGCATTGTCAGATATGTCCAAGTTATTTTAAACCAATTTATATGTTCCACATTGCACCATTAATATTGTATATATTTTTGCCTTGTTCACGGGCAGGTCCAGACAAGCCCAGAGTGACAGTAAGTGTCCTGAGGCTGTTCCTTCAGAACACATACACACAAACACCACACCCACACACATCTGCATTCTTCTACCCCTAGTTGCAGCTTTTTCACCTATGGTTACAGAATTCCTCTAATCTTCCCAAAACATCTGAATACCACCTCTTCAGGGACCATGAGCTGACCTCTATAGACCACCTCTTCAGGGACCATGAGATGAAGTCTATAGACCACCTCTTCAGGGACCATGAGCTGACCTCTAGAGACCACCTCTTCAGGGACCATGAGCTGACCTCTAGAGACCACCTCTTCAGGGACCATGAGATGAAGTCTATAGACCACCTCTTCAGGGACCATGAGATGAAGTCTACAGACCACCTCTTCAGGGAACATGAGCTGACCTCTAGAGACCACCTCTTCAGGGACCATGAGCTGAAGTCTATAGACCACCTCTTCAGGGACCATGAGATGAAGTCTACAGACCACCTCTTCAGGGAACATGAGCTGACCTCTATAGACCACCTCTTCAGGGAACATGAGCTGACCTCTATAGACCACCTCTTCAGGGACCATGAGCTGACCTCTATAGACCACCTCTTCAGGGACCATGAGCTGCCCTCTAGAGACCACCTCTTCAGGGACCATGAGCTGACCTCTATAGACCACCTCTTCAGGGAACCTCTCATTAGCTCACCTCAACAGACCATCTAATCAATCTCATGTAATGTGTGATTAGACTTGTTGAAGAGATACTATATTGTTTCATTTTCAATCAAAAGGAGAATGGGATTGTTTGAAGCAATGCTTGAAAATGATTGTAATATAGCAGTATTTATATTGCAACACATGCACTGTCCTGGCTGTGCAAGTGGAGGTCAGGCAGCACCCTGCCTTCCTCCTCCTATGGTAAACCCACTCATGGATAATTCATACATTAATAATCAGACAAGTCTTAAACCCCACAGTCGCCTTGAAATCTTGAGAAATGGTACCGATTTATTAACGTGATCACCTCTTTATAAATCCTCTACTGTGGTGGTTGAACTTCTAAACAGAGCACACTGAGTAAACACTTCCAACGCTAACAGTTTTAGATCCTGTTCGGTGTGCTCATGATTTTATTGCAATGTTGCTATGGCCTGAAGCATTGCTGCAGGGTGAGGAGCAGATATAACAGTAGTGATGTATCCACCAGTATAACAGTAGCAATATATCTACTAGTATGACAGTAGTGATGTATCTACCAGTATAACATATGAGTAGTGTGTATAAGCGGTGTTTATTGGTGTGTATATGTAGTAGTCTGTTTTAGTGTTTATTGCGTGTATATGAGGGTGTATCAGTAGTACTAGTGTGTAGTTCTGTATATTAGTATGTATTGGTATTGGTGTGTAGTAGCAGTGTATATTATTGTGTATAATTAGTGTGTATTTGGGTGTATATTAGTGTCCATAAGTAGTTTTATTAATGTTTAGTAATACATATTAATGTGTATCAGTAGTGGGTAGTAGTGTGTAGTAGTGTTTATTAGTGTGTTATAATGTTTAATAGTGCATGAGTATGCATCAGAAGTGTGTATATTAGCATGTAGAAGTGTATTAGTGTTTACCAGTAGTGTGTATTGGTATATGTATATTAGTGTGTACTAGTGTGTTTTAGTAAATATTATGTGTAATAGTGTGCATTTGAGTCTGTGTCTGAAGTGTGCAGTAGTGTTTATTAATATGCATCTGTGGTGTGTATATTAGCGTGTATCAGTGCATATTAGAGTGTTTATTAGTGTGTAGAAGTAGTCTGAATCAGGTATCAGGTTGCAGTCCTCAGGAGATCACTACTTTGAACACAACCAAAGAAAACCAACAATATACAACAAGGTTACCTGTCTGTCTGCTCACTGCCTGCCTGTCTGCTTACTGCCTGCCTGTCTGCTTAATGATTGTCTATCTTTCTGCTTATTGCTTGCATGTCTTTCTGCTTACTGCCTGTCGATTTACTGCCTGACATATCATTCTAAAGAAACACACACACACACACTAGAAAGAAAGACTAAAAGACTAAAAAACAGAGTGTAAAATAGATAGACAGATAGGCAGACACACAGACACCCACACACACACAGGCAGGTGAAAAGACTCAGGAACTCACCAGGTGGTGGCAAGTGTCCCAAAACGTTTTATATTCCAGGGTATGACCGTATCCTGTCCGTTTGTCTCACAGTACTAGACTGTCTGTCTACGAGTCTCTCTCTCTCTCTCTCTCTCTCTCTCTCTCTCTCTCTCTCTCTCTCTCTCTCTCTCTCTCTCTCTCTCGGGGCCTGTTGCTATATTGGCTTACCCTGGGATTGACTAGACTTCGCCCACCGACTGGCATTCTATCTACTAGGCTCCGCCTACCAGCTGCCATTCTACTCCCAAGAATGAGCTGCCCCATGTCACTCCTCTCCCTCTTCCACTCCTAAGTCCTGTCCCAATACGGCACTACTGTCGACCACTCCACACAACCCCTGCCTTCAACCAAAAATAATACAATCATCTCCAAAGAAGGTGACCACTACCTCAAGGAGTATCTACAACATGACCACTACCTCAAGGAGTAGCTCCAGATTGACCAGTACCCCAAGGATTAGCTCCTAACAGAGAGACCACCAATTCAAGGAGTAGCTCCAAACAGAGTGACCACTACCTCAAGGAGAGGCTCAAGTCTTAACACTACCTGAAGGAGTAACTCCAGAGTGACCATTACCTCAACGATTAGCAACAGAGTGAAGGCATTACTACTGGAGATAGTGCCAAGCTTTGTTAATTCTAGCATTGTTGTTTTTTAACCCTATCCAGCTAACAGCAGTATGTTCTTCTGAGGCTCCTGTCAGAATGCAGGGAGGACTACACGCTGCAACAAGCATGGAGGCATGCTTGTTGCAGCATGTATAGAGAACCCTCTCTCTATTCTCCCTCTCTCTCTGTCTTTCTGTGTCTCGCTCTAGGCTGTAGTCCTCCTAGGCTGTGTAGCCAGTATTTACCATTTTCATAGCCACTACATAGGCCGTAAATAGCCAGTATGTTGACCGTACATAGCCAGTGTGTAGTTAGCATGTAGCCATCAAGTAGTCAGAATTGGGCCAGAACCCAGCAAATATGCTGCCGGTATATAGCTAGTATGACGCCAGTAGATAGCTAGTATGACGCCAGTACATAGCCAGTTTGTAGCCAGTACGCAGACAGTATGTTATCAGTACGTAGCCGGTACACAGAAAGTACACAGCCAGTATGTAGGAAGAAATTCAGGGAGAAATCATGAAAGATGTTTTACATAGCTGTTTTACACAGCTGTTTTTTCAAGACAAAATTCACAGAACAAAATTATCCTTGTCAACGCATTCTCACATACAGGAAATACTCTGTTTGGTTTAGGCAAGGGGAAACCTCATTGTAAGCGCCATTTTCCAGTAGAAGGTTTGTTTTATTGTTTAATATTTGGTTTGGCCTCATTCCTGTATATTTTGACCTTCATGAATTTTTGGTTGTCATCCTGTGTGGCTTTGCAAACGAGCAGGAAGTAGAATTGTATTTGTTGTATTTTGTATTTGTATGTATAGTGTTGTTGCCACATGCTGACTCAACGCGTAAGACAGTCTCATGTCGTCGCTGAATGTGGTTATTCATAGGGACAAGGGATAAAGTCATCAACTCTCTTAATGGAATTAATAGAAGTGTATTTAACAACAGTGGAGTGTTGGTGGATGATGGCTGGTTTTAGCAACTGGCCCGGGTCTGATTAAGACTCTGGGCTACACATCTGTTGCACATTGTGCAATTACAGGTTAAACAGGCCAACTCCACACACATTCAGGGGGAGATCTCCAGCATGGCAACGAGGAACACCAGCATCACGTATCGTTGTCTGCAAACCTCACAATAAATTGGCCTGCTGTAGACCTCTCCCTGAGTGTGTGTTGAGATGGCTGGTTTAGCAGGTGTGCAGCCTAACCCAGCCCCAAAAACGAACCACACTAGGGCAAGGTGAGGCTGCCTAAATCACACACACACACACACACACACACATACACACACACACACCCAGACACACAGACACACACACACACACACACACACACACACACACACACACACACACACACACACACGTTTCTATCTATAGAAGTGTTTGAAACAATTTTTAGGTTTCTAGCTATAGAAGTGTTCAAACACCATGTTTCGATCACTTGCTGTATTTCTTCAATCAGAATTCAACTATGCACACATTTGAATGCAGTAAACGTTATTTAGCTGAATTTTATCAAACTGCTAATATTAGTTAGCTAGCTAAGGCATATTAGCATCTAAACACTAGTAGTTAGCAAAAACAGTTATGCAAGTAATTCATGATTACTTGCATGATTATAGATCAAATATTTCTCTAAACTGTTTCCCTTTTACAAAAGTCACTTTCAGATAAACTGGACTGAAACTTCGAACTGATGATTGGACCATAGAACTGCATAAAATACATATTGGAAACTTACCGACGGTTAGGCGAAGGGAACACGTTGTGCGCACACCGGGCGGCAGTAACCAGGTAACCCACACTTTAGGGACTCCAGGAAAGAGGTTACGTCAACCACCAGGTGGCGCTGTTGGATAGGGTCACGGTAGCACCAGATGGCGATGTTGGCTAGGGTTATAGAACCACCAAGTGGTGGTGTTAGGTATGGCTACTACCAGGTGGTGTAGTTAGGTAGTGTAACAGTATAATCAGATAGTGGGGTTAGGTAGGCTAACAGACTTTATAGGTCCATGGTAACCCCTCAGGTGTTAGGTATGGCTACAGTACTACCAGGTGGTGTTGTTAGGTAGTGTAACAGTGTCCCCAGTTGGTGGGGTTAGGTAGGGTAACAGACCATCAGGTGGTAGGTAGGATAACATTACCACCAGGGGGTGGTGATGTTAGGTAGGGTTACAGTTCCAACAGGTGGAGCTGTTTGATAGGGTTATGGTACGACAGGGTGGCGGTGTTAAGTCTTTGCACAACCCGGCGTTTTCAAATGTATGGGCCTTCTGCAGTCTGTTTTAGTCAGGGTTTATTTTCTGTAGGCCTACGTAAAACTGTTTATCCACATTTTTTAAACACATTTCTTTCTTGATGTATCTTAATTGACTCCCATAAAACTTTATTCGTTTCTCAAGATATACAATAGCATATACTGATACTTGGTGGTATTTAATGGTAACATCATGTATACACAAACAAAAAAGCGGTGACAAGGGCCTGGTATTGAGTGAATTTTGTGCATATATAGGCTCATATCTACAATCCACAAATGTAAATGAAGGCCCGTGTCCACAAAGCGCTTTTTCTTTCAGCGCCAGCGTCTTCCCATTGTTATCAATGGTCTTTGAATTCACAACTTACACACCGCTCACTGCAATGGATGGGGGAGAGATTTTGTAGATCGTACCAGATATTGACCCAGAGAAGGGTTAACATTTATTGGAGTGACTTATGCTACATTGCAGTGGGAGTTTAATCAGAAAAAAATTAAAGCAGACTAATGTAGCAGAAATACCTTTACCTACAACATGAAGAACCAGAGATGTCCTGAAGGCACAAAGAGAGTTGGATCAAGATGACATTATCAAGTCTGGAGGTCTAATAAATGCTATGGTTGACATAAAGTCACCAAAGATATGGAGTTGTCTTGGGGCATGTCATAGATTGTTTAGCCACAGAAGGAGTTGAAAATAAACACCTTACCCCAAGCTAGATGTGCTATAAGTTGGAGGAGATGATAGTCTACTTTAATAGACAGAGCTAACTTGAGGCACTAGGCTATCTGGAGGTTATAAGCTAGCTGGAGGTGCCTGGCTAGCTGGAGGAGCTATCTAGTTTAATAGATAGGGCCATCTGGGGGTGCTAGGCTAGGTGGAGGTGCTACGCTAGGTGGTCAAGGGACAACCAAAAGCTAATGCCAACTGTGAGAACTAAGCAATTTAAAAAAAAAAAAGAAACACTGCACGGTGATTAATTATATATTGTACACAATTATTTGCATGGTGTTATGTTTTCTCTCAATCAAAATAAACCATTATCTGCAGTCCTAGATTATTTTATGAAAGTTTTAAAAACATTTAAAATACAAGCCTTTACAGAAGGCTCTATGACCAGCAGCTCCTTATCTCCAGCCATAGGCAATAAGGCCAGCCATATAGGGCTCATTCCTAGTAAGACTTGTAAGTTATATTCTTCCTCCTGATCTGTAGTCTCTGGTCTCTACTACTGTCTTGTCTCTAATCTCTTGTGGTGTCTGGTTTCTCTTGATATCTGGTCTCTAGTCTCTGCTCTCTCTCTGCTGCTATTTTGTCTATGGTCTCTTCTCTCTGCTGATCTCTTCTAGTCTCTGGTCTGTCACAAGTCCCTAGTCTCCTGTGGTCTCTGGTCTCTCCCTCTTGTCTCCTGGAGTCTTTCCTGGTGTCTGGTATCTTCTGATCGCTGGTAACTCCTGGTCACTGCTGTTCTTTAGTCTCTAATGGAATCTGGTCTCTCATGATCTCTGGTCTGTACTGGCTCTACTGGTCTATCTGGACGGTGGTATTGTGCTGGTTTTGGAATGTAGTAAGTCACCCTGGTCCAGCTGTAGAGGAAGGTACTGCTGAGTGCTCTTGATGCTCACGAGATGCCAGTAGAGTGAGTGTGTGTGTGTGTGTGTGTGTGTGTGTGTGTGTGTGTGTGTGTGTGTGTGTGTGTGTGTGTGTGTGTGTGTGTGTGTGTGTGTGTGTGCGGTGGTTACAGCTGAGTAGGTCCTCTGCTGTGTGTCTCAGTGTTGCCAGCAGGAGGGACTGTCACCAGGCTCCTCAGGTAGACACACGGGTTCCTCCTCCTTTCTCCGGGGGTGGAGCTCAGAGGAGGAGCAGGGGGTCTGATGGACATGAGGGGCTGTTCCTCCTGCTGCTGCTCAGACAAGGCCTCCTCCTCCTCCTCCTTCTGCTGCTCCTTCTCTGATTGGCTGGAGGAACAAGGAGGAGAGGAGACGGGTCGCTGGCCGGCGAGTCGGGAGAGGACCGAGAACCTGGGGTTAGGGTTTAGGGAGGGAGGGGGCAAGGCCACGACCCTGAGGTTAGAGTTGGGGTTCAGGGTGGGAGGGGGCAAGGCCATGAACCTGAGGTTTGGGTTGGGGATTACGGAGGACGGGGACAAGGCCGTGACTCTGGGGTTAGGGTTCAGGTTGAGGGGGGAGGAGATGCTCTCCAGAGATGAGATGCTCTGGTTCCAGGCCTGCTGCAGGTCCACGGGGATGACCTTGGTGGCCTCGACGGAGACGCAGGGAGGGAGGGAGCCGGCACCGACCTTCCAGGGGAGG
>NC_136938.1:8295373-8417873 GCF_949987615.1 Pollachius pollachius | reverse complement strand
TGATGGTCTCAGCGATGCTGGCCAGGGTCTTCATGGTGTACTTCACCGTGGTCCGAGACTTCTGGGAAATATTGGCCTCCACGTATTTATTAGCCCCAATCCCACAAAACGTCATCCTGCAAAGAGATATTGTTACTGCTTATTTACTGAGAGAGATAGAGAGAGAGGGGGAGAGGTAGAGATGAATGCCAGCAGGTAGACTTGTTAGGGATAGTACCCAGTCCCTTCTGGCAGGGAGGTGACACCCTAACATCTATCCAGCCTGTTTGCGATTCCTTGGGGGTTGGGACCAACATGTAGTTCCTCGAACCACCTACAGGTAGTTCAAGTTAGAGACTAATTTATAGCTAATCTAACCGACTAGCTAATCTAACCGACTCTAGTTGTTTAATGATAGAAACTAGCATATAGTTCCTCTGATGGCCTTCAGGTGGTTCCCTGTAGTGACTGACATGTAGTTCCTCTAACGGCCTTTAGGTGGTTCACGACAGAGGCTAGCATGAAGTTCAAGATTTTAATTTTATAGCTTTGTCTTCCGCTGCTGGTTGCAAAGATCCTCATGCCACTGTCCGCATAAGGCTACACCGTCAGGGCAGTTGGATGTAGACCAATGAGTGACGTCTAAAATGCTACATCCACATTTATCCCAATCTATGTCCAGACCAAGCCCAGCCCTAGCAACAGTGTACCCTAGCAACAGCCTGGTGTGTGAAGTAAATTATGTAACCAGCCTTTCATCGACCAGGGAGATCTGGTAGAAAGGTCAAAACCTTAATCTGGTCCTTTTAAACATGTTAGCACACCAGTAATCACATTCAAGTGTGTGTGTGTGTGTGTGTGTGTGTGTGTATGTGTTTGTGTGTGTATGTGTGTGTGTGTGTGTGTGTGTGTGTGTGTGTGTGTGTGTGTGTGTGTTGTGTGTGTGTGTGTGTGTGTGTGTGTGTGTGTGTGTGTGTGTGTGTGTGTGTGTGTGTGTGTGTGTGTGTGTGTGTTGTGTGTGTGTGTCCGTGTGTGTGTGCCTGCGTGTGTGCGTGCCCTGCAAGCCGTAAGCTAACAGAGAGAGTTCATAAAGTTAATTGGAAAAACAAAAAATAATAAGATGCTTTTAGGCTTTTGAAGATTTAATCCTGCACTGTTATATGACCACTGTAGTATTTAACTCTAGGTCTAAAGGAATGTACCATAGGACTGGGAATATAGGACTGTATTTTAGGACAGTAGGACTGTACTGTGGGACTATAGGATTAAGACTGTACTGTAGAACTAAAGGATTATATTTGACCATAGTGTATTACAAGCTGGTACACTAGGACGGTAGGACTGTGCTGTAGGACTTACGACAGTATGGCAGACAGGGAGCAAAGCTCTGCAGTCAGGTAGGCCAGGTAGACCAGCAAGAAGACAAAGAGCGGCTCAATGATGCGGACCTTCTTGGTGAACCTGGTGGTGAAGCTGAGAATCACAGCAAACACCAGGCCTACCAGAGTGCCTCCCAGACTCACGACCAGGAATGAGACTAGAGGAGAGAAGCCATCTACCATCAGCATGTATATACATCATATATACTACGTATCTACATCATCATGTATATACATCATATATATTATGTATCTACATCAGCATGTATATGCATCATATATGCTATGTATCTACATCAGCATGTATATACATCATATATATAATGCATCTACATCATCATGTATATACATCATATATATTATGTATCTACATCATCATGTATATACATCATATATACTATGTATCTACATCAGCATGTATATACATCATATATATTATGTATCTACATCATCATGTATATACATCATATATACTATGTATCTACATCAGCATCTATATGCATCATATATATCATGTTATCTATCATCGGCATATATATACATCATATATATACTGCATCTACCATCAGAATGTTTATACATTATATATATCATGTTATCTACCATCAGCTTGTATATACATCATTTGTATCATGTTATCTATCAATGGCATGTATATACATCATATATATATAATGTATCTACCATCAGCATATATAACATCGTATATATCATGTTAGCAACCATTAGATAGTATATTCATCAAATATAATGTATCTCCCATAAGCATGTATATACATCATATAAAGTGTATCATGATATCTACCATCAGAGTTTATATAATATATATGTATCACACACACGCACATACACACACACACACACACACACACACAGACGCACACACACACACACACAATATATGTTATCTTTAATCTAATATCAGAACGTAAATCACCACATACTCACCCAAACCTTTCATACATTCTGCTGTCCCCACATTAGCTGGGCCCACCTCCACAAAAGACATATACACCTTGTAGAGTACCTATGTGACAGACAGACACACACACATTTAGCAGACGCTTTCATCTTAAGCGACTACCAGCGCTTCAAACACACATTCACATGCCAACAGTGGAGTCAGCCATGCAAGGCTACAGTCAGCTCGTCGGAGGCAGTCAGGGTGAGGTGTCGCGCTCAGGGTCACCTCCGTGGATCGAACTAGCCGGCTCTACCTCCTGAGCTACTGCCGCCCAGATAAACACACACACACACACACACACACACACACACACACACACACACACACACACACACACACACAGCGGACCTATTGGGTACTTATGGCTGATATACCAAGTTCCTAGCCTAGGAAACAGAACAATCTGCAAGCTTGTGTAATCCTTGCACTGGCATAAGCCATTAGGCATCTTCATAAACAACCAAGATGGCTTCCTAATGGCGTCCCTGGATGTGTCACGCGTTTCATTGCTCTGAGGAGGCATTTTTGTCTGCTCTTGTTGATTACGCACCTTGGAGATTGTAAACAACTGGTCTGTCGTTTCCAGGCTACCAAATGTTTTGTCAAACGTTGTGGGGGCAGATAATAGCGCCCCCTGTGGTCTAAATATTCCCAAACTTTCATTCAGTTTATATAATAAAAGACACCTACTTTAAAAAATATATAGAATACCTACACTTATTTCATTATATAAGTAATACATGCCCGACTTTTTGATATGGTTTGGTGCAGATTCCTAAAAAACTGTAGGAGTAGCATCCTCAAAATGAGGCAGCAAATAAAAGCACACTCATCAGATATGAGGACGTTAGGGTTTTGAGTAAGTGTTTGTGTTTGTGTGCGCGTTACCACGGTGACAGCATCGTTCAGCAGTGACTCTCCGAAGACGATGATGAAGAGTGTGTCGTTGACGTGGACCTCCTCGAACACAGCGATGACAGCCACCGGGTCCACGGCTGAGATCAACGCCCCAAATAACAGGAAGTCCATCAGCCCTGCGTCCACCTTCTCATCTGTATACACATGTATATAGAGAATATAATACCTGGATACACATACACACATATATAATATAATATCATCTGTATGCACATGTATATAGAGAATATAATACCTGGATACACATACACACATATATAATATAATATCATCTGTATACACATACACATATACATAATATAATATCATCTGTATACACATACACATATATATAATATTATATATATATATATAATATCTGTTTACACATACAAATATATAATATCATATTCATACACATATATATTATAATATCTGTAGACACATTCACTTAAAATATAAATATATAGTCTAATATTGTGTACACATACATGTTTATATAATATAATATCATCTGTATACACACATGTACAAATAATATAATATCATATTGATATACAGGTTACATCTGTTTATATGGCGGCAGTAGCTCTTAGAGCAGCTTGTCTGGCAAACGAATACATATAATCTGTCTTTCAGCCTTGCATGGCCGACACATTGATGTCGAAATGGGTGAATGTGATGCAATAATTGTAAAGCCCTATAAGTGACCAATTTTCTGAAAAGTGTTTCATAAATGCAGTCCATTTACCATCTATTTAAATTATATGTACATACATGAAATATATTATTATGTAAACAGACACATGTATTATACAGTATATAATATTATATACCCATACATATGAATATATATATATATATATATATATATCATATAAGATATCATATAATATTTACATAAATTTATGTTGTCGATTTTAAATCATAATATACACATGGGGGGCTAGGGTTAGGGTCACTGAAATAGGAACCCAGCAGCTCGACAAATTACAGGAAGAAAACAGTACAGAAGGGTTAGGGTGACTGTTAATAACTCTTAGATATGTAAATGAATAAGGTAACCACTTCCTGCAAGCTTTTATATTATAGGTGCCTTTTAATATTATGTAACTTGTTATTTGGCTCCCTCTACTGGCTGAAAAGGGATCCCGCCACTGAAATTAATTTTTAATGCAGCGAGTAAAGGAAAAGGAAGGTCACGCGACATTGCTCGTCAATAAAAAAGCTTTTAAAATGCGATAATTAAGCGCCTTGCTGGAACGGGAGTATTAACTGCATGATTGAATTTTCTTTTTTCAAGATCTTTCACATTACTACATGACTTGAGTTGATTTAACAGAAGGAAAGTCTCATTTGTTTCTGACCATTCAGACTAAATGGTGAGCTGACCTACAACTCGGTACAGGAGGGTTAGGGAGACTGACCAATGACCCCCAGCAGCTTGACCCCGTACAGGCAGAAGGCGGTGCAGAAGGCGTTCCACAGCGTGCCCACCACCGCATACAGGGTGATGGCCCCAAGGTTGTCGAAGAAGAGGCGGGACGGCATGAAGTAGCCTGCGTCCCCCACGATGGTGGGCAGGAGGAAGAGGAAGAAGAGTCCCGGCTCCAGCTGGTAGAGCTGCTTCTCATGGGCCAGGAGCACGACTCCCCCCAGGACCAGGCCCAGAAGGATTAACATACAGCTCTCCGGGACCACCGTGGTGAAGCGCTGGGACAGGTGGAACACTGCAGACACACCCACAGACAGACAGACAGGTAGGCAAACAGACAGACAGGTTGACAGACAGACAGACAGACAGACAGGTAGGCAAACGGACAGACAGGTTGACAGACAGACAGACAGGCAGGCAAACGGACAGACAGGTTGACAAACAGACAGACAGACAGACAGACAGGCAGACAGACAGACAGGTAGGCAAACGGACAGACAGGTTGACAAACAGACAGACAAACAGACAGTTAGACAAACAGGTAGGTAAACGTACAGACAGGTAGAAAGACGGACAGACAGACAGGTAGACAGGCAAACAGACAGGCAGACAGACAGACAGGTAGGCAAACAAACAGACAGGTAGACAGATGGACAAACCGACAGGTACACAGACAGACAGACAGACAGACAAACAGGTAGACAGAGAGACAGACAGGTAGAGAAGTAGGCAGACAGACAGGTAGACACATAGAGATGTAGACATACAGACAGAAAGACGAGTAGACAGAAAAACAGGTAGACCATCAAACCGGTAGACAAACAGTCAGACAACTCGACACATAGATAGACAAAAAGTCCATCGGAGAGGTGAAACGGATTGCAACCAGGTAGTTAGAAAGACGGAGAGACAGGTAGTTAGATAGACAGATGGTAGATAGACAAATGAACAGGCAAATGAGGAAGGGGTAGAAGGAGAAATAGTTCTGTTTTAGAGGTATATTTCATGATATTGTATTGGTGGTAGGGGTAATATATGAGAGGTGTAACATTTACTAATAATTTATTAGTAAATGTATTCAATCTGATATATAATATATATGTGATATAATACATATATATTTAATTACTACTAAATGGGGTATAAGATATTATAGACATTGGATATTACATTTCAGATACGGGACGGTCCGTTGAGTGAACTGAGAGCCAGTTATAATAATAGTATGATTCTATGAATGTTCATATGTCTATAAATATGTGTATATGAATGCATATATATGTTTAATAGTTTATGTATATATGTCAGGACTCACGGATCTTGGCCAGGCTGGCGAGCAGCAGCCACACGGAGATGATGTAGGGGGTCTGAACATAACTCCACTCCCATTGCACGATCTTGAATCCTCCGCCGTGGTGGCTCCCCTCCTCCTCGGCCACCTCCGGCTGTACCTGCTGCACCTGCTCCCCGGCAGACCCCGGCGAGGCCAGGCCCGGTGGCCCGTGGTCGCCCGACACCCCTAGACCAGCGAGTCCGGACTGAAGAGACTCCGTCACGGAGAGCTCCGTAGCGGCGCCGGTCACTGGGAGCATAAGCAGCAGCAGCAGGCTGGGGACCAGCATCTTGCCCTGCGGTCTCAGAAACATCCGCACCTGCAACGGTCTCTCAAACATCCACACCGGCTAGCTCGTTTGATCCATTCACACCGGCTACGGTCTGTAAATCATCCACACCAGCTGCCTTTATAGGATGAGACACGGAGCTCCGCCCGCACCGGAGATATCAACACTCCGGCACACTGCTGGAGGAGGAGAGAGTAGGAGAGAGGAGGGGAGCGAGAGTAGGAGAGAGGAGGGGGAGAGAGTAGGAGGGGGAGAGAGGAAGGGGCGAGAGTAGGTGGACGAGAGATGAGGAGGAGGAGCTCCCCGCGTGGCCAAGGGACAGGGGCGTAGATTCACATTTGGTTTGACTGGGCTTTTGGGGATGGGGTCTTCAAATAAGATGAGAAACGAGCCGTTATAGGATCGCTCCTCTCCCTTAACATTGCGGCTTAGCCCAAATGATTGGGTGACTCACACCCGGGAGATGTTTTTTTGTAGACATATAATTTTAAAACATTTTGATATTTATTTGGAAATCTGAATAACCAAACAATTGTATACATTTGTAGTATGATGAAGAGATCGTTCAAGTTAAAATAGGGGTGATACTTTCTGAATTGTTTATTGGCTATTGTAAATGTATTAATTTTATATTTATACATTACATTCACTGCTAATTTGGTGACATCTTCCCCGAAACTCCCTCCCCAAATCTGTATGCCTTTGTGTGGATGGGGTCCATAAAAGATGGGGGGGAATTATATACATAATTGCTGATATTAGTAATCATATTAAGTATTACCTCACTTGAGGGGCTCGCTCGTTGAATGAAATCGGCAGGGTGATATTCAGGCTGTTCGCTGAGCGCCGAAGATAATCACAGCCGTTTAGTCAAACAGCAATCTCAGCAGTTCTACAAACAGTGTTTATTAGTTAAGTTATAAGCGGCAACAGATAATGATTTGTTTGTTTGTTTCTCCTCCACATTTGTACAAACGTGAAGGAGTTGTACTGTTTATAGCTGAGTTGTGTAAAGGGTGGAGGAGCTATTTATACTTAATAGAAAAGTTCTGGACATGGATGATGAGATTACTTATTCTAAGTTGCAGTGTGTATAGGTTGGAGGAGTTTCTGCATTAAGACTGGGAGTTGTGCTATGGAGGAGGTTATTTATTAATGGAGTTGTGTACATGGTGGAGGAGTAGATGTTCTAATAGTGGAGTTATCTCCATGGTGGAGGAGTAGATGTTCTAATAGTGGAGTTATCTACATGGTGGAGGAGTAGATGTTCTAATAGTGGAGTTATCTCCATGGTGGAGGAGTAGATGTTCTAATAGTGGAGTTATCTACATGGTGGAGGAGTAGATGTTCTAATAGTGGAGTTATCTCCATGGTGGAGGAGTAGATGTTCTAATAGTGGAGTTATCTACATGGTGGAGGAGTAGATGTTCTAATAGTGGAGTTATCTCCATGGTGGAGGAGTTTCCAAAAAAAACCCCATCAAACTCAAAACACAGGGCTTTCATTTTTATTTAATTGCAGTTTAATGAGACATTTTTTTAAATACAATTTTAAAAATGAATACAAACTAAAACGTACACACAGGACGTTATTTTAGTATATAGTTCATACACTTTATACTATAAACTTTAGCATGAAAGTGTATAGTATAACGTACACCAAGGATATCATATAGCATAGTATAGTATACTAGTACATGACATAGTTATAGAATACCAATCTACGCCCCATGGGGTGGTCTTCTTTAGGTCCTCCGTGCTCTCCTGGTTCCCTAGGCTGTCTTCTGTGTGAGTGTGAAGTGTAGTGTTGTGTAGGAACTTGCAATATCGTGTGTGTGTGTCGGTTTGTTTGTGTGTGTTGTGTAGTCTACTCTACTGTGTCGTGTATTGTATCTGTATCAGAGTGGGTCTGTAGTCTAATGGGTATTGGGTTGTGTGTAGGGTGTGTGTATCAGAGTGTATCTTGAGTGAGGCCGAGAGCTTGGACGACATCCACACTCAGTCCAGTCTTCAGAGTCCTCCTCACTACACACACACACACACACACACACACACACACACACACACACACAATTTAGCAATAAAACCATAGTACTCCTCATCATGTGACCAATAGCAACCAGATAAGACATCACATGACCATCATGACCTGTGACATCATAAGATAACGACCACCGACATCATTATCGCTGGGTCAGTCAGCCAATGAGAGAAGAGCAGAGGACTCACATGACTTCCTGTTGAGGCGGGAGCGTTTGCGTGTCTTGGGGCTGGCCGGGCGCTCTGAGGGTTTCTGGGTAACGGACTTCACGAGCTGATCCATGATCTCATCCGTGGCGTCGTCTTGACCACCGACGATGATGTCATCCTTGGATACCGGAGACTGGGATGGACTCGCTCTGCCTTGACCTGCAACAAGAAATAACCTTGTTAGATGTAAATCAATGTATATGTGTGCATGCGTAAGTGTATGTGTGTATGTGTGTGACTGTGTTTACGTGTTCCTCTTGAGCGTCTCAGAGTCTGGGGGTCGGAGGTCATCAGGAGGTTAGTCATGTTATCATGCTCCTCCTCCCCCTGCTCTTGCCCCACCACCTTGTCCTCGTTGGCCTCCTGGGAAGGCACCGCCCCCGAGAACTTCTCAGTCTAGACAGAGAGAGAGAGAGAGAGACAGTCAGAGAGAGAGAGAGAGAGAGAGACAGTCGGAGAGAGAGAGAGAGAGAGACACAGTCAGAGAGAGACAGAGAGACACAGTCAGAGAGAGACAGAGAGACACAGTCAGAGAGAGAGAGAGAGACAGTCAGAGAGAGAGAGAGAGACAGAGACAGAGAGACAGTCAGAGAGAGAGAGACAGAGACAGAGAGATAGAGAGAGAGAGACAGAGACAGAAACAGACAGACGGAGAGACAGAGAAAAAGAGAGACAAACAGTTAGAGAGACAGAGAGAGAGAGAGACACAGTAAGAGAGAGATCAACTAGATAATAAACATCTCAGAAATAAACAAACCGACATGTCTGGTAGGAGAAACACACGCACGCACGCACGCACGCACACACGCACACACGCACACACGCACACACACACACACACACACACACACACACACACACACACACACACACACACACAAATATATGTGAGACGGACTGCTAAGCTCTCCTGGCGTCTTCTCATCATATTTTGGTCTCCAGATTGTATCTTTATATCTTTGTCTAACCCCAAACACTTAGTTACACTGTTATATATAAGGTGAGGTAAAGTATAGTAGTGGTAATACTTTAAAATATAGGTTGACTACTACTAGTAGTATTAGTATACTAGTCGTTGCTGCTATTTAAAGGTTAACTATTAGTAGTAGTAGTATAGTCATTATAGTAGTATAATTAGATATTTACTACTCCTAGTAGCAGTATATTAGTAGTTATACTATAATACAAAAGGTTAATTACTACTAGTATAGTAGTAAATTAGCAGGTATACTGTACTATATAAATGTTAACTATTACTTGTAATAGCATGGCAGTAGTTTGAATGTAATGTAACTCTGCTAGTAGTAGTTCAACTACATATTCATAAAGCACTACTAATACTGCAATATAAAGGTTAACTTGTGCCGTTTAGTGTTAAGCTGTAGTTACAATGTAATATTAAGGTTACACTATGGTTTTCCCATCCCTGAACATAAGAAGAGATGCTGCCGTCATCTCATATATCCAAACGCTAAATATATTATTCAATATATTTATCACACTGGTTGTTGAAAACTCAATTCAGATCAAGGTCAATTCAGCCTTCTGGACTTGTTTCTGAGGCGGTTTAGTCTAACTGGTAGAGCGGGTCATATTGTCAGGGGTGTGTTTTAACTACTACTAGTAGTAAAGTAGTATAGCGGTAGTTATTCGGTTTAGGGTTAGGGTTAGTACTGTACTATAGTGTGTACCTCTGTGATCATCATCCCTCTGGTCTTGGTGCGCTGGCGGTGGGCAGCTCTCTTGCATCTTTGGGTAAGCAGGCGTTCCCTCGTGGTCCGGTACTCCAGGCTGAACTCACTCAGGACCCCACAGAACCGGGTGACGGCCACATCACGCACACCGTGAGACGGCTGGCCCAGAAACAACAAGAAGGAGTGGAACCTGCAACAAAAAGTCACTAAGTGTGAGAGAGCGTGTGTGTGAGAGAGAGTCTGTGAGAGTTTGAGTGTGTGTCAGAGTTCGAGTTTGTGTGAGAGTTGGAGTGTGTGTGAGAGTTTGAGTGTGTGTGAGAGTGAGAGTGTGAGAGTTTGAGCGTGAGAGGTCGAGTGTGTGTGAGAGTGACAGTTTGAGCGTGAGAGGTCGAGTGTGTGTGAGAGTGAGAGTTTGAGAGTGAGAGTGTATGTGAGAGTTCGAGTGTGTGAGAGAGTTTGAGTGTGTGAGAGAGTTCGAGTGTGTGAGAGAGTTCGAGTGTGTGAGAGAGTTCGAGTGTGTGAGAGAGAGTTTGTGAGAGAGTTTGAGTGTGTGAGAGTTCAAGTGTCTGAGAGAGTGAGAGAGTGAGTGAGTGAGAGAGTAGTTGACCTGTTGATGACCCTCCTGTGCACTACTTTGAGGATCACGATCCTGTGACTGCAGTCCTTAAGGAAGTCGCTCATCTTGTTCCTGAGGACAGCTTTGGTCTCGTGTTTGGAGACAAGCTTCAGGTTCTCCCAGGATGCCTTGCACTTCCTCTCCAGTACCACTAAGCTGTCTGCCAGTTGCTCAAAGTCCACCTGCGGGAGGCCACATCAGGGGAGGAGAGTGGAAACAAAGGAGTCAGGAGACATGGTGGACAGGAGATATAGCATTCTTCCTGATTGTCTTTTGAATACATTTGGTATCAAAGGCTTGGTGCATCTCTGCTTTGATCAAACAGAAAGTGAAGGCATCTCAGAGTACACATCAGAGGACTAGGCGTAGGTGTGGAGGGTTAGGGTTAGGTACTAGGTAAGGGTTTAAGGTTACCTTAGCAGACCTGGTGATGGCTGGGATCTCAGAGTACACATCAGAGGACTAGGCGTAGGTGTGGAGGGTTAGGGTTAGGTACTAGGTAAGGGTTTAAGGTTACCTTAGCAGACCTGGTGATGGCTGGGATCTCAGAGTACACATCAGAGGACTCCGGGTAGGTGTCCAGTATCTGGCAGCAGACATGGTGCAGCAGAGTCTGCCTCTGAACCGTGTCCTTCACCTCAGACACCTTCTCTAGGTAGGACAGCTCGAACCCTGGAGCCTGAACACACACGCACACGTATATGCACACGCACACATATATAGACACGCGCGCGCACACACACACACACACACACAGCGGATCAGAGATTTGATCTGTGTCTTTAGACAACAAGCAACTGAACCTGACCTCCAGGGGGGGGGGGGGTTGAGAGGGAGGAAAGAGGGAGGAGAGATGAGAGGAGGAGTTAGGAGGAGTTGGAAAGAGAGAGGAGACATGAGAGAAGGCGAAACAACAGGAGGAGATAGGAAGAGTTGGGAGGGGAGAGAGAGGAGGCATGAAAGGAAGATACATCATAGGGGTTAGGAGGAGAGACAGGAGAATGAGAGGAGGAGACATAAGAAAAGGAATTACGAGGAGTAAGGAGTAGAAAGCGGTAGAGAGAGGGGCGAGGTTAGAGAGGAGACAGGAGGAGTTAGGAGAGGAAATTTGCGCGACAATCACTCGTGCTTGTATGTTTTTAATCTAGCTGTGTTAGGAATAACCAGCAAAACAAGTCTGAAATTCAATATTGTAGGACGTCGAAATTATTTAAAATATACGCGTGTATTTGCATGTGAAATTTCACGCGCTTTCTGTGTATTTGAAAGCGACAGTTCATGTCCTTTGTGTGCATTTGCAACAAAGAAAATGTGTTTGTGCGCGTGTGTGTTACAGAGTGAGATTGTGTGTGTGTGTGTGTGTGTGTGTGTGTGTGTGTGTGTGTGTGTGTGTGTGTGTGTGTGTGTGTGTGTGTGTGTGTGTGTGTACGTTTGAGCTGTTGAGGAAGTTTCCTATGGCCAGCAGAGCAGCCAGGATCCTCCTGAACGTCTCGTTCTTGCTGAGCTGATCCATGCCGAGCTTCAGGTCGAACAGAGGCTCCGCGATGTCCTGCAGGAGGAGCAGAAGAGGGCCGCTCTAGTCTTTAGGGTGTCTATACATACATAGATATAAATAAATATACATGGAAGTCAACTACAGTAGTCAAGTAACTACTACTAAAGAAAAAGAACAGAGGTTTAGTAGTCAACTTTATTGCCGCCACATCATTCACGCTTTGAATGTAAAGTGAGTTTAATTGGCTACATTCACAATTCACAATGTTAAGTATGTGTTTAAGGCTACATTCAAATTTTAAATGTTTAAAATGTGTTGTAGGCTAAATTTACCTTTTTAAATGTGTGATTTACATTTGTTTTCCTCCCATTAATTTTTTTTTTTAAATAGACCATTAATATTTTAAAAGTGTTCTAGGCAACATTTACATCTTAAAAAGTGCTACAGGCCACATTTACATCTTTAAATGGGTCATAGGCTTCATTTGAAATATTGCGGCATGGAAGGCAAGATAAATAATGCTGATCTTAAATTCAAACTACCTGTGATCAAATACGATGTGTCTTGTTTAACATTCTACAAGTAAATGCTATAAGGAACAAGATATTGTAAAAAGAGCTGGTTCATAAAGATGAGGGACCTTGAAATAAAATATAACCAGCCAACAGTAAAGCAGCTCTGACCGAAACAATGTGTCGAGCAAACATTTTAATATCGCAAAAACCTTTTTAAGCCTGAGGGAGTTGAAAAAGTTGCTATACAAATAAAAGGTCAATGAGTCTAAATGGTAAGAGATTCAGCGATTCAAGGCCAATAAAGGAGGATGTTCATCACATTACTATGCAGACAGGCCCCTGCCAGAACTCCAAGGGCACACAGCTATAAAATATTGGTTGTGCCAAACTCTTCATTTCCATTGTCTAGTGTGCTCTTCGTCACCAAGCATTTGGTAAGACTCACCAAAAACGTGTCGACTAATAAATCAACATCCAACAGAATGTACACTAACGCACTAACTATCCACAAACGTGTAGACTAACACACTTAGTATCCAAAAAAATGTGTAGTCTCACCCATTAACAATAACATCCAACGTGTAGAGTAACCCATTAACTACACAACAACATGTAGACTAACCCACTAACATCCGACAACATATAGACTAACCCTCTTACTATCCAACATAATGTCGACTAACCAATCAACATCCATCATGTAGACTAACAATATAACATCCGGTGGTGTTGAATAAAACAGGCATTAAATAAAGAAATGATAGGCCTGTCTCAAATAAAAGGCGCGGTCTATAAGATCAAAGCAGATAGCTTTAGGGTATTTATATGACCTGTATATATGATGTATATAGATGTATACCTTCTCTGTCGCTTCATAGTTGAGTTTGAAGGACCAGAGCTGTAGCCGCGGGGCCAGAGCACTGATGGAAGCTAGCGTTAGCAGGAACTGTTCAGCGCTGCCAAGCGGGACGTCTGGATTGGCCAACTGGGCTTCCTGGATCCTCAGCTTCTCCTCTTCGGTGGGAATCATTGTCAGGATCTTCTGCACAGCGAGAGAGAAGAAAACCCATGAGATCGACAGACTCCTTACTGCTAGTAGCTAGCACAGTGCTAACCTCTGGTACTAACCAATCGCTAGTAGCTAGCAGAGTGCTATCCTCTGGTATTCACCTCACTGCTAGTAGCAGGCAGAACGTTACTGTAACTAGCACACTGGTAACATCTGTTACTGACCTCATCGCTAGTAGCTAGCAAACTGTTGTCCCTCTAGTACTAAACTCACAGCTAGTAGCTAGCACATTGGTAACCTCTGCTATTAACCTCACCGCTAGTAGTAGGTAGAACATTATTGTAACTAGCACAATGCCAACATCTGTTACTGACCTCATCGCTAGTAGCTAGCAAATTGTTGTCCCTCTAGTGCTAACCTAACCGCTAGTAGCTAGCACAGTGCTTACCTCGATTACTAATATAACGGCTAGTAGCTAGCATCCTGCAAACACATATTAGCTTGCAAACTGCTAATAGCTAGCAAAATGCTACTAACCTCGCCGCTAGTAGTTAGAGAAAGTGCAGGTTGCCAGAATTCAGCGAAAAAAAAGTAAATTACATGTTCCCTGTGACATTTATGAAGAAGCCATAATTTCCCATAATAAGGCAGCAGAACAATAACTCATCTCTAAAGTCAGGCTTTAATATGGCTGTATGAAACCCTTATTGAAGGATTTAAGTTTGGATAAAGAGACTAACTATAGACTTACCCTAACACTGACCCTAATGAGTACTCAAGTCCTCTGGAGCAGGCTGACAACACAAAACATAGGGACGCTTGTAACGCCTCAACTCAGAAGACCCGTTTTAACAATACTTATTTTTACCAGGCTTTCAACCAACACTTTATCAATGCTGCCTCAGTTACACAAATCCGTTTCATTCTTGTAAATCCTATTTGAATCTCTGTTGATTATGTAATGGATAATCACCGAGAGGCAGGGCAATATACAGTTCGATATGACGGCTCGTGGTAACCTTCCCCGAGCCGGGCCTTTCTAATTGTTTGTTGCCCTGCCTTGAGGTGATTATCCCGCTCTTTCACTCGGTGAAAACCTTGATAGCAAAGGCTCTTGCCTTTTTCATGTTTGATTCAAGGGCCCAGTCTTCAATTGTACGCAGCTCCTCATCTGTCAGATCTCGGAAACGGGCACCCTGGGCCCTGTCTTTTGCTTTGCACTTGCACACCTATGCATTGCACTGCCGGTGTAATCTTCTGCTTCTTTTCATATTTGGGGTACTTGGGTAGCTAGTTTGTACTTTTTGACTGAATCCACAGAATCTATAAACTGACGAATCACTTGCAAAGAGTCCGGACAATAATGGAGAAAAGCATATAAGGAACATGGTAATGCTCTTAAGGTGAAGTAGTTTAATCCTAGGCTGATGCCGCCAGTTCGTACCTCTATTCCCTCCTTGCTGATGGCAAATTCATCAAAGGTCAGGATGGCAGCCTTGATGACGTGAACGGCAGGGAGCACCTTCATCCCAATGTTCAGGGCGTTGCTCCTCTTTGGGTCGAGGACCAGAATCTCAGACTTCTTCACCTCCACTCCCTTCTGAAGTGGTTCATAGAGGAGTGAATGAAGAGAGAAGCAGCAACACATAATACAGGAACATTCCAACAATAACTAGAAACATCCATGAAGAACTACAAAAATATAACTACAGAATATAACTAGACAATAACTAGAAACATGTACAATCATTAGAAACATTTATCAGTAAGTAGAAACATCCAACAATTATTCGAGAAACCTCCAAGAAGAACTAGAAACATCCACAATAACAGAAACATCCAACAATAACTAGGGATAAACCCAACAATAAGTACAAACATCTGATGCTTACTAGAGAAATCTCCAAGAATAACTAGAAAAATCCAACAATAACTACAAACATTAACTAGAGAGAAACGACCACCAATAGCAAGAAACATTAACTAGCGAGAAACAGCCAACATTACTAGAAAGAGACATCCCACAATACATCCCACAATAACTAGAACCATCCACCAATAACTGCAAACATCCTACAGTAACTAGAGACATTAATGAACAAGATACATCCCACAATAACTAGAACCATCCACCAATAACTGCAAACATCCTACAGTAACTAGAGACATTAATGAACAAGATACATCCCACAATAACTAGAACCATCCACCAATAACTGCAAACATCCTACAGTTACTAGAGACATTAATGAACAAGATACATCCCACAATAACTAGAACCATCCACCACTAACAAACTCAAAGAGTTAACAACCAATCAAAGAGGTCAGTTACCTTGGCGATGGACAGCTCCTTTGCCTTGGATTCAAACAGGTGCTCTAGTTTGGCCGAGTCCACCACTACCTTATCCAGGGACGCCCAGACCGTCCCACGGCCAAATTTACACTTCAGTCCGCGGTCGAGCCCTTCGGCCTGTTTTAGCTCCTTCCAGAACAGCTTCACTGTCTTCCTCTTCATCACAGCAGAAACGCCACCCTGCCGAGGAGGAGGTGGGCCTCCCAGACCAGGGGCAGGAGGAGGAGGAGGAGGGGGAGGTGGGCCTCCCAGACCAGGTAGAGGAGGAGGAGGAGGAGGAGGAGGAGGAGGTGGGCCTCCGAGACCTGGTAGAGGAGGAGGTGGGGGTGGGCCTCCTCCACCAGGTAGTGGAGGAGGTGGAGGAGGACCCCCGAGGTTACCTGCCTTGTGGGAGTCGAAGGTGTCCATGTCCAAGACGTCGAGGTCCTCGTCCTCAAGGAGGTCGGAGAAGTCCATGTCTTTGATGCGGAGGTCTGCCGGGCGGGGCCGCAGTTCACCAGCGTCCAGCGGGGAGGGAGAGGTGGGCCCTGGGGCAATGATGAGGGGGTGGCCCTCAGTGCTGATGCTGCACTGGGGACGGAGTCTGGACAGAGCCTCCTTCGTGGAGCCCTTCAAGCCCTCTAGTTCTGCCCGCTTGGAGGAGGAGCTGTCGCTGGGGGAGGGGGACGTGGTCTCTAGGATGGACAGACGCTGGGGCAGCCGTCCGATAGGTTTACCAGCCTTCACCTCCCCAGAGACCTGCTCTTCCTTGGAGAACAGAGTCTTCTGCTGCTCCACGACACTACCCTTGAGGACAGGCCGGTCCGCGCGGCCCTCGGCCTCCTCTGTCACAGGGGAGAAAGCACCTTCCTCAAACTGATTGTCTTTACACAGAGCTGGAACACACACACACACAAATGAGATACAACATTAAATATAGACTGTAAACTGTTTTTAGGTGAGTAAGGTTAAGATAAGGCAATGTCAAGGAAAGAAAGGGTAAACATAAGGTAAAGATAAGGTAAACATAAGGTAATGTAAGGTAAAGATTGGTTAACGGTAAGGTAAATAGTATGTTAACGTAAGGATAAGGTAATGGTAAGGGGAGGATAACGTCATGGTAAGGCAAAGATCTGTTAATGGTAAGGTAAAGTTAAGGTAATGGTAAGGCCAATATACGGTAATAATAAGGAAATGGTACGGTAAAGATAAGTTAATGTTATGGTGATGGTAAGGTAAAAAAAAGGTAATGAAATAGCAAAGTAATACGGTAATGGTAATGTACAGATAAGGTCAGACTTGTCCCGATAGGGGTGGTGTTTGCACTAGGAGTACGTAGTACTAGTGTAGTATTTATAACTTCATAAACATCATTTAGCATTTAGATGAGAGTTCACCTTTGACCTCAGCGGGCGATGGGGGCGTGGCTACCACCTGAACAGGTGATGGGGGAGTGGTTATGACCTCAGCGGCCGATGGGGGCGTGGCTACCACCTCAACAGTTGATGGGGGAGTGGTTATGACCTCAGCGGGCGGTGGGGGCGTGGCTACGGCAGGCATAGGGGTTGTTTTGTGCATGGAGCATCTCTTTTTCCACTGAGCTGCAGCCAGGCTTAGCACCACGGAGGGGCTGGTGGATCACACACATCACACACCATTATGTCATAGACATCACACACCATTGCATCACTTACATTTAGGTTATTTAGCAGGTGCTTTTATCCAAAGAGACTTACAACGGTTCACACACCGACGGCGGAGTCAGCCATGCAAGGCGACAGCCGTCTCGTCGGGAGCAGTTAGGGTTGCTCGGGGAAACTGCGACACTCAGCTAGGAGGAGCCGGGGATCGAACAAGCAACCTTCCGGTTCCAAGTCAACCCGCTCTACCTCCTGAGCGAAGCCAACCCCACATCATAGACATCACACACAGTTAGATCATACACATAACCCGACATTAGATCATACATATCAAACGCTCATGCACATTATACCAAGTAGTAACACCAAACCAAACCCCGATCAAACCAAACCAAATCAGCAGTGCTCAAACCAAACCGCGATCCAACCAAACCAAGGCCACACCAGCACCGTAACAAAGGGCGCACGCACACACACAAACACACACACACACAATTACCACCACGTTGGAAAATGGGTCACAATGATTGTTATGACCTTAATTAGTATATTATAATGATATTATTATACCTACACATTATATTATTAAATTATATTATTATTAATGTATTGCATTACTTTTAGTAATACTGTGTAATGTAGTATTATTTTATTATTTATATATATTTATTTATTATGTTATTATTTTAACATATTATATTATTATGTTATTGCGATTCTGATGGATCAAAGTTCAAGAAGCAATCATCACAACCAAACGGCTGCAGAACCCCACCACCAGGCGCAGTCGGCTTAGGAACCTGAGTACTTACTCAAACTTCCTCAGGACGGGCTTGTCCAGATTCATACAAACCTCCTGGACGCTACAAACATCGTCGATATTATCAGCATTATTGTGGTGCACATGCACACATTAGTTATGTATGTATAGGAGTATGATTAACCTGATATGGTCCAACTGTCATATTAACATACTGTTCATATAATGTATATATATTAACATACGCTGAGACATATCAAATATGTCATGACATATATGTATGTTATTAAATTACTGTTAAAATAACTATTTAAATACTGATTACCATGTTTACATGGCCACCAAGGTAATCAGAGTACTCAACAACACTTTAGGTAATGAAGATTTTTCAATATTTTCAGAACTATCTTCTCCTCTTTGGTCCGTCATTGAACAGCATGTCGTCTTATGTCTAGAATGTGTACAGCATGTCCAGTGAACAGGCACTTGTTTTTTCAGGAGGCTATGATGTGAATCTCAGACTTTTATGACAGTACATGATGAAGTTCTATAGGTATTTTACTGGCCTGGAGGGGTTGATATGTTATCAAATCTACTAAATGTCAGCTGCAGTCAAATCATCACACTTCCCCCCTCAAAACGTCACTTCGTTCTTTATGATTACGAACAAGCAAACATATTAATCAACGTCTCCCATTCAATGACTTTTAAAGAATAACAATAAAAAAAAGGAATAATCCATATTAGACCGTTTTTTGATCATTCAAACAAAATTAGTGTAAACACAGGATTGCATATTTCCCTTCTCTTCAGCTGCCAAATAAGGATTTTTGGCCGCAATAATCCGAAAAAACTGTCCGGACTGATGATTGTATTGATGAATATTTGACTCACTTAATGCGCCGGTCTTCTGACGAGTCTTCAGGACTGGACCGAGGTGACAGTTCCGGACCAGACACACTACACGCACACACATACAAAAAGTGTTACGGTTAAAGACTACAGCCTAGCTATGGGTCCTTGGGGAATAATTTGATATGCAGCAAGATACAAAGTTCAATAATTATATTAAGAAAGCATGTCTTAACCCCTACCTGCTCCTTTATGACCTCTCTCTGTTTTCACTGTCCAACCCCTAGCTGTGCCTTAATGACCCATCTCTATTTACTGTGTACCCTACCCCTTCCTAAACCCCTCGCTAAACTCTACTTCCTCCATAACGACCTGTCTCTGTACTGTCTAACCCCTACCTGCTCCTTAACGACCTGTCTCTGTACTGTCTAACCCCGACCTCCTCCTTAATGACCTGTCTCTGTACTGTCTAACCCCGACCTCCTCCTTAATGACCTGTCTCAGTACTGTCTAACCCCGACCTCCTCCTTAATGACCTGTCTCAGTACTGTCTAACCCCGACCTCCTCCTTAATGACCTGTCTCAGTACTGTCTAACCCCGACCTCCTCCTTAATGACCTGTCTCAGTACTCTCTAAGCCCTACATGTTCCTTAATGACCTGTCTCAGTACTGTCCAACCCCGACCTCCTCCTTAATGACCTGTCTCAGTACTCTCTAAGCCCTACATGTTCCTTAATGACCTGTCTCAGTACTGTCTAACCCCGACCTCCTCCTTAATGACCTGTCTCAGTACTGTCTAACCCCGACCTCCACCTTAATGACCTGTCTCAGTACTGTCTAACCCCGACCTCCTCCTTAATGACCTGTCTCAGTACTCTCTAAGCCCTACACGTTCCTTAATGACCTGTCTCAGTACTCTCTAAGCCCTACATGTTCCTTAATGACCTGTCTCAGTACTCTCTAAGCCCTACATGTTCCTTAATGACCTGTCTCAGCACTCTCTAACCCCTACAAGCTCCCTAGCTAGCTAGTCATTCGCTGTGTGTGTAACAGATGTCCACTAGAGTTAAGCTGGATGTCAGCTAGATGTTAGCTAGTTGTTAACCAGTCGTTAGCGAGATGTCCGCAAGGGTTTAGCCAGGTGTTAACTTTGGACCAGAAGTTGTCTAGATGTTAGCGAGGCGATAGCTAGCAGTTAGCCAGCATTTGGCTGGCATCTAGCAAAAGATGTCCGCCAGATCCTTTGCCATCAGAATGTAGACGTTAATCTACAGTCTGATTTGTGAGACTACAGGGCTGCAAGCTGTTTGCTAGGTGTTAGCTTTGTGGCGCTACAGACCTGCTAGTTTCAGAGTGTTGTTCTGAGACAGAGGCAGCCTTAGAGAAGAGCCTGGAGCGACGTGACTGCCCTGCAGACATTTTGTGGCTGAGAAAAGACCGGCCCCTTGTAGAAAACACACCACACCAGCAGAGTGACACATTGAGACAGACAGAGACAGAGAGAGGGAGAGGGAGAGAGACAGAAAAAGAGAGAGATCCAGGGAGGTACAGAAACAAAGACAGAGACACACAGAGTAGTGGTCACTGTTAGTGGGCAGCAAGTAAAGCCTCAGTTATGGTTCCACGTCGACGCAACGCATTGACCAAGCAGACGCTTCGACAAAGTCACAAAACTATTTTGGTTCTGCGTCGGGTTTTAGTGAGCGCACCAATCCCAGCCCTTGCTGCTGCGTCGATGCACAGTTACAGTTGTTGTTACAGTTTTTGGGAGGCGCACTTCAGGCCCTTGCGGTGGACACAAGGAGGGACGCAAGGATGTAATGGGTCCGTAAACCCCCTTGTGTTGTGGCGACGTGGAACCATAACTAAGCATTTATGGTGGCCAGTACTAGTTGGTGTTATTGAGGTCTCTCTGCAAGTTACACATGGTGGTCAGCAGGTGGCAGTAACAACAATCAACACTGGATTCACACACACACACACACACACACACACACACACACACACACACACACACACACACACACACACACACACACACACACACACACACACACACACACACACACACACAGGGTGGGAGGTGGCTTACGGGCTCTGGGGCGGGTCTTCCGGGGTGAAGGTGGGTGAGGCTGCAGTACCGTTGGTGGCCTGAAGGAGGGGCAGAGGAGATCCTCTCAGGGAGGAACTAGGGGAGGGGGTGCTGAGGTCAGAGGTAACGCTGCTCCTCTTGGTGGAGGAGATGTCGGAGGATGTGGGGGAGAGGAGGTCCGGGAGGTTCTGGGCCGAGGTGCGCCTGCTCCTCCTCCCCTCCTGGTCGCTGGAGACCTTGCGGCGCTCCTTGCGGAGCTGCGGTGAGAGGTCCTCTACGTCTCCGTCCTCGTACCTCAGAGCAGCCTGCAGGGGACGGCATTACGGTATCAGAGGTCACGGACCAACCTCTGCGGGAACACTTACTAACCCTGCGGGTACACCAACTAACCCTGCGGTACGCCAACTAACCCTGCGGGTACACCAACTAACCCTGCGGTACACCAACTAACCCTGCTGGTACACTAATGCTGCTGATAGACTAACTAACCTTTGCGGGTATACAAACTAACCCTGCTGGTAGACCAACGCTGCTGGTACGCTGCCAGGATTTAGACTGCCAGGGTTTAGAACTCAAGTTTAGGACCTCACGTTTTTATCCATTTAGGGTTTAGAGTCTAGACCACAAGGGCTTGGACCTCCCGTGTTTAGACCGGTAGGTTTTAGACCTTGGGTTTGGGGACCTGCTTAGTCCAGACCTCTGGGAAAATTAGACCACTAGAAATTCCAGGGATTAGACCACTAGGGTTCAGGGATGGGTCCTCCAGGGTTTTAACCTCTAGAATTAGGAAGTCTGGGGTCTAGGGCTAGGGCTTCTGGGGGGCTACCTCGTAGATGGTGAACTGTTGCCGGAGTTCCGGCTCAAGGCTTTTGTTGCCGGTGTGTTTCTGCATGATCCTCTCCATGCCGTGGCGCTCCAGGGAGTCTGTCACATCGTAGAAGGAGTCCTGGTCAGGAAGCGCTGCCACCGTCTGCAACAAACAGACTGGTTATACTGGCTGCACTGGGAACTGTCAGTTCGACCAGTCTTCTACCGGTGAACCCTGTGAGCTGCCCAGCAAAACCACGGTTTCCTACTGGTGGCCACTCTGAGCTGCCCAGTACGGCCAGAGTCTTCTACTGGTTGTCAATGGGAGCTTCCCTGGAAGTTAGACTGGCAGATATACTGGGAGTAACAGGGGTTATACTGGGAGATATACTGAGTTATGCTGTGAGTTAAACTGGGAGTTGTATTGAGAGTTATACTGGTTTTATTGAGAATTATTCTGGGAGTTAGACTAGGAGATATACTTGGAGGTACAGTAGGAATTATGATGAGTCATACTGGGAGACACACTGGGAGATATAATGGGAGTTAGAATGAGATTGAGTTACACCGGGAGATATACTGGGATTTTAGAGTGAACTGAGAGTTATACTTTGAAATATACTGGAAGATATACAGGAAAATGTACTGGGAGTAATAATAGGATTTGAACTGGTAGTTATAATGGGAGTTACACTTTTTATACTTAAACTATAAGAGATATGCTATGAGTATTACTGCCGGTTACACTTGGTGTTAAACCTGGAGTTAGACTGAGTTATACTGGGAGTACTGGTACCTTGTTGAGGAGTGTCATGGTGTAGATGAGGAGCTCGTTGTCAAAGCCGTTCTTCTCCTCCAGGATGTCCATCACATACCTAAAAGGCTCAACACCTAGGACACACACACACACACACACACACACACACACACCAAAATTAATATTACCGTTAACGCTGCAACGTTTCTGCATTTCCGAAAGATAGCCCACTGTACGGAAATACTGTATGTTTGTTACCAAAATAAGACGGAAAGACAGCCATTTAAAAAGCAAAGGGATAAGAAACCTCTCTTGTGGTCCACTGTGTTGACGGCTGTGATGAGCAGGGGACTGTTGGACTCGTTGTATTCTACGAACACGATGAGCAGCTTCAGGGCCGTCTTCACCACCAGGCGAGACTGACAACACATAGACACTGTCATAACGGCTCCGTCCACTAGGACTACGGTTCTCAAACTCGACCCTAATCACAGAACACTAGACCCTAACCCTTATGCAGAACACTAGACCCTAACCCTTATACAGAACACTAGACCCTAACCCTTATACAGAACACTAGACCCTAACCCCAACAGAGTACACTTGATCCTAACCCCAACACCCCTAACACAGAACACAAGACCCTAATCTTAACACATGCTGTTGTCATGGGAGGAAGGAGAACTCACCAGACTTCCTGTCAGAGTGTAGAGCCACTGGACGGTCTCATTGTGGCCAATCACCCCGTTCATCCCATCCACAAACAGCATGATCTGGCTCAGAGCTAGAGATAGACAGACGGACAGACGGCTTGATTCGGCTCAGGGCAACAGACAGACAGACAGACAGACGGCTTGATCCGGCTCAGGGCAACAGACAAACAGACAGCATGATCTGGCTCAGAGCTAGAGATAGACAGACAGACAGACAGTATGATCTTGCCCGGAGATAGACAGACGGACAGAGAGATCTGAGGATGTAGTCAGGGTAAGTGATACCTCTGATGTGATTAGGGTTAGTGATACCTCTGATGTAGTTAGGGTTAGTTAGTGATACCTCTGAGGATGTAGTTAGGGTTAGTGATACCTCTGAGGATGTAGTTAGGGTTAGTGATACCTCTGATGTAGTTAGGGTTAGTGATACCTCTGAGGATGTAGTTAGGGTTAGTGATACCTCTGATGTAGTTAGGGTTAGTGATACCTCTGAGGATGTAGTTAGGGTTAGTGATACCTCTGATGTAGTTAGGGTTAGTGATACCTCTGAGGATGTAGTTAGGGTTAGTTAGTGATACCTCTGAGGATGTAGTTAGGGTTAGTTAGTGATACCTCAGAGGATGTAGTTAGGGTTAGTGATACCTCTGAGGATGTAGTTAGGGTTAGTTAGTGATACCTCGGAGGATGTAGTTCTGATAGTTGTGGTCAGCTTCCGCTCCAACCTTGATGAAGCAGGTGAGCCCCTCTGAGACCACAAACTCTGGGACAAGATCCTCATCGTCCTGTGAAAACATCATCATCATCATCATTATCATCATCATCATCATCATCAACAACACCACCTAACCTGTGATGGTTCGCACCCCTTGCTTAGGGTGCCGGGGTTTGGTTCTACATCACAATCTTTACTAAGGTAGAGTAGACTAACAAGATCTTAATATTGTTACAAGATGTAACAAGTCTTTTTTTTTGCCTGAGAGGACACTTAAATAGGTCACAAGACATGGATGAACACGTTATTTATACCCCCGCAGAAGGCTGACGGGAAGCAGTAAACCACTTTAACGAGTGGGACAACAGGTTCCCAGTTACGATAGATATAGAGATAGAGATATCTTTATATAAATAGGTATACCTCTATATATATTGCCATTGTGTTCCTTTAAAGGGTTAGAGAATTAGAGAGAGCTTCATAGGCATGGGACTGCGGGTAGGGCGAGAGAAAGAGAGAGAGAAGCCTCTGTTCAGAGAAGAGATTTTCTTGCATAACACTTACAAATATCCTCCTTATGTTCTGAGGCGTTTGCCATTTAATAAATGGTTGTTGACAACAGATTACTTTTGCTAACCCCTGGCTCTAGAATAAAACCTCTAACCCCTAGTTCTAGACTCAAGAAGCAGGGGTTAGAGGTTTGTAGAAGTTCAGAATCGTAGAATATAGAATGTAGAATCTCAGTATTATTAGGCTGCATTATTTGACAGTTAGACTACTGGATTATTAGACTATAGACTACTTAACTATTATACTACTGTCCTAGAGTCCTAAAAAATACAATAAACTGTGTGTCTTGTGTATGAGACGCATCTTCATGCACGGAGAGTATGAGAGTCTTTATACAGTCTTTATCCGGTTTGAATAGAAGCGCAGCGCAGAGATTTTGTTTAAGGATATTCAAACTGAAAGCGTCGAACTGAAATCCTCATTGCCGTTATGATTGTGTCTGTCCCATCTGTCCAAAACCCAAATTTATTGAATGTCTCTTAAATCTCAGACTTTATGATGGGCTTTAAAATAAAACAAAAAATGCAATAAAAGTGGTGCTTTGTTGTGTCATCGACTCAAGAAAAGCAGGTCATCAGTTAAAGAGACACCTTCAAGTGGGTAGCCCGGTTGTGGTAGAGATGCAAATCACAGCCATACTTGGCTGCTGCACAGAGTCGAAACTAGTCGGGCCAGGCCAGTGTAGTTTAATGGAAAAATGGCAGTAGACTGCTAGCTTAGAGCTGTCTCAACTATTATACTACACTATCATACTTCTAGACTATGAGACGATTAGACTATATTATTAGACTATAACCTTTGCCACTCAGTCTTTTAAACTACATTAGTACATAAAACTATTATTCAACACTACTCGACTTCTAGTCGAGTAGTGTTGAGAGTAGTGTTGAGAGTAGACTAAATTATGAGACCTCACTACTTGCCGACAACTTTATAGTATTAGTAGTAATTTATACTACTAATAAACGATTAGCCTACATTACTAGACTATGCGATTACACTGTTAGATAATTGTACCACTAGAATACTAGCTTAGAGCCAGCCACACTGAGGACCATAGTAACAATGAATTATATCCGACAGGATGAGGTAGTATCGAAGCAGGAAGGACTTCCTGTCTCACCTGGAAGAGTTGCTTGAGAGAGAAGAGAGCGCGCCGGAGCTCCGGGCCTTGAGAGTTATACAGTTTCTCTATATGAAAACACACAGATATACACAGACACATCAATACACACTATACAGCTTCTCTGTAAAACATGACAGAGAGTCAAAATACACATCAATACAGCTTCTCTATATGAAAATACACAGAGATACACATCAAGACACATTATACAGCATTATACATTATAGAAAACACACACACACACACACACACACACACACACACACACACACACACACACACACACACACACACACACACACAGACACACACACACACACACACACACACACACACACACACACACCGCTAAGAGCAAGCAAAGGTCAAACAACAAAGTCACAATTCTTCTTTGTTTTGGCATCCCAATGTTGGAACGAGCTCCCTGTCGATGTCAGGAGACACTCACCAGCTTTCACAGGAGACTCAAGACTCACTTTTTCAGAGTTAACCTGGACTCTGCATAGCCTACTTCCTTACCCCCACCACCCCTTCTCCTCCTGAAAACAACCCTCTTACACACTTATTGTATGTTGTACGTCCTGGCACTAAATTTACACACTTATTGTATGTTGTATGTCCTGGCACTTGAAAATAGAACTAAGCATTGCGTAGCGTCTTATCCTAGCTATCTTTGTGGTAGAAGGGGAATGGGTTAACCTAGCAAGTGTAAGTGCTTGACACTTGTTATATGCACATCCTTACTGTACCGACAGCAATGTTGTTTTACTTTCTTCTGACAATTGTATGTCTTTGGATAAAAGCGTCTGCTAAATGCCCTAAACACAGGATATAGGTGTCAAGGGTCAAAGAAGGCTCCCAGTCAATGGCTGCTGACATCCTGTTCAGCGGAACACAGGTCTCTCTACAAGCTGTGAGAAAGCTCGAACTCATTCACAATGCTGCTGATAGTTTCTATCTACCACATATCTAGATCTTACTTCTCGTTATTTCTGCAACAAATGTCAAACTAATGTCTAGTATACATTTAATACATACATCTATTACTACCTTCTAGTTTCTATCTCCCAAATATCTAGAATTAACTTCTATTTTCTATCTAACACATATTAAGAACTAACTGCTAGTTTCCATCTATCACATATTTAGAACGAACTTTCAGAACAATCAGAACAGTTCTGTTTACTTTCATCACACGCAAGCACGCAGACATGCACGCACGCAGACATGCATGCATGCACGCATGCAGCACACACACACACACACATGGTGGCAGTTTACTATATAAATAAACTGCTGTTGTATTTGTAGTAATCGCGTGTGGTTCTGATGACCTCATGATATCTGAATCTGTTGTGTGTTTGGGTCACTAATAGAGCATGACTCAGACATCCGACAGCTGGACACACAACACTGCCAGTGTGTGATCCACCTCATGTGATTTGTACTGAGTGTGTCTTCTACAGCATGTGTTTTTAGTGAGTGTGTGTATACATGCATAGGTGTGTGCTAGTAGTGTGTGCAGCAGTGGGTAGTGTATGTAGTGTGTGTTAGTGGGTAATGTGTGTCACGTGTGTGACTCAGAGTTCGAAATAAACATGTTACATTCTACACTAATACCCAAAGAGCGAGACAAACGGGCAGACAGGTCAGCTATCCTATAGAGCCAGGAAGTTGTGCGATGTGCTGGCCGTGGTATTTCCTGTTTGTGCTAATGATGGTGAAGTAGCTTGTTTCTGCCGCCATGTCTTAGAAGATAAGAGCCTGCAATTCCCCCCACCACACTCAAACTCTTCCAAAGTAACTCCAACCAGCCATAACCATATCGCTTACTAATACTAATCATTCCCGGACAACAGAAGGGATACGTCCCCCTGCTGGCTCAAGCCCCGAGGCTGAGGAAGATTTAAACCACCGAAGGGGTGCGACTTGGCTTGACCAACCCAAAGCCCCTGTAAGCCCACACACGTACCCATACAACCTCCTACCATGGCAGCTAGACACTTTTTTTTTTGAGGCGGGTCTGATAAGAATCGGGCCCCAAAGGGTACTAACGTAGCCCTGAAATGAGCTACAAACTGAAACCGAAATAGCTAAGGACACGCCATCCTAAAACCAAGGCCCCTGCAGTAAACTAGGCCGTACTAGGTCCCATGTCCTGGAGAACTCTGTGGTACTCCGGTTCTTTGTAACTAGTCAGTCAGAGTCTGAGAAAGGCAAGTGCAGTCCTGTGTGTTTAGGGTTAGGTTAGTCAGCTTCCTACCTGGCGAACTGTTCCCTGTTGATGACGTTTCTATCATGCGAAACCGGGAGCCTTTGTACTTTGCTCCTCTCGCCTGTGTTTTGAGTTCTGCCTTTTTTCTGTCTTCCACTCTTGTGTTTATATTGCGGATAATTAATAAATGCCAAATGCATTTCACCTAAAAAACATTATCAGAGAGTGGGTCCCCTCAACCACCATCTTCGATGTGTTGTAAACAAAACACTGACACTGTGACAAAACACTTTTTCATACTTTTTCCGTCACCTTCTGCCTCCTACATGTGCTACCCAGGCACCACCCCTCGCCTAAAGTACACAAAGTATCTTCATTATGTGTCACATGTCTGATGAAGCTTATCTCCTGTTGTCTCTTGCATGTGTGAAAGGGCAACTTCTGATCATCTCCAAGCGTGATTCTCCAGAGTTTATCCGGAGTTCAGATGTGAAAGGCCTATAACTCTTCCAACCTAACCCTTGGTAACCCTTACACCCACAACCCTAAATAGCCCTGACCATACCTCCTTACTAAACCTAACCCCTCCCAACTTATCTTACCCTTAGCTTTACACTCAATAAATTCCATTAGACTAAAGCAAAAATATTCTGAGAATATGGGTTTGGGTTAGGTAGTAAGTCATGCTCTTTCAGATATTTTTCCATAATTGTAAGCGTAGTTACATCCAAGAAGGAAAGTAATTACCCAGAATGCAGTGTACCCGTACAGATAGCAGAGTCCGCAAAATCAGGATGGGCTTCTTTCCTTTTCTGGAGAGAGAGCGAAAGAGAAGAGAGAGAGAAGATTGTGGGAAAGAGAAAATGTTAGGCTATAAATGGAAAATTTAAGAAAAGGATTTTTCGTGGTGACATCATTGTACCACACACACGATCCCGGGAGAACTACATTTTCCTGCTGTGTCACTACTTCTAGACCCGTCTCACTGCTATGCTAGAACTTCCTCAATGCTGTAAGACCTTTCTCATTATTGTAAGACCTGTCTCACTACTGTAAGGCCAGTCTCAAATCTGTTAGGCCGGTCTCACTTCTGTTAGGCCGGTCTCATCACTCTGTTAGGCCGGTCTCACCACTCTGTTAGACCTGTCTCACCACTCTGTTAGAACTGTCTCACCACTCTGTTAGAACCGTCTCACTACTTTAAGACCAATTCACTGCTCTGTTTGACCTGTCTCACTGCACTGCAATTCCTGTCTCACTGCTCTGTGAGACTGGTCTTACTGCTGTTAGACCTGTCAAACTGTCGTTAGCACTGTCTCACTACTCTATTACACCGGTCTCACTGCCATTAGACCTGTCTCACTGCAATTAGACCTGTCTCAATACGTTAGAGCCGTCTCACTGCTTTTAGACCTGTCTCACTACCGTTAGACCCCTCCCACTATTCTGTAAAACCTGTCTGACTACTCTGTTAGAACTGTCTCACTGCTTTGTTGGACAGTGGTTGAATTTGATCCAGCAGTGAAACTGCGTGATTGGTTTATGAGGAAGGGGGTAAGTTACTCTATGTCCTGGTAGAAGTTCCCCAGGTCGTCTCTCTGCTCCGCCAGAGAACACTCCAGGTCCACATAGTTCCCCCTGGAAGACACCTGGAGGGTACTGTCCTCCACCTGGGACACAGACAGACAGACAGACGGACGGACGGACAGACAGACGGACCAGATCCAGTGAATATAGGTTTCATTGAAAAATTGGAAGCAAGTTAAAGAATCAACATTTTTACCAACAACATCTCCAGATAATGGCTAGTTACCTGTAGTTCACTCACAAGAAGACAAGGGCTTCAGATTTTATGACTAGATCAAATTAGATGATCAGAAAGCGACCTCCAGATGATGGTTTGTGACATGCATTTTCATCCTTGTATTGTATGTAGTATATGTTTCATACTGAATAGTCAACGAAGATAGTGATGAATGTTAGTAGGCGGGTAATCACAATATCCTAACTAGGACAACAAGCAAGTGCTATTTAAGACACTGGATAACTTGTCTTTTATTTTCACAAACTGTCTTACTGTGTCTTCTAGCTTCCTGTCATTATATCTGCTGTCAACAGCACTTCCTCCCTGTGTGTGTGCGTGTGTGTGTGCGTGTGTGTTTGCATGAAATTAGAAGGAAAAATGTGGGAAATGAGAAGGGAAAACTGAAACAAACAAAGACATGTGGATTCATGTTTAGATGATCATCATTGAAGCATTGACTCATCACCGCATATCTATCAAACCATCCTCCAGTTCTGAGCTAGGGGGTCGGACAGTAGTCCTGCCCCCTGACCCATCGGATCCAACAGTAGTCCCGATCAAACCGAGGTACAAGGGGGAGCAGAACAGTAGTTCTGATCTAAGAACTTGGTGCGGGGTTGGTTTTATTTGCACAGCTCGTTTCTCTTGCGAAATATGTGAGATATGATTAATACCCCCCCCCCCCCCCCCAACCCCCCGAAAAGTTCGCAGCAACGATGACTCGATGGTAGTTGGTAAATCAAAGCTATAAAGTTAAGTTATCAGGCGATAACAAAGTGAAAAGAGGGAAACATGTTGCCCTCTTCAGTAAGAGGCAACATGTTGTTATATGTATCTGCGGGACTGACACTCGGCAAATTCCGGACTCACCTTGAGAGGAGCCCCAAGAAGGCTCTGGATCCCCGCAATCAGCTCACTGAGCGCCAGGTTCTGGTCCAGGTCGATCTGAAGCGGTCTCCGCGGCTCGGGGAAGTTGGCGCACACGAAGGGGTCCGAGTCCTCCAGGTACTGGACCCTGCAAGTGACCGAAGCCATCTGGTCTACCTCCGCCAGGTGGGCTGACAGCATGCGCCGGTGTGGTGGGAGTTCCCCGTTGTTGCGAGGCTCGTCTGTCGCTGGAAGTTTGCTTCTGAAGGAGGAAGCAGCTCAAGAGACTGCCCCGGCGCTTACGTCACGGGTATGGAAAAAAGTTGACAGATCACAATTAGATTGTAAAGCTACTGGCTCTCCTTTTAATCCCTGAATGAATACTTATCTATATATATCATTAGACCCATAGGTATAAATTTATATATATATATATATGTATCCATATATATACCTATGTAGGTATATATATATTTATCCCAGAAAGGCTATTTATCTTGTATGCTATGAGGAAAAAGAGCTAGGGAGTTCATTTGAAGAAGTTTTACCCACTTCTGGGTGGCTAGGGTGGCACAGCGCCCTCTGGTGGCCCCGGGTAACGTAGGGCCCTTTGGTGGTCCTGGGAAGAGTTTTGGTCCCGGGTAACAAAGCCCCCTCTGGTAGTCCCGGGTGACACAGCGCTCTCTGGTGGTCGCGGTGTAACATGAATCACACTGAACAAACACACCCCTTCCGCTAGGTCTCTCTCGGAAGGAGAGCCAGTAGCTGTACAATCTAATTGTCATCCACAAGGCCCTGCCTGGCCTTGTGGATGACTCCGGTCGTTGGGTAGAAAGACAGGATAACCATCCAATCATTTCATTCAAAAGATCATTACCTACATTAGTTTATTTACCTCTGAGGGACCACTTGTTACTTGAGGATTAAGCTATACTCCAGACTCTTGATTATCCATATTTTTGTCGGAGCAATCTAAATTCAATATTATACAAATTATACAAACGTAGAAAACATTTAGTGATATGTATTCATGCTCCTTTTTTTTTTTTTTTTTTAGCAAAATAGATCTCCAGGCTGTCTGAGGGTTAGCTAGTAGTAGTATGAGTACTAGTAGTACTACTACTAAATTCATGGGCTGGAGCAGCATCTAACTATATCACACTGATTCTATGCTGAGGGCAAAAGTTCAGTGAACGCTCAACTTAATAGGAATGCCAATTAACGTCAGATCTATTACAGTTGACTTCAGTTCCCTTCAAGACCAGAAGTGGCGTTGGTGCGCCCTGAAGCTGAGCAGGCAACACAAGAAGAAGTAGAAGAGGATAGTTGTAAACAGCTAGCACATTAGCTTAGCTGTCAGAGCTGATGTTTTAACGGTATTTTATCATTGTTCCACATATCCCATCTGAATTAATTGGATAAGGTGAGCATAAAGTTAAAACAGACAGAGCACACAGTGATTAAAGTAACGTTTATGATTAAACACGTCTACTGTATCAACAATAACCCGAAGCTAACGTTGCTGTAAGCCTTGACCTGTGACAACTGTGAGCATTAGCCACGTGCAAACAAGTCAGATCAAATGTAACTAATAAACGAACCAACACCGACCCAGAGCAGAGAGCCTCCGGGTTGACCCCCATGGTTCTGCTCAAGGTCGGAGGTCATTAGCAACGCTGGAGCTAAAGGCCTGCTAACTAGCACTAGCCCAGCTGGTATTTTCTAGTGATGCCATTAATAGGGCAACCTTTTAACTGTTGTTAAACCCTTGCTAGTGCTAGCCGGTTAACTGTTTAGATGTAGTTAAACCCCCTTAATAGTGTGAACTAGTTAGCTGTAGTTAACCATTAATAGTGTTAACTGGTAGGCTGAAATTAAACAATGACTAGTGTTAACTGTAAAACCATAAATAGTGTTCGCTGGTTAAATGGTAAGCTGCAGTTAAACCATCACCAGTGTTAGCTATAGTAGTAAACTACATATATACGCTGTACAGAGCTGTTGCTGTACTGGCATTCCATTGGCACCCAAAAGCAGCCTGTTCTTTAATCACAAAGCATAAAAATGACTACATGTATGTGTGCCAGCAGGTCCATGCGTAACTGCGTGTGGGGCTGTAGGGGCTTGTCCCCTGCTATGCTCCCCAGGCTGCTGCAACTCCAGGGGGGAGCCTTTCATAGGGTTTCCAGCCATCGCAGGGCAGTCAGTGGGGACAGCCAGCCCCCACTGCCCAGCCAGGCCAAAGTGGTGATCTGTGGGGGGGGCATTGTGGGGACCTCCGTAGCCTATCACTTGGCTAAACTGGGCTGGAATGACATCCTACTGCTGGAGCAGGGACGGTGAGGTGATAGTTTATTTGTGTTATTCTTTATAGATATAGGGCTGGCCCAAATAGATTTCAATATTTGAAATCCCCCCCAAAAAATAAAATAAAACAATCAATTCATAGTGTGTATCTTTCCCTGCCTGAATCGTAGTCTGAGTGTTTTTTATGAACCAACAGTTTTCTACAGTGTTACTTTATAAGACAGCAAGCAAAACTACAAAATGTGTGTGGTCAGCCACTTATCGGTCTGTGGCAAACTAGGTTACGTCAGAGCTTCGGTACAGCCTAAATGTCTCCGAAGGCATACAGCTTAATTTATAGTTATAGCTATGGTAATGATTATAGTTATGGTTGTAGTTATAGTTATTATTCCAATTGTGATTATGATTATATATATATATATATATATATATATGGTTAAGTTATGGTTATTACACAGGCTGGGAGCCGGGACCACCCGAATGTGTGCTGGTATCGTCAGCGTGGCTAAGGCCATCTCCATCGAGAGCCAAATGGCAGACTACTCCAACAGCCTCTACCAGCAGCTGGAGGAGGAGACTGGAGTCAACACAGGTACATGGTATGATAGTGAGACACCCTGTTACCTTCAAAAAGAAGGTAACAGGAAAACCAAACACCCTCTTCTGAGCTAGTCCCTGCCTTCTTTCACTGTTCTTTCGCTGTCACTCACTTATTTAGCTGCCGCTCACTACCATTAGATTTGAGAGGTATAGCCATAACATTTCATTGATGTTCCTGACATTTCTGCCAGTGCTAGTGACGGGTGACTAACAGAGGGCAATTTCAATCTTATCCTACATTTCTAAAACCTTTTGCATTTCAGTTTGAGATTTCACATTTAATCCAAAATAAGTAGTTTCAAAGGGGACATTATACCACAAGGTGTGAGTGTGATTAGCCTTACAAGCCGTTTCGAAAATCTGCCCCTTTTGACATCACTAGTGGGCGTGTCCACCTAGATCTGTGATGGATAGATGATTTTCGAAACTGCTTGTAAGGCTAATCACACTCACACCTGGTGGTATAGGCCCCATCCACACGGAACCAAAACGGGCGACAACGATCCGGTTTCGTTTTATGCAGTTCAGGAATACCTCCGTAAAGACGGAATCATTGCAAAACCGCATGAAGCTGTAGAAACGCTGTAGTAAATATTCAAGACGCTGGTTCTCCACAGAAAAAAGTGGAGCTCATCAAGCCTGCGTGCGTACAGCCTGCGTGATGTACAAACATTCAGTCACGAGGATTTCCAACCTTTTAATTTGAGCAGAAATACTTTTTAATGTACAGTTAGTAATTCAATTTATCAAGGGGCTGTGTTCAAAGCTACAAAAAGAGTACAAATAAAAAAATAAATTAAAAAATCAACACAACTCTGATGTCGCCTAGCTGGTGGGGGGCAATGACGTCATTGTTTACGTTTCAGGCGTCCACACGAATCCTAACACGAAACCGCATAGGTCCGGATATATTTGAAACCACCCTCGGACATGGTTGCAGAAATGTGCGGTTTCAGGCACCGGATCCACCGGCTCCGTCTGGACGGTCGGCCAAAACGCGCAAGACTTATGCGGTTTCACCAAAAAATCGGCTCCGTGTGGACGGGCCCATAGTTACACCTCCCTAACACCCTGTTATCATAGCAACATATCTTAACAACCTGTTACCATAGTAACAATTCAACAACACCCTGTTATCATAAAAACATTTCCTTAACACCAATCAACATAGGGTAAGTATACTCTACAGGGTAACCCTGATGTTTTGTGTCTTTCAGGTTATGTAAAGACCGGCTCTCTTTGCCTTGCTCAGAATCAAGACCGCTTCCTGTCTCTGAAGCGCCTGGCTTCGAGACTCAGGTAAGAAACAAAAAAAACAGGGCAGGTATCCCGACTGACCTGATGTTTGGACGTGATCTCTGTCTCTCTGTTGCTGTCTGTCTATCTCTCTCTGTGTCTCTCCTTATTCAATTCAATAAAAAAAAAGTTTTATTGGCATGAGAAATATAAATTTGCATTGCTAAAGCAGGTAAACAATAAATAAAAAGGTCGGGTATATAGTATAATATAAGTATAAAACGCAATATTATAAAAATTACAGTATCTCCTAGAAACAGATAACACAAAAATACATAGTATTTACAATATGGAGGATTTTTTTCTATATCTCTCTCTCTCCCAAGGGTTATGGGCATTACCTGCAGCATTATAAAGCCAAAGGAGATTTCTAAGCTCCACTCTCTGGTGAACATCCATGACCTGGTGGGGGCGCTGCACCTCCCCGGAGACGCTGTCGTCTCCCCGCCCGATGTCAACCGAGCCTTGGCTGTGTCCGCTGCAGGACAAGGTCTGTCTTGGGCTCAAAAGGCTCTGTCTGATTGGTTGATTCGCTGGCAGTGACTATCCCTAAATGCTTTAGAGGTTCAGTTGGTCAGCCCTGCCCTGGAGTTGGGCTACAGGGTTATGGTTCAGCTTAACTAAGCAAATCGATTTCAATATTATTTATACATTTGTTTTTTAAATAAAGACATATTATAGTCCATTGAAAACTGTGGATCCAGCTTTGCTAGGAGGAAGTTTTGCACCTGATTGGTCTTGAGGCTCGAGACAATTTGAATCTATCCACTCTAGCTCCAGCATTAGGCTTTCAGCTACATCAAAGATCACCATTGACAACCAGGTCCGGGACTTTTTGACCCAGGCGGAAGACTGCTCAGACCTAAAAAGACTGCTGTCCCTCAGAATCCCTCCCCCATTGCAGCATTTATTTATTGATTGATTGTGTGTGTGTGTGTGTGTGTGTGTGTGTGTGTGTGTGTGTGTGTGTGTGTGTGTGTGTGTGTGTGTGTGTGTGTGTGTGTGTGTGTGTGTGTGTGTGTGTGTACAGGCGTTCAGATTCTGGAGAGGACCACTGTTCAGCAGGTCCTGGTGGAGAAAGGTCACGTGACCGCAGTGGAGACGGACCGCGGCCCAATCAGCTGTGAATACTTTGTCAACTGTGCGGGACAGGTGAGATTCTCCTGAGGTTATAATGTGATACTTGAGGTTCTACTGAAGTCCTAGTCTGACATGTTTAGTGAAGTTCTCGTCCGATAGCTTCTAGCGGGGTTTTAGTGTGACAGGGTATGTTCTAGTGATGTTCTTATCTTAAAAACGTCAGCTTCTAATGAGATTCTTGTGTAACAGGTGAGGTTTGCTTGTGGTTCCATGGTGACAGGTGTGGCTCTAGTGTGACAGATTGTACTCTTGACAGGTCCTATAAGGACAGGTGAGGTTGTAGTGTGACATTTGCTAGACGGACAGGTTCTTCTTTGACAGGTTCTTGTCTGAAAGGTTATACTGTTAATGGAGTCTTTAAGTGAAAAATTTTGGGAGGAGATCGATGGCAAAGATTTGGAATAATAATGAAAGTAATAAAGAATAAAGCCTGAGAAGATCATAAATTGGGCACTGCCTTGCAGCACTTACCTAATAATATTTAGTAATTTTTGTGCAATTAATTTCATATGAATAATTAAATATAATGGTGTATTTAAAATAACATGTATAATATATATAAACATATTATATATAATATTGTATGTAATATATGCTTAAATGTGTTCCAGTGGGGCTATGAGCTGGGCCAGGCAAGTGAGGTGAAGGTTTCCATTCCTCTTCATGGTTGTGAACATTTCTACCTCCTCAGCAAGCCTCTGAAGCAGCCGCTCCCATCCAACACACCAGGTCTCTTACATCAAACGCACCCTCTCCTCTCACTTCTATCACTCTGTCTCTCTCTCTATGCTTCTCTGTCTCTCCGTCTTTTTATGACTAGTGGTAATGGATCCATGTCTCTCTGTCTCCCTCTGTCTCTATATCTGTTTCTCTGGTGGTAATGGATCTATGTCTCTCTGTCTTCCTCTGTCTCTATGTCTGTCGGTTTCTCTGTTGGTAATGGATTTATGTCTCTCTGTTTCCCTCTACCCTATGTCTCTCTGTTTCTCTAGTGTTTATGGAACTATGTATCTGTTTCTCTAGTGTTTATGGATCTATGTATCTATGTTTCTCTAGTGTGGATGGATCTATGTCTCTCTGTGTCTCTAGTGTTGATGGATCTATGTCTCTCTGTGTCCCTAGTGGTGATGGATATGGACGGGAGGATCTATGTGCGTCCCTGGCAGGGAGGCGTTCTCTCGGGGGGTTTTGAAAAGAATCCTAAACCAATCTTCACAGAGGGACGGAACCAGCTGGAGGTCCAGAACATGCAGGAGGATTGGGACCACTTCGGTACAGCACATGAGCTCATCTCACCTCTGACCTCTACACTAGGAACAGAACACTGAACGCTACACTGGGAGCTGACCTCTGACCTTTACACTAGGGGCTGACCTCTACACCAGGAACAGAACACTGAACTCTACCCTGGGAGCTGACCTCTGACCTCTAAACTAGGGGCTGACCTCTACACTAGTATTTGACCTCTGAACTCTACACTGGGAGCTGACCTCTGACCTCTACACTAGGAGCTGACCTCTACACTAGTATTTGACGTCTGACCTCTACACTAGGGGTGATGTCTAACCTTTGACCTCTAACTAGGAGCCTCTGACCTTTACCTCAGTGCTCATTTAGGGGTTCTATTGTGTGTATAAATGTGATATTGTATTGATATAGGGTGGTTTGTTATAACCCCTTCTCCTCTGACTAGAACCCATGCTAAGCGCCTTGCTGAGGCGGATGCCACAGCTGGAGTCAGAAGAGATCCAGCAGCTGGTCAACTGTCCAGAGTCCTTCACCCCTGACATGCGCTGCCTGATGGGGGAGACCCCCGGGGTGCACGGTTACTTCGTCCTGGCTGGTATGAACTCCTCTGGCCTGGCACTGGCTGGGGGCGCGGGCAGGTAACACCTCCTTATTTACCCCACGCATCCTACTTTATAACCAAACACGTCCTAGCTTATTACTCTAGTCACACATCCTATTGATGACTTAACACAGTTATTTATAAACATATCCTAGTTTAATACTCTAGTAACACATCCTAGTTTATAACCAAACATGTCCTAGCTTATTACTCTAGTCACACATCCTATTGATGACTTAACACAGTTATTTATAAACATATCCTAGTTTAATACTCTAGTAACACATCCTAGTTTATAACCAAGCACGTCCTAGCTTATTACTCTAGTCACACATCCTATTGATGACTTAACACAGTTATTTATAAACATATCCTAGTTTAATACTCTAGTAACACATCCTAGTTTATTACCAAACACATCCTAGTTTATTACCAAACACATCCTAGTTTATTACTCTTGTAACACATCCTAGTTTACAACTCTAGTTACATACCCCAGTTTATTACTAAAAATATCCTAGTTTTTTACTCTAGTTACGCTTCCTAGTTTATAACTAATAAGCACATTTAGCAAAGCGAATGGGGTATGGTTCTAATATTACCTTTATTAATATTTCCAGGTATCTTGCAGAGTGGATGGCGTACGGCTATCCTACAGCTAACGTGTGGCCCCTGGACATTAAGCGATTTGGCAATCTGCAGAGCAGTCGAACCTTCCTCAGACATCGGGTGATGGAGGTCATGCGTGAGTCTCGTCCTCTTCTTCCTCTAGAATACTCTGGGAGATTATACTACTCTACAATAATCTGGGAGACTCTATACCGCTCGAGAATACTATGGGAAACTATACTACTCTAGAATACTATGGGAGACTTTACTACTCTACAATACTCTGGGAGACTCTATAATACTTTGGGAGACTATATTGATACCGCAAGTGAACACTTGTTCAGTTCACTATGTGTGTGAAGGTGATCCGACCCAACTATAGTCTCAACCTACCTACCTGTCTGTCTGTCTGTCTGTCTGTCTGGCTGTCTGTCTGTCAGCCCTTCTGTATGAGCTGAAGGTTCCCCGCTGGGACTACCAGACGGGTCGCCAGCTGAGGACCAGTCCTCTGTATGACCGGCTTGACACCCAGGGGGCGCGCTGGATGGAGAAGCACGGCTTCGAGAGACCAAAGTACTTTGTCCCTGCCGGGAAAGGTAAAGCACCTCCTCCTAGCTCTATAGCACCAGCTGCAGTGTTTCCCCCAGCACCTCCTCCTAGCTCTATAGCACCAGTTGCAGTGTTTCCCCCAGCACCTCCTCCTAGCTCTATAGCACCAGCTGCAGTGTTTCCCCCAGCACCTCCTCCTAGCTCTATAGCACCAGTTGCAGTGTTTCCCCCAGCACCTCCTCCTAGCTCTATAGCACCAGCTGCAGTGTTTCCCCCAGCACCTCCTCCTAGCTCTATAGCACCAGTTGCAGTGTTTCCCCCAGCACCTCCTCCTAGCTCTATAGCACCAGCTGCAGTGTTTCCCCCAGCACCTCCTCCTAGCTCTATAGCACCAGTTGCAGTGTTTCCCCCAGCACCTCCTCCTAGCTCTATAGCACCAGCTGCAGTGTTTCCCCCAGCACCTCCTCCTAGCTCAATAGCACCAGCTGCAGTGTTTCCCCCAGCACCTCCTCCTAGCTCTATAGCACCAGTTGCAGTGTTTCCCCCAGCACCTCCTCCTAGCTCTATAGCACCAGCTGCAGTGTTTCCCCCAGCACCTCCTCCTAGCTCTATATCACCAGTTGCAGTGTTTCCCCCAGCACCTCCTCCTAGCTCTATAGCACCAGCTGCAGTGTTTCCCCCAGCACCTCCTCCTAGCTCTATAGCACCAGCTGCAGTGTTTCCCCCAGCACCTCCTCCTAGCTCTATAGCCCCAGCTGCAGTGTTTCCTCCAGCACCTCCTCCTAGCTCTATAGCACCAGCTGCAGTGTTTCCTCCAGCACCTCCTCCTAGCTCTATAGCACCAGTTGCAGTGTTTCCCCCAGCACCTCCTCCTAGCTCTATAGCACCAGCTGCAGTGTTTCCCCCAGCACCTCCTCCTAGCTCTATAGCACCAGTTGCAGTGTTTCCCCCAGCACCTCCTCCTAGCTCTATAGCACCAGCTGCAGTGTTTCCCCCAGCACCTCCTCCTAGCTCTATAGCACCAGCTGCAGTGTTTCCCCCAGCACCTCCTCCTAGCTCTATAGCCCCAGCTGCAGTGTTTCCTCCAGCACCTCCTCCTAGCTCTATAGCCCCAGCTGCAGTGTTTCCTCCAGCACCTCCTCCTAGCTCTATAGCCCCAGCTGCACTGTAGGGTTAAGGCATCAGTAGGGCCCCGCCTTGAACACCAATGTGTAAAAGAAAAAGAATTCTAACTTTTTTTTATATATATATACTTTTTAATATTATTATACAATAACAAAGTACAACACTAGGGAATAGGATTAATAGTAGGGAATGAAAACATACTACCATCAAGTACAAAAAATAAAGACAAATAATGCATCGGTAATACTGTTCAAAACAATAGTCGTGCCATAAAGCTTTTTGAATGGAAATGAAACGGCGGCATCAGGTGGTTGTATATATTATAACCCTAACTGAGGAGGTGCTCAATAGCACCTCCTCCCATAACTCTAAAGACCCTGCTCCTAGCTCTACATCACCTTCTCCTCAAACTTCTATAACAGCTCCTCCTGTAGCTCCATAGCAGCTCCTTCTCTGCTCTCTATAGCACCTCCTCCCAGCTCTCTAGCAGCTCCTTCTCTGCTCTCTATAGCACCTCCTCCACGCTCTATAGCAGCTCCTTCTCTGCTCTCTATAGCACCTCCTCCCAGCTCTCTAGCAGCTCCTTCTCTGCTCTCTATAGCACCTCCTCCACGCTCCATAGCAGCTCCTTCTCTGCTCTCTATAGCACCTCCTCCACGCTCCATAGCAGCTCCTTCTCTGCTCTCTATAGCACCTCCTCCACGCTCTATAGCAGCTCCTTCTCTGCTCTCTATAGCACCTCCTCCCAGCTCTCTAGCAGCTCCTTCTCTGCTCTCTATAGCACCTCCTCCACGCTCCATAGCAGCTCCTTCTCTGCTCTCTATAGCACCTCCTCCACGCTCCACAGCAGCTCCTTCTCTGCTCTCTATAGCACCTCCTCCATGCTCCATAGCAGCTCCTTCTCTGCTCTCTATAGCACCTCCTCCCAGCTCCATAGCAGCTCATTCTCTGCTCTCTATAGCACCTCCTCCATGCTCTATAGCAGCTCCCTCTCTGCTCTCTATAGCACCTCCTCCCAGCTCCATAGCAGCTCCTTCTCTGCTCTCTATAGCACCTCCTCCACGCTCCATAGCAGCTCCTTCTCTTCTCTCTATAGCACCTCCTCCACGCTCTATAGCAGCTCCTTCTCTGCTCTCTATAGCACCTCCTCCACGCTCCATAGCAGCTCCTTCTCTGCTATCTATAGCACCTCCTCCTAGCTCTATAGCAGCTCCTTCTCTGCTCTCTATAGCACCTCCTCCCAGCTCTATAGCAGCTCCTTCTCTGCTCTCTATAGCACCTCCTCCACACTCTATAGCAGCTCCTTCTCTGCTCTCTATAGCACCTCCTCCACGCTCTATAGCAGCTCCTTCTCTGCTCTCTAAAGCACCTCCTCCCAGCTCTATAGCAGCTCCTTCTCTGCTCTCTATAGCACCTCCTCCCAGCTCTATAGCAGCTCCTTCTCTGCTCTCTACAGCACCTCCTCCCAGCGCCATAGCAGCTGCTCAAACTGTAGCTCAACAGCAGCAACGCTATAAAGAGACGCTTTATCTCTACAGCATCTCTCTTAAGCACATCCTCCTCAATGAAACCAGGAAGCCTGACCTGTGACCGTGTGTGCGTGTGTTTGTGTCTGTGTGTGTAGATCTGCTGTCTCTGGACCACAGTAAGACCTTCTATAAACCCGACTGGTTCGACTTGGTGGGGTCAGAGGTCAAGTGCTGTAAGGAGGCAGTCTGTGTCATCGACATGTCCTCCTTCACCAAGTTTGAGCTGACGGTGAGAACGCTGTAACTCCTCCTTTACCACATCCTCCCATAATCTATACCATAATCTATACCTCCCCCACTGCCCTCTACCTCCTTAACAACCCCCTGCTCTTTCATTCAAACCTCCTCCTTTACCACCTTCTCCTCTACCCTCTTCCTTCTCCTCCACCCGATACCTCCTCCTCTCACCTCCCCTACGAGAGAGAGAGAGAGAGAGAGAGAGAGAGAGAGAGAGAGAGAGAGAGAGAGAGAGAGAGAGAGAGAGAGAGAGAGAGAGAGAGAGAGAGAGAGAGAGAGAGAGAGAGAGAGAGAGAGAGAGAGAGAGAATTTAATTAGTGTCTATGTGTGTCTGTAGTCCACAGGGGACCAGGCCCTGGACTACCTCCAGTTCCTGTGTGCCAACGACGTGGACGTCCCCGTGGGTCACATGGTCCACACTGGCATGCTGAACGAGAGGGGAGGCTACGAGAACGACTGCAGTGTGGTGCGCCTCAGCAAAAACAGGTAGGACCTGTTATAGTACCTACCTCGTTAATATAATGAGGATAATGGCTATATTAAAACTATATCACGCAAATAAATAAAAACATTTAAATAAAGATATATCAGTACTAGTCAGTACTGATTACTAGTTAGTATAAGTGGTACAGAAATATCTTGAATTTATTCTACTATTCTGGTATCAAAGTACTCATTATCCCCTACCTCATTAATAAAATGAGGATAAAGACTACTAACTACTACCACGCAAATAAATAGAAATATCTAAATGAAGATATATCAGTACTTCTACTTATACCTCTTGTCTTTATTCTAGAATCGTAGAATTAACAGACTGCTTGTCTTCCTCAGCTTCTTCATCATCTCCCCAAGTGACCAGCAGGTCCACTGCTGGTCTTGGATGAAGAAACTCATGCCCAACGACCCACAGCTCCACCTAGAGGACGTGTCCTGGAAGTACACTGGTCAGTCCATATCACTTCCAAATCGTTTTTTTTTAGTTTTGTTTTAAACCTGATAATATCTTATATGATCTTCAACGTAGCCATTTTGAAGACAACATAGCCATAGTGTGCCATTTTATCATGATTACGGAAACATGGCTAAGACGTCATGTAGAGAAAGCAGGAGTTAAATCAAAAGAAATTCTTGTCTCTGCCATCCAGTTGGTGAACGTCCCACTCTGCCTCAGGTCACGTTCTTTGCGTGCCTGTTAGTATACTCTTTAACTTCTCAATGAAGGGACACTGGGGGTGAGGTGTGTGGGGTTATCTGGAGCTCTGTCTGGGCGGTGGTTGTTGTTGATTGCGTCGACAAAGACAGGGTGTGCGTGGATGGGTGAAGCTCTTTCCGACCAGCGGTTAAGTTGTATGTTCACGTCCAAGGGAGGGTTATGGTTCCCTTTGTGTAGTATGTGGCACATTTTATACACAGCATTGGTCATTATAATGCTCATACACAACAACTGTCCTTATAAAGTATCACAAAGTTGCTGTGGGTCGTAAACATTGCGATGACACGCCATGTTTTTTTTTATCTCATTGTGTTTGAATTCCAGCTGAAACAGGGTATTCACAAACACTTTAATGAGAACATGTTGCAACTATGGTAGGATATAAGTAAACTACACGCCCTTGGATGGCATTGTTCTCTCAGACCTTTTTATTTTTTTCTTTAAAGGAGCTGCCTGAGTATGTGTGAGAAATACTGCTTCAGATTGGTGGCTGGCATATCTATGAAACAATCATATCAATAAATCAACAACACAACTCTTGCTATAGTGATCCAAGGCTAAAGCAAAAATATATTTACACATAATTGACTCAACTTTTTAACATTTCATCAAGATAGAACACATATTAGTTCCTGAATCAATGATTCCATATTTGAACTCTGATCTCTTATTCCCATTTCCTTATCAATTGGAGGATTGTTTTATTAAGGTGGTGCACTTTACATGTCTATATTGTGCAATAATTATTATTTGTTGATTCTTTCAATCATTTTGACGTTTATCAGTGATTTCCCTGTTATTTGTTAGTAACCCATTATATTGCATGGGCTGCACTCACTTCATGCTCTGTCCTTCAGCTCTCAATCTGATTGGTCCCCGGGCCACAGACATCCTGGCTGAGCTGTCCTACGTTTCCATGACGCCTGATCACTTCCCCTCCATGTTCTGCAAGGTATAGATGACCATAGATAACCATAGACCTCCTACGTGTTTTGAAAGGTATAGATTACCATTGACATCCAAACCTATGTTAGAATATATAAGGCTAATAGAAGCCCATGTTTTCTGTCAAATTGAATGCAGATGACGTGAATTGACGTCATATTGTAAAAAAGTAATTTGTTGGTAGAGTGTGGGTTTCTTTAAAAGATTGCTAACTCTTGCTGCATTATGAATTAATATTATTATTATTTTGAGAATAATATTATCGTATAATAATCATTATTACTATATTAACCATCATTATTAATTCATATTATAATATATAATATTCAAGTTTTATCATTGTTACTATAGTAATTATTAACTACCATAAACATCATGTATGTAATGGATATTAATTGTGTGTGTGTAGGAAATGAGCGTAGGCTACGCCAACGGGATCAGAGTGATGAGTATGACGCACACCGGGGAACCAGGCTTCATGCTCTACATCCCCATTGAGGTAAATATATATACTTTATATATATACACACACACACACACAGTCTGGAGCTTCATCTCTTGGTCTCCCTCCCCCAGTATGCGCTCCATGTCTACAACGAGGTCATGTCGGTGGGCCAGAAGTACGGAGTGCGTAACGCCGGCTACTATGCCCTGAGGAGCCTCCGCATCGAGAAGTTCTTCGCCTTCTGGGGTCAGGACCTGGACTCCTTCACCACGCCCCTGGAGTGTGGCCGCGAGTTCAGAGTCAAGCTCGACTCGGTGAGACACCCGTCCGTCGTATACCACGGTCACCATGGTTACGGCCCGGTCGCCACCATCACATCATAGTCACTATGGTTACTCTCTGTTCCACACTATCCTATAATAGTCACCACGATGACTGCCTGGTCACCCCCATCCTATTATTGTCACCATGGTTAAGGCCTCACTACCGTCACATTATTGTCACCAAAGCTATCGCCAGGAAACCACCATCATATTATTTTTAACGTGATTAGGGCCCGGGCCACACAATCATATTATAGTCACCATGGTTACGGCCTGGTCGCCACCGTCATGTCATAGTCCCCACCATCATTTAATAGTCACCGTGGTTACTCTCTGATCCACACTATCCCATTATAGTCACCCTGATTACTGCCCGTTCACCACCATCTTATCATAGTCACCACCATCATGTCATTGCCACCAAGGCTATCGCCAGGAAACCGCCATCATATTGTTGTTACCATGGTGACGTCCTGTGCCACACCATCATAATATAGTTCCAATGGTTACTGCCTGGTCACAAAGGTTTACAGCCTGGTCCACACCCTCATATTATAGTCACCATGGTAACCGTGAAGTCCACACCAGCATATTCTAGTCACCATGGTAACCATGTCCATGTCCCCTCCAGGACATGGACTTCGTGGGCCGCGAGGCGCTGCTGCAGCAGCGGCAGGAGGGCGTGGCGCGGCGGTTGGTGATGCTGGTGCTGGAGGAGCACGACACGGAGCTGGACCTGTGGCCCTGGTGGGGAGAGCCCATCCTCCGGAACAAGGAGCTGGTGGGCGCCACCACCTCCAGCGCCTACAGCTACACCCTGGAGCGCCACGTGTGCCTGGGCTTCGTGGAGACCCCCGGGGGCCTGGCCGCAGACTTTGTGACCCGCGGGGACTACGAGGTGGACATCGCCGGGCAGCTGTACGCCGCCAAGGCCAAGCTGTACCCCTTCAGCTCCCTGCTCAGCCAGCAGCGCCGCCGCAAGGACCAGCTGGACCTCGGCACCTTGACCACCGAGTAACCAACGGCAGGAAGTGACCTCACAGCTCCAACCCGAGCCCACTCCTCTGTCCCTGGCTATTATCCCCCCCCCCCCCCCCCCCCCCCGATGTGCAATATGAAGCAGACTCATTTCACACTCCAAAACAGTCACTACACACCGATCGCCATCATCATCTCCACCATCGCACACTTAAACCAGTCTGCAACTGGTTCATCTGGGGGCTGCCCGGTATAATCACGGTCTGCTACTGGTTATACTGGGAGCTGCCTTTATTGATCAGACATTACCTAAATGTGCCTTGCTCAATGGGGTATTGGAGTTTGACTCTCCACTGTATTGTATATTTTATATATTGACAAACCTGTCCCTTCTTACTCGCTATTTGTCCTTTCTCTCTGATACCCCAATATCTGTCCTCTCTCTCTAATACCCCACTCTGTCCTCTCTCTGATACCCTACCATCTTTCCTCTCTGATACCCCAATATCTGTCCTCTCTCTCTAATACCCCACTCTGTCCTCTCTCTCTAATACCCCACCATCTTTCCTCTCTGATACCCCAATATCTGTCCTCTCTCTCTAATACCCCACCATCTTTCCTCTCTGATACCCCATTATCTGTCCTTTCTCTGATACCCCGTTATCTGTCCTTTCTCTCTAATACCCCGTTATCTGCCCTGTCCTTTCTCTGATACCCCGTTATCTGTCCTTTCTCTCTAATACCCCGTTATCTGCCCTGTCTCTCTGATACCCCTTCATCTGTCCTCTCTCTCTTGATACCCCACCATCTGGATTATCTGTGCATGTTTTTCAGAAAAGTGTTATGTTTGCTGTACCCAAAATGAAATGCAGGTGAGACCCTGTGATCTTAAAGACATATGTAATATAAAAGTATCAAGCACTTGCCAGACTAGGTTCTTGCTAACACCAGACTAGCTCCTAGTTTAAACACCAGACTAGCTCCTTGTTTCAACACCGACCCAGACCAGATCCTAGTGAAAACCAGACTAGCTCCTAGTGAACACCAACCAAGACCAGATCCTAGTGAACACCAGACTAGCTCCTTGTTTAAACACCGAACCCAACTAGCTCCTAGTAAACACCAAACCGAACTAGCTCCTAGTGAACACCAACCCAGACTAGATCCCAGTGAACACCTTCTGGTACCTCAGGTGGTTCCCATGGAGTAAATGAAGGATAATCTTTCATCAAGGAACTGGCAGCTAAACCGTATCAACAGCTAGCATAAAGAATTGACCTATGACGTGAGATTTATATGATTTAATATGCCTCCGATATCAAGACAAAGAGAAACAAAGAAGTTCAGCTTCTGTTTGCGCTCTTCTCGAGTGTGTACTTCCACAAATAACTCCACACCAGCAAAGTCATGAAAAACATTTTAATTTATTTGCACATTATAAACACAACCCGCCCCCTCCAGTACAACATGGTTTAGTCCATTCAGATCCTCCTGGCTTTGCGTGGGCGACATCCATTGTGTGGGACAGGGGTGTTGTCTGTGATAGAGACCACCTCGATACCGCCCATACTCAGACCTTTAATAGCAGACTGGAGAGAAAGGGGGCACTGTTAGATCACATTAGATCAAAGTGAGAAACATGGACATACGTATATATTACCTATCTGGGAATTTCAAGAATATAATACGAATAAGTGAAGAGTACATTTTATATATAGAGGGCTGACAATCTAAAGAACATGAAGTTGTGGAGGACGTGATGACTGAAGAGGAGGTTGTGAAGGAGGAGGAGGGGGGACTGATTACTATGAGTAGGTGGTGTAGGAGGAGGTGGAGGAGGACGTGATGTAGGAGAAGGAAGTGGAGACTATGAGAGGAGGTTGTGAAGGAGAAGGTGGAGAAGGAGGGGGGACTAATTACTATGAGTAGGTGGTGTAGGAGAAGGTGGTGGAGGAGGAGGTGATGTAGGAGAAGGTGGAGAAGGAGGGGGGACTGATTACTATGAGTAGGTGGTGTAGGAGAAGGTGGTGGAGGAGGAGGTGATGTAGGAGAAGGTGGAGAAGGAGGGGGGACTGATTACTATGAGTAGGTGGTGTAGGAGGAGGTGGTGGAGGAGGAGGAGGTGATGTAGGAGAAGGAAGTGGAGACTATGAGATGAGGTTGTGTAGGAGGTAATGATTAGGAGAAGGAGGTGTAGGAAGAGGAGTTGATGACTTTGAGAGGGAGGTGGTGTAGGAGGGTGTAGAGACTCACCAAGCGCCCCGGCCCAAGACCCTTCACCATGACACGTACGTAGGTCACGCCCTTAGCCACGGCTTTCTGTTGGGAGGACAGGCACAACGTTAGCTTGCTAGTTACAAGTTAGCTCCTAGCTTTAACAGGGGCGCCCTGCATTATCTATATTCCTTTCTTAAAGGATGTTCCAGTGCACCCTATGCTAAAGGAGATTAAAAAGGAAGCATTGAAGCACCTTTCCTTATCATTTAGGGAATTCTAACAGCTTTTATCATTCGGTTAGCAAGCTTCCAAAGCAAAAGATCATTCGACCACAGACCAAAACTAGGTTGGCTACAGTAGGTAACATCCTGTTTTAGCTATCCTGCGCTCAACCACAGAATCTAGCACAGGCAAAGTATCAGTATCATCATGGTTACTTAAGTGCCATCATGTTTAGATAAAGCTCAGGGTTATTATGGGATGTGTCGTCACCATGGCAGCCGAGTGTCCTGCAGTCTGAGCGGCGATGGGCGTCGACTTCTTGATGTTCTTGAAGCCTTCAGTTCCACATGACGTCCTGACCAATGACAGGCCAGCACTGTCCGTGACCTGGACGTGAGTACTGCCCGCGACAACAGAACCATTAATATTACAGAACCATTAATATTACAGAACCATTCAAACGACAGAACTATTTATACTGCAGGAACAGAGTACCACAGAACCATGGCGACCCCGAGAAAAGCAGAGCAGTTGGTCCAGCGATTCTTACTTGTTGTAAGTGGCCTTGATGTGAGCGATGGGCAGCTGGTCAAACTTATGACCCGCCCACCGGAGACTGCTCTCTTGACCTGGCAGTGGTGCGTACAAACTGACCAAAAGGAGAACACATTCACATGGTATAACAAATAGGATGAATAGGTAGAAAGTCACAAATATAGAACCCCAAAGATATGACAAATGTGCAACTAGGGGTATACATAAGGTACAAATAACTGTTAAATTGAACGCATTGAAGACATTTCAGATCTGTCCAGGTCTTTGCAGTCTGTACAGCGTTAACCTCCATGCCTGTATGGTGACCGGTTGTTATTAAAGCGGTACCTGAAGTCCTTGGCCGGCTCCTTTGCGGCCCCTGAGGCCGCCGCGGGCTCCTCCTGCCCAGCGGAGCTAGTGCCCACTGCCCGCTGCAGACCGGCAGCCCCCCGGCTACACCAAGACCACCCAGACATAAAAACACCTCATCACTCTTAGAATAGGGTGTAGCTTGACAAGTAATGCATGTTAACGCTTAGCTAAGAGTTTATGAATGGAAGCATAAAAATGACAGTACTAGTACAAACATTTAAGCCTGATGGAAGTGGTTCCGAGATATAAGTGAGCTCCATTCAACTGAGACACATATGTGCTGCTGCACAAGTGAATGTCAACAATGTTAATCACATGTATGAACCATGTTCGTATGAATCGAACAGTCATATGAACCAAGTTAATATGAACCATGTTTAACACAAGTATGAACTATGTTAATATGAACCAAGTAATTATGAACCATGTTGAACACAAGTATGAACCATGTTAATATGAACCATGTGGAACACACGTATGAACCATATTAATATCAACCATGTTAACATCAAGTTGATTTTAACATGGTTGATATTATCAACCATGTTAATATGAACCATGTTGAACACACGTATGAACCATGTTATTATAAACCATGTTGAACACACGTATGAAACATGTTAAAATCACCACGTTAAAATCAACCATGTTGAACACAAGTATGAAACATGTTGGAACACTCGTTTGATCCAAGTTATTATGAACCATGTTAATTTGTTAAACATTGTTAAAAATGTTTAACACCATGTTAAACATTTTTTTGGGCCTATTTAACGTTACACTTGCTGAACTACACTAAACCACACTAACTGAGTCTCCATTCAACCAAAGATCCTCAAAACTACAGACAATATAAAAGGTACGAAACGATACGGTATAAATCCTATGTTTCATTATATCACCTTGTATGAAGTATGAAGCCCTTACCTGGAGCAGCACAACTTCTTTATGGAGCCGACTAACGAACAGTTCAGCTTGAACATGATTTACGTGTTCGCTCTAGGTGTTATCATATATGATACTATGTCATTTGATTTGATAAGAGGTGATACTTGGTGATATTTTGTGTATGTCCGAGCAGCTCAACAGCACGCTGACATTGAACCAGGCCTGCTGAGTCTAGTCCAAGTCGTCGGGGTTGACTGAATACTCACTCACTACAGCTTACATAATATTAATATCCGTTTTTATTCAGAACAAATGGCATGGCGTGTAAATATTTGAAGCATTGTAAATCAGTTTAAATTAAACCTCAGACGAGCGTTAGTTTCCTACAACATAATTATGATTTTAGACTACCCCTTTGTTTCCTTTAATGAACTCGTCCGCCGCAAGGACTTGTGGGAGAGGCAAGATGTCAGCGCCCGTGGTGAAGATGGCAGGTCGCTGTTTCTATCAACTCTATAAACTGTCCAACTCTGCTGGACGTTTAGCGTCCGGTAAGACGGGGATCCGCCAGTTCTCCGGTGCTGTAGTTCAAAATGCGCCGGAGCCGTGGAGGCTGCTGGGGGCGGCGTGTGTGCAGCGGCTAGCGGTCATCTCGGCGGACCAGAGACCCCTGGAGGCCAAGTTCTCTGAGCTGATGAACCAGGTACCCATCAAGGTGTTGGGGCTAGAGACGAGCCTGTATAGTCTCAGAGTGTGTTCAGGTTTAGGCTTATGATAGCGGGCGTTAGTGAGGGTGCATGTTCGGGGGATATTGTTAGAGGTGTGGGGTTAGTGTTAGGGTTGGTTGACTTGTTTGATGTTCCAGGTGTAGCTTGAGTATTAGAACTTAGGTGTAGGTGTTAGTATCAGAGGTAAATGTTAAGAGGTTATAGGTTAGTCTAAGAGGTACGTGTTATGTCTTTGTGTTAGTGTTAGAAGCAAGCGTTGGAGGTTGGTGTTAAGGGTTAGAGGTTCGTTTTTGAGGTTAGTGTAGGTTATTACCGTTGGGGGAGGTTAGGGTTTTGTCTAGTGTGCTCGGTTTGTTAGGGGTTAGTAGGTGTTGATGTTGCTGATGTGTTTGTTGCAGATGGAGCTGGAGCGTAGCCTGATGTCAGACCACGAGCTCCGTCTTCTTGATGACAAAGAGAGGCTGAGGAGGAGGCAGGCGGTGGATTATGACTCGGACGAGGAGGAGGAGGCGGACAGAGACCAGGACATCGTCCTCACACAGGACCTGGAGGACGCGTGGGAGCAGAGACTCAAGGGGTTTGCCACCCAACCCCGGGCCCGAGGTGGGCAGTCACATCGCAGCACGTTATAATGTTGTTTTATTGAGGCGTCGGTGTTGTGTTAGACAGGTGATGTCTTGTGTTATTCGGGAGTTGTCTTCTGTGTTTCAGGTGTTGTGTTGTCTTGTGTTATTCGGGTGTTGTCTTGTGTGTTTCAGGTGTTGTGTTACCCAGGTATTGTCTTGTGTTATTCATGTGTTGTGTTGTGTTACACAGGTGTTGTGTTATCCAGGCTATGTTGTTATTCATGTGTTTTGTTGTGTTACTCAGGTGTTTAGTTATCCAGATGTTCTTATCCCGCTGTTGTGCTTTGTTATTCAGGGGTTGTGTATTAAAGGTGATGTGTTATCCAGATGTTGTGTTGTGTATTCCAGGTGTGGTAGATGCGAGTTTGGAGCGGGCCGACCGCTGCCTGGCTGAGCCGCTGCTCCTCCTCACCCAGCAGGAGGTGGGGCCTGAGAGGCTGTGGCTGCTGCCTCAGACCCCATGGGAGGCTGGGGAGACCCTGAGGACCACCGCCCAGAGAGCCCTCTCTGCCACACCTGGTAATGAGTCACATCGTTTAGTTGATATTCATAATCTGGGAAGCCACTGTTGATGTGCACACGTCCAGGTTTCATGTTTGTACCACTCCATGGCTTTCACAATCTCCTAGAATGGAAGTTGAATTATTTTTGACACTATAAGTTGTTTCAGATACATTTGCATATGAAGCCCCCTTAAATTTTATTAATTGATGGCTGAAGATGTATGAGACAACCACCTGACTTGAGCGCATCAGCGAGCGATTCATCTAGAAGAGATTCTAGACAAGAACCTATCATTTTTCAATCTAGGTTGAATATAGCGTACAACACTTCAGACAATAGATGTCTAAATCTCATCATGCATTAGGGATGATGATGTAATATGTGTCTGGTACGCAGGTCTAGACATGATGATGATGATGTAATGTGTGTCCGGTTTGCAGGTCTAGACATGATGATGATGTAATGTGTGTCCGGTTTGCAGGTCTAGACTTGCAGACGGTCTTCCTGGGCAACGCCCCCTGTGGCCTCTATAAGTACCGGATGCCCCGGTCGGTGCGGGGCCGCGAGGGGGTCACAGGGGTCAAGGTGTTCTTCTTCAAGGCTGTAGTGAGTGGACCCCTCCCGGCTCCATCCCCCTCCTCCCTTTGGGTCAGAAAGAGTGAACTCAAGGACTACCTGAAGCCGTCCTACCTCGATAAGATCAGGCCCTTCCTCCTCAACCTTTGACCACAAGAAACCCCTTCTTGACCTTTGATTCCAAGATACCTACTCTCTCCTTGACCTCTGACCCCTGACCTGAAGACATGTAGCCTCTCCTTGACCTCAGACCCTTACATATACCCTCTCCTACATGTGTGCTATGTTCTGTTATTTTAGATTTTGTACAAAAAATAAAATAAAGGTTTCATCATAAAAAAGTGGACCTGGTCGTCTGTAGAAACTGAACACACACCTGACCTTGTACTGGACACCCTTCTCTAATATAATATAATGTATGTATATATATATATATACAGGTTTCTGGGCAGCGTCGCAGCAGATAGGCGCATGTAACCAGGGTGCATAATGCATAGGCAGAAGCCACAGAAACAATTATTTTTAAATCCCGTGGTGTTCATTGCCTTTGATACAAATAAGACAGGTATGGATCTAAGAAGGGTAGGTCTATAAAAGGGGGGATTTGAGTCGTAATATTATAATTGGTGTGAAGGAGATTTGCTATAGTAGATACACCAGGATTTCTATCATATGTGTGGAATATAATATGCCCATAAGTGAGAGCTTTCTTCCTGTAATCTGTGTAGATGGATGCCTCCAATTTATTTGACGTCCCCTGCAAAATCCCACCCCATACCATCCCCTCTTAGGATTTCTGTCATCTGGAGATTTTGAGATAATTTTAACGATTATTAAAATCGAACAAAATATCTTTGTTGACTGTTTGCAAGTCACTTGCAGGTTCATTAATGGCCATCTTAAATCCGAAAGCCAATTTTAAGTTATCAGTTAACCTAAGCAAGCCCTCAAACCTTTTTGGGAATTACAAGAAGGCCAATTCTGTAATTTATTTATGAGGTCAAATTATAGTCTTCGAGATATTAGAATGACATTCCAAACAAACTTTAGGTACGATAAATGAATATGCAAAGTAAAAAGTACAGACTCATAGACTCAAAGTTATAGAGAAAGGTACAGACTCATAGCTATAGAGAAAGGTACAGACTCATAGCTATAGAGAAAGGTACAGACTCATGGCTACAGAGAAGGTACAGACTCATAGCTATAGAGAAAGGTACAGACCTGTGGCTATAGAGAAAGGTACAGGCCGGTGGCTATCGAGAAAGGTATACACTTATAGCCTGGTTATAGAGAAAGGTTCACATCCCTAATATTAATACACTTCCATCTGCTGGGAGTGAAACAAGAAAGGCCAGAACAAGCTATCCTAAAATATTGACCTATTCGACCGAACACAGCATACTTCCCATTTCAGATGCGTCAATTATTTATGTCTATACACTATAGCTCACTATACACCCCAAACCCAACACATTTTCTACCTTTAGGATGACAGGTAGAGCTTGACTGAGTGAAGGAAGGGGGGTTTATGTGTTTGTGTTTTTGAGAGAGAATAGCATGTTTCTTAGGTAATGAGCAATCTAATAGTTGTCCCTATACTAGCATAGTTAAATATCTTTCTGCTGTTCTGAATCTCTGTTCTCGCCACATCTCAGTGGTCATTAAAGATGAATCATGGCTATTTCCAGGCATGGCTAAAAGCCCAGCCGGTGATGTGCTTTTGGAGAGAGAGCTGGAGGTGAAGGGTCATAAGAGCTGCCCGTTGTCTTCACAATGTCACCAGGCACTCCCTCTACACATGATTTCATTTGGTCACACGATCTGCAAAGACTCCTCCATCCACCTGACTCCAATGCAGCAAAACCTGGATTTGCTGGATTTGAGGAGTTGTCAATCCCTGATCTACCAAAGGATAGGAGAGGAGAGGAGGAGAAGGGGGCGGAGTAGAGAGGAGAGGAGGGGGAATAGAGTAGTAGTAGTAATAGTAGTAGTAAAGGAGATAAGGAGAGCAGGAGAGAGGAGAGGAAAAGGAGAGACAAAGAGGAAATGAGGAGAGAGGAGAGGAGGGCCAGAGGCGAGTAGGAGCGAGGAGAAGTGGGATTAGAGGAATAGGGAGGAGGAGTGGAAGGATGAGAAAAGGAGCAGAGGAGATGAGAGGAGGAGAGGAGTTGAGGAGAGAGGAGAGAGAAAAGAGGGGGAGGCAGAAGAGGAGGGAGGAGGGGGAGAGAAGAGAGGAGTATGGAGAAAGAGAGAAGGGATGAGATGATGAGGAGAGGAGTAGGGAAGAGGGAGGAGAGTAGGAGAGAATGAGGGGGAGAGGAGAGAGAGGCGAGAAGAGAGGTGAGGAGAGAGAGGAGAGAAGAGAGGTGAGGAGAGAGAGGAGAGAAGCAAGAGGTGAGGAGAGAGAGGAGAGAAGAGAGGTGAGGAGAGAGAGGAGAGAAGAGAGGTGAGGAGAGAGAGGAGAGAAGCGAGAGGTGAGGAGGAAATAGAAGAAAGGAGATGAGAAGAGAGGAGAGGACAGAGGAAAGAGGAGAGGAGATTGTGGAGAGGAGAGGAGGAGACAAGGAGACGAGGAGACAGGAGTATGGAGGAGGGGAGAAAGGTTCAGGAGACTGAGAGAGTTGTGATAGTAGGCTTGTTATTGATGAAGAGTAGACAGCTGATGAAGGTCGTTCAGGTTAAAAAGGGTTTAGCTTTAAAGGATTTAGTTTTGACCGAGGGATTTTCTCCCAGCAGCTGTTTAAATGTCCACATTAAACACCATGGATGATTGGATGCAGGCGGACATGAAGCACATCTGTGTTGATCTGCTGCTGCTTTACTGGATTGGTTGCGCAGGACGTTACCTTCCCTCACACTCACCTTCTCACTCTCACACACTCACCCTCTCACACACATACATGCTCACCTGGTCAGCTCAGAGTTCCCCTCTGGTCCATAGTCTCTACTGTTCCATTATCCAAATTCTCTCTCTCTCTCTCTCTCTCTCTCTCTCTCTCTCTCCCTCTCTCGTTCTCTCTTTCTCTGTCTACAACCCCCCCAATTCTCTCTATCTCTCTCTCTCTCTCTCTCTCTCTCTCTCTCTCTCTCTCTCTCTCTCTCTCTCTCTCTATGTTTCTCTGTCTGTCTGCCGCTCTCTCTCTCTCTCTCTCTCTCTCTCTCTGTCTGCCTCTCTCTCTCTCTCTCTGTCTCTCTGTCTATGTCGCAAACTCTCCAAACTTCTATCTCTCTCTCTCTCTCTCTCTCTCTCTACCCCTCTGCCCGTTATGCTTACTCTCTCTCTTTCTCTTTGCCCTTCTCCTCTCTACCTCGCTGTCCCTCTCTCAATTCATCCTCAATTTAATTAACTTTATTTGCGTGACAAAAAACCTGTTTCTATTTGCCAAAGCATTCAAAAACAATATGATACAAAAAAAAATAATGTAACAATACAACTTTGTGGCACGTACATCAAATAACACCAACACAAACAAACCAATCTAACAATCGAATCAAAACATTATCTTAAACGTAAATAATATAATTCATATTTTGTGACTCACTGTCTCACAGCAGAAGCCATACTGTCCGTTAAGGCAAGCTGACAGAAGCCATGCTGTCTCTTGAGGCAGGCAGCCGGCCACTGTCCCTCTTGTCTCCCTCACTGTCTCGATGTCCCAGCTGGGCTAACTGAGCCTGTACCTCATCACGAATATCATTCATTGGGCTTTTTGGGACCGATGAATGATATTCAGTTTTTCGTATGTCAAGTTCTCCAGAATAGATTTATGTTGGGGGACAGCAGTGTATGTTTGTGTAGCTATTCACAAAAGCAGTCAGCTAAACCTTCTCCTTTCCTTCTCTCCTCTCTTCTGTTGTCCCCTCTCCTCACCTCCTCTCTCCTCCCCTCTGATATTCTCCCATCTCCTCTCCTCCTCTCTCCTCCCCTCTCATATCCTCCTCTCCTCTCCTTCTCTCTCCTCCTCTCTCCTCTCCTTCCCTCTTGTCTCCTCCCTTCTCCTCCCTTCTCCTCTCCTCCCAGGTCCTGTCCTCCTTCTCTCCCCTCCTTCCTTCTCTCCCCTCCTCCTCTCCTCCTCCTCCTCCCTCCTCTCATTGTCTCTCGTCCCATGTCCTGTCCTCCTTCTCTCTCCTCTTCTCCTTTTCCTCCCTTCCCCTCTCGTCCCCTCTGCTGTCCTCCTCCTCTCCTCCTTTCTCCTCCCTTCTCCTCTCCTCTCCTATGCTGTGCTCTTTCCTCTCTTCCGCTCTATTCTGTTCCCTTCTCCTCTCCTCTCATCTCTCCTTCTCTTATCTTGCTCCGTTTCTCTCCTCAGCATGTAACCTGGTCTCATGACATCTGTAACCACGGTTACCTGATCTCAGGACTGGTGTAACTACAGTTATCTGGAGTCAGGAAATGTGTAACCATGGTTACCTGGTCTCAGGACAGCTGTAATCATGGGCACCCATTCTCAGGAACACTGAAACCATGGTTACCTGGACTCAGGTCCACTGTTACCATGGTTACCTACATATATATATATAGATATATACAAACAGTACATTAAACTATGTAGAATCTCCTATATCTTCTATAAATATGACTATATCATAATAAGTACAGAGATATTACTATATCTACTTTGTATACTACCATATCTATTATGAATACTACCATATAATAGTTACTATCTATATCTATATATATATATCTATATATATATAGATATATATATGAACATATGTATATGCATATGAGATGGGGTTGGTCGGATAGCCTTATATGGTCAGTCTGTCCGGCCGTCGCCTGACTGACCGACACACGTCAGAGCGCTAGAGGTGGTCTTCGCCTGGATCTCATCCGTTCATACCGTCTCTGGTGCTCGTGTTTTCGGCTGCTAGGTGTGAGGAGGGTCGCGCCCTGGGGAGAAAATACTCCGGATCACTCTACGGCATTCCAGAAAATAAAACCTTCATTTGAATATTGGCAGAGCGAGTATCAGACCCTGGACACTACATCTAGTGAGGAGAATACCGTCAGGATTTAATCGCTCCACAACCACCACCTCCTCTCATCCTCTCTCCTCCACCTCGCTCTCCTCTACCTCTCTCTTTCCTTCACCTCACTCTCTCCTCTACCTCTCTCCACCACTCTGCGGTGCCAGGGACTCCCTCCCGGGTGAAGTTATGGCTTGGTGTTGGTGGTGCTGGTGGAGGATCGTTTTCATGATGAGCATCTTCCGTCACTCCCGGAGCGCCATGCTGGACTGCCCGCCAAGCTGTATCTGTTCCCCGGAGGAAGTGTTCTGTAACCGGTCTGACAGCGACCGCTTCTTCCCGCTGCTTGCCGTCCAAGAGCCTGCGAGCAACGGATCCACTGGCGACATGGAGGACCTGTTCACCAACATCACTTCCATGTGAGAATTTCCCTTCATATACATTCATATATATATATATACATATATATATATATATATAGGCCATTATATATAGGACATTCATAGACGTATTTAAAGTGGATCTATCATAGTAATTATACTGTATATATCAGAGAATTAAAGTAGATATAGTAGTATAACTCGTGTAGATCGTATTGTATTTATCATATATCTAGTAGTTTATATAGTGTATTTATGCTATTTTTTGTAGTATATCATAGTCATAATAGATCTAGTAGAAGAGTAACTATGCTGGAGATTTATCAGCTATTAAGGCAAAAAAATTTAAATTAATGATTTCATCATAGAGATTATATACGCATATGATAGACATTTTTTCCATATTTTATAAAAAATATAATTAAGAAAGTTTGCATCCTTTGAATAACCTGCTCTCATATTGAAATCTGTTTCTTGCATTTTAATACTAGCCATTTACAGGCCACCCAAATATTATATATAATAGTGATTCAATTATTCATATTGATAACTCTGACAACACTGACAGCAGTGCCAAAGACATTTTATAATGTATTATTTGGGATGTGACAGGACCCATTCATCCCAAGGGATCACATTATATTGAATTATATTCAAAGTTGTTATTATTACTAAGGCTAATGTCTATTATAACTCTCATACATGTTTGAACAAATCTCAAAATTGTCTATCTGTGAGAACGCACCTGCTCTACTAAAGGAGGCCTTCTTTAGGTGGCCTGCACCAACTTCTGACGTGGTCATTGATCTTTTGGATAGTTTCAGCTCTAAAACTACATATTTTTATGTTGATGCAATTGCACCAAGAAAGGTCAAAACAATCTCTGGGAAGAAAAAAATAAGAAAATCCTCATCAATAAAACCCAGGCAAAAGGGACAGACACACTACAGTTCTCTACTAGCAGATACAGATAGTCATTCAAGTGTTCTCTTCTATCAGATACAGATAGTCAACAGTTCTCTACTACTATATATAGATTTCTGGAACTTCTGCGCTGTCCACAGGATGTTGATTGTTTGAACCAGATGTTGGTTGTCCCTTCAGTGCTGTCCACAGGAAGTTGGTTGAATAAACAGGATATGGGTTGTCCCGTCAGTGCTGTCCACAGGAAGTTGGTTGAATAAACAGGATATGGGTTGTCCCTTCAGTGCTGTCCACAGGAAGTTGGTTGAATAAACAGGATATGGGTTGTCCCTTCAGTGCTGTCCACAGGAAGTTGGTTGAATAAACAGGATATGGGTTGTCCCGTCAGTGCTGTCCACAGGAAGTTGGTTGTATAAACAGGATGTTGGTTGCCCTGTCAGTGCTGTCAACCTGATGTTGGTTGTCTAAACAGGATGTTGTTTCCTGTTAATAGGTTGTTTAAGTGTGTAAACAAGATGTTGGTTTCGTTAACCGGATGTTGTTTGTCCCTTCAGACCTGTCAACAGGATGTTGGTTGTAAAACAGGATGTTGGTTTCGGTAAACAGCATGTTGGTTGTTGATGAGTCCAATTGTTTTGAAAGTAAAATACAGGAAATGGCAAAAAAACAAGAAGAAGGATTCAACTGAAACAATTTAAAGCCAATAATTGTATTGCTGGTCCAAATCAGGCTCACAGTAACTAATACAAATGTCTTAAATTAACTATACCCTACAAAACGGCACCACAGAAAAGTAGGTCACTGCAACAATCTGAGATTCATGAGGGAGAGAGAGAGAGAGTGTGAGAGAGAGACGGGAGTGGGCACAAGATAGAGAGATGAAATAAGAGATAGCAAAAAAAGAGAGTAACAGAGAGCTAGTGGGAGAGAGATAGAGAGGGCCGGAGAGAGAGACAGATAGAGAGATAGAAAGAGAGAGGGAGAGATTTGAAGGAAACAGAAATCACCCCGTCTGACTCACCCCAAACCCCCGCATCTGCAGCCCTCGCTCCTTCAGACACGCATACTAATGAAGCACACACACACACAGACACACACACACACACACACACACACACACAGACACACACACACACACACACACACACACACACACACACACACACACACAGTATTTTTCATAAAGACCTTTCAACACTGATCCATGTATCACAAGATGAAAACACTGTTGGGTTTTAGAGGAATTCAACACATGTCTTCACAGGAAGTCAATATGGATTTGACAGGAAGTCAACATGAAACTTCACACCTACCTTGTTAGTATTTTAGGTTTTTGTGTGATCAGTGGTTCATTAAATACCTTATGGCCCTGCTGTATTCTAAACTAAATCTAAATTGACGTCTTTGCGGAGTCACAATGCCAGATTGCAGAACATTTAGCCTTCATTTAGGTTGCAGTAAGGGAAGGGTCATCATCTGAACTAGTCCAACTTTCCCCAATAGATCGCTGCCTGTTATTGTTCAGCAACAGCACATGAATGACTGTGATTGTATGTGTTGTCTTCTGGTTTTCCTCCTCTTAAGAGCAAGTGTTTGGCGTCTTTGGTGTTTTAGTAGCAGGGTTAGGGCTGGTGTTTTAGTAATAGGGTTAGGGTTGATGTTTTAGTAGTGGGGTAAGGCTGAATACACACTTTTGTCAACCTCATGTTCACAAAGGTCTGAGGTCAAAACTGCCTCCACTTATACTTCCACATAAAGTTAAAAGGAACAAAAGGGGTCAGTGTAGCTTTTCAAACCAAAAATGTACATGAACCGACGTGTTAATACTGAAATGGTATCCCGAGAAAAAGCAATGTAGCTATGTCGCAAGTCATGGTCATCTGTTGTGAGAAGGAGCATGGATGGTCTTTGAGTAGCGATGCGGATCTTTGCAAACTTGTTTGCTGAGAAGTTTGATTTGGACTTTAGGGTTAGGGTCAGGGTTAGGGTTTAGTAGGTTAGATTTAGTACTACGGTTAGAGGGTTAGTAGTAGGGTTAGAGTTAGGGTTGGTGTGTTGTTGGAATGTTCAAATATAAGTCACATTTATTTGTATAGCACAGTATCAGACACAGTGGTTATTCAAAGTGCTTTAAAATATATATATATATATTTTAAATTAAATATAAATATAAATAAACAAATAAAAATATATTATTATTCAGGTAACAACAGAATAAAACAAAACAAAAACAAGATTAATTGAAAGCAATAGAAAAATAAATATACAAATAAACAAATATAAAATGTGTAATTATTCAGGTAACAACAGAATAAAACAAAGCAAAAACAAGATTAATTGAAGCAATAGAAAAATAAATGGGTTTTTAATTTCTTTTTAAAAGAAGTTACAGTAGGAGCAGATTTAATTTCTGTTAGTTGGTTCCAACAGTGGACAGCATAATGGCTAAATGCCATCTCACCATTCTTAGACCTGACCCTAGGCACAACCAGCTGACCAGTATCAGTAGATCTAAGTGACCTGTTGCATGTATGAGCTTCTCTAAGTCCTGCTTAGATACAAAATCTCTGATCCTTACTATATTTCTTAGGTGCCAGAATGCTGTTTTAGTTGTGGCTTTTATATAATCACAAAAACTAAATTCCCCATCAAAGATAACATCAAGGTTGTTCTTTACATTTTTTTTTTATATTTCTTACATTTTTTTACAAGACTTTTAGACTCCAAGTAGGCACTGAGCCTCAGTCTCCCTTCTTTATTCCCTAATACAACTATCTTAGTTTTATCTTTATTTAATTGTAAGAAACTATTTAGCATCCAGCTATTCACTTTTTCAATGTACAGGCATAAATAGTCAATAGGACCAAAGTCATTAGGTGATAATGCAAGGTAAATCTGGGTGTCATCTGCATAGCTGTGGTATGTAATGTGATACTCTTGAAATATTTGGCCTAGGGGCAGCATGTAGAGGTTAAATATAAGAGGCCCAAGAATGGACCCCTGAGGAACTCCATATGGCATGGTGGTTTTCTCTGATGCATAGGTTCCAATAGACACAAAGTAATTTCGGTCTTCTTGGTAGGATTTGAACCATTTAAGGACATTTCCTGACAGTCCGACACTGATTTCTAGTCAGTTGAGCAGTATTTTATGATCAACTGTGTCAAAGGCTACACTAAGATCTTGTAGTACCAGGACAGTTATTTTGCCTGAATTGTAATGGAATTAGCAGTTTAACTGCTTCGATGTAGGGTTAGAGGTAAGGGTCAGGGGTAGGGTTAGGAGAAGAGTTATGGCTAGGTTTAGGGCTAGGAGAAGGTCTTCATCCATTTGGTCTCCAGGATCATTTCATTTCTATATGTTCTCAAGCTGTAGTGCAGCTATTCTCCAGATGCGTTTTATTCATCAGGTTCTGTTGTTTCGGATGTGTGTGTATTTACATGTTGTTTGTATGTATGTATGTGTGTGTGTATGCCTGCACACGTGTGTGTGTGTGTGTGTGTGTGTGTGTGTGTGTGTGTGTGTGTGTGTGTGTGTGTGCCTGTGTAGACACATAGAGAACTGGACCGGATTACAGACTCTCAGAGATGTGGACATGGAACTCTACATCGGCCTGCAGAGACTGTGAGGACTACCTGACTTTCTGTCTATCTGCCTGTCTGGCTTTCTGTTTACCTGTCAGCCTACATGTCTGTCTGCCTTTCTCTCTGTCTACCTGTGTGTATGCGTTTGTGTGTGTGTGTGAGTGCACATGTGTGTGTGTAATATGTGTGTGTGTGTGTGTGTTTTACAGGACCATCACTAGCTGTAGGTTGAGGTCCATTCATGCGCGTGCCTTCCACCAGAACATTGAACTGTACTACATGTGAGTTCACACACACAAACACACCCACACGAAAGTGTTAAATTAAAAGCAATGAAATGCATAAATAATATTGAACTACCTCAGAACTCTGTTGTTTCATATTTTCTCTTCTGAACAGAAACCTGTCGAAGAATCCCCTGACCACACTGTCCTGGCAGCTCTTCCAACACCTTCAACTCTCTGAGCTGTAAGTTAGCATCCTGGCTAACGCTAGCTACAGGCTAACGCTAAAACTAATCTGGTATTAGTTTTAAGGCGCATTCACACCAACGGTGAAGCAAATATTCTACTTGCGTTACTCTTTGCGAATCACAAACTTTTCTCAAGCAGGTGATTCAGTATTAAGCTAAATTTGCGCCGAAGTTCAAATATTAAACTCGAGAATTCAACTTAATCCGTGTTGTTTCCGCTAGTAGAATCCTGGCTAACCACGTTGTTCACGGCATGCAATTCGAGCTATTCCTGTTTATGCTTTGCCTTTGTATATATTTGTGCCGCACCTTCGGTTTGGTGTGAATGCACTGTTACTGTGTGTTTACACCAAAAGAGAGGTTAATATTCACTCCGCGATCAAATGTGTGTATTCCCATGAGCAAACTGTCGGAGAACCCAATGCCATCGTTTATGATTCCATAATATCATCTGGAGGCACAAACAGCTTTAAGCCGATAGTATAATATGTTATACTATATTAAATTATATTGATATTATAGAGATCCGGGAGTCCACAAGCGGCAACAATCACTTTCTCCTCCATGTTGCCGTTCAATCTGGACTTCAGGGTATGAATGCTGAGGGGAATAGGCTAACAACCAACCTCTCTAACTCTCTGAGCTGGTGGTCTCCTCAGCAGCCCACTAGTTGCATGCTACAGGCTAACAAGCCCACCAGCTGCAGGCTACAGGCTAACAAGCCCACCAGCTGCAGGCTACAGGCTAACAAGCCCACCAGCTGCAGGCTACACGTTTACAAGCACACTGGCTGCCTGCTACAGGCTTACAAGCACACTAGCAACAGGCTAACAAGCACACTAGCTGCTGGAGTTGGGGCTTGCGTGTATATGTGTGTTGAAGTTCATGCTGTTAATGTCTCTTTATGTTGTTGTTGCTAGGCGACTAGAGGGTGTAGAGTTTGTGTGTGGCTGTGGTCTCCGCTGGCTGCAGCTGTGGCAGCAGAGGGGAGAAGCTTCTCTCCACACTCAGACGCTGGTCTGCAGGAACCGAGACGACGTCATCCCTTTGCACAACATGTACATCACTAGCTGTGGTGAGCACAACACTACCCCCGTGCACAAAATGTTCACCACTGGCTGGGGGGAACACAACATGCTCACCACCAGCTGGGGGGAACAAAACATGTTCACCACCAGCTGGGGGGAACACAACATGTACCTCATTATCTATAGTGAGCACAGCATTGTACCTCACTATCTGTTGTAAACTGCTTACTGTGTGTGTGTGTGTGTGTGTGTGTGTGTGTGTGTGTGTGTGTGTGTGTGTGTCTGTTCGCAGACCTTCCTGAGGTCAGTGTGAGTGCGTCCAGTGTGTTTGTGACAGAGGGGGACAATGTGACACTGAGCTGCAACGGGACGGCCTCCCCGCTTCCCGAGGTGGACTGGACCGTAGGGGGTCTACACACCATCAACACACACCTGGTACACACACACACACACACACACACACACACACACACACACACACACACACACACACACACACACACACACACAAACACACACATTACACACACAGTCTATCTCTGACTCTTCTGGATTCTGGGTAAATAACTATTTTCAGGCACCGCTAGTTATTTTTGTTGTTCACACATATGCACACGCGTCTGTGCCCTTACACATATGGCATAGCAATGCAGGAATAGGTGTCCAAGGGACAGTCCAGTAGATGGCGGTAATGCAACACTTATGGAGGCCCAATCACGCACTCTTCTTTCGGAATCTGTCCATTTTCCAGCCATTGATAGAAGGACGCTTGTTTGCAAACAAAATAAGCTGTATTGATATTGAAATCAAATCACCACTAAGAGCATTGAGATAAACATCTGCAGATTGAGGTACTTAATCAGCAGAGAATCGGGATTGCTCCGCTTGCTCAATGCGCTAGCATCATACGTCACACGGACATTGCCCTTTACGTGCTCCTCAAGCAATGCCACCGGTAGTGAACTGGGAATGTTACTAGATCTTGAGCAAGTAGCCGCCTCAGATTTCCAGGAATATCGTTCCCTGTTCCCATTCACAAATGACCCCATGCAGGAAATGTTCTGAACATTGAAGGGACGGAATGCGTGTGTGAAAGGGGCTTATCTCCCTCGCTCCCTTCTCTCTCCTCCAGTCTACTGTCTACAGTTCTAGTCTCCACTCCATCAGTCTGCGTCTTTTCAACACCAGTCCGGATGATAACGGCTTCCAGCTGGTCTGCATCGCTGAGAACCTGGTGGGCAGCAGCAACGCCTCCATCCAGCTGAATGTCATGTGTAAGACCCTCAGCTCCTCTTCCTGCTCCACCTGCTCCTTCTCCTTCTCCAAGAGGGTTAGAAAGTTAGGGTTAGGGTTAGAGGGTAGGAGGGTTCGAAGGTTAGAGTGTGAGAACATTGTCTGTGTTTGAGTACATGCTTCTTCTTCCAACTGATCAGTAATTAAAACACAGAGCAGTAGTTGGCGGTGTTTCATTAGGCTTCAACATGCACTTGTTGAATTCCCCTCCACACTTGCCCTCGTGGGAATCCCCGCCTCCATCATAAGTGTCATTCCCTTTGTCTTGAATGACATGAATGAATGATGGTCACTACAGAGGTGTATATCACCGACAATGCATTGCAGTTATGCATTTGCTGCAAGAAATACAGTACATCCATGGTTTGGTCAAGCTACCGAAAGAGAAGTGGAAGAATTTGTACACAGTCATTTCAGTATTTCTTTCAATCAATATTTATTGCATTGCCAACATGTCGTCTATTTATTCAAAAAAAGATTAAGTGAAACTAAACAAAAATATTTATATTCAACTAATTTGTAAGAAAGTAAATCTTGAATAGCTCTATGTTCGAGTCTGCAGGTATTCTAATGATTTGCAAAAAGCAGTATAGTAAAACTGGCGACAGAGCCATGATAGTTTGGTCTGAAATTGAAGTGCGTTCTATTTCCATCCTCGCTCCTCCGCCGCCCACTTTCCCTCTGCTCTCCCAGTGGCCATCATGCGACGTATTCTGTTTCATAATACCAAGGGATGATGGGAGAAAATGAGGGGAAGTAAAACCACTAATGAAAAACAGCCCTTTTCTGCCTTCCTACCTAACTACCTCTGGTTTCCTGTTAATCTGTGACTTCCTATCTGTGGCTTCATGTCTATCTACCTGTGTTTTCCCGTCTGTCATTGACTTGCCGTCTTACCTGTGACTTCCTGTGTATCCAGTCTCTCCGGTGATCCTAAAGCTGTCAGCGCCCCAGCGTCGCCATGATACCTGTCTGGAATTCTGGGTCCGCGGCCACCCTCCCCCCCGACTACGCTGGCTCCGGGGGACCCGCGACCTGATCCAGTCCGATGTGATCCGCCTGGAGCTGGACTCCTACCAAGACTCCCTGGAGGGCTGCCTGCTCTTCAGGAACCCCACCCACCTGGACAACGGGAACTACACCCTAGAGGCCACCAACACCCTGGGCTCCGCCACCAAGACCCTCTATGCCCATTTCCTGCATCCGCCCGACCTTGAGGAGGAGGGTGAGGTCACCGCGAAAAATCTCTACTCCTAACCCCTGAACCCTCACAAGTCAACACTACAAAACAACCCCCAACTCGAACCATTTAACACCCCAGAAAACCCCTAACTACTTTTAACACTAACAGCACTACTAAGCACTTTAAACACCATAATCACCGCAAACACTACTTAAAACCACCAAACATTACTAAACACCCCGAACACTGCTGAACACCACCAAACACTACTTAACACTTAGTACCACCAAGAGACACTACTTAACGCTAATGCACTCCACTGTGTTCCTCCGTAGAGAGTAGCTGTGGCTCAGAGAATGCCGCTGTCTAATGGAAATTACAAACTGTTATTTATGCTGTTTATTTTATATTGTTTTATGATTAATACTTGGACTGAAAACGAGCTTTCTTGGCGGTGTGTGTAGACTGCAACCTTGCTTACTCACTCTTGGCCATCCTCAATGCATCATGCCACTGTACTGATCTGCCAGAGGGTCTAGAAGCTGAGGCGAGCAGCCAGTCTACCGAATGTGAGATGGATGAACAGGCACTGGTCTAATAGGATCTTTTGTTTATCTGATGTTCTTGTAATGGTTCTCCATATGATCGGTGCTATACCACACAATTCCTCTTGGAGGACATCCAAGTTTTCCTAATCTCATCCTAAAAATTACCACTAAATTTTTATTTCAGATCTCTCCTATCCTGATCCTGAAACACCAGAGGAAGAAACCTTCGGGGTAAGATAACCTATAGATATGTATGATATGTAATTTATATTAATGTATGCTAAAGTATGATTAATGTTCTTGTTGTCAGGTGACGGTGGCTGTGTGTCTGGCAGGGTCCGCTGGTATTTTCTTCCTTGTTCTCTTCCTCCTCATCAACAAATATGGCCGCCGCTCCAAATTGGGTATGAAAGGTAAGAAATAGACTGGTTATATCAGCTCCTCAAGCTACTTCCAAGAACAAACTGTGGCGTAAAGTACTGATCAGACAGACACAAAGACCAAGCAAATATCTGGAAAGTCAAACACCTTTGTTTCAGAGTGACTTGCAGATTTGACTAGGGTGCAGCTTTTTCCTGGAAAGACCTTGAAAAGGTTTTTCTAAGGAGATTTTTCACTGTGGCAGCAAGCTACGCACGAGGGCTTACTCTAGGGCTAACCCTAACCCTTTGATGAAATTAACTTGGCCTAACCATTCTGGGGTTGTATATCTGATGGTGTATATGTGGTGTTTATCTGGCGTATATCTGGTGTATATCTGATGGTGTATATCTGGTGTATATCTGGTGTATATCTGGTGGTGTATACCTGGTGTATATCTGGTGTATATTTGATGGTGTATATCTGGTGTATATCTGGTGTTGTATACCTGGTGTATATCTGGTGTATATCTGGTGGTGTATACCTGGTGTATATCTGGTGTATATTTGATGGTGTATATCTGGTGTATATCTGGTGTTGTATACCTGGTGTATATCTGGTGTATATCTGGTGTATATTTGGTGGTGTATATCTGGCGTATATCTGGTGTATATCTGGTGGTGTATATCTGATGGTGTATATCCGGTGTATATCTGGTGATCTCCTCCCCAGGACCCGTTGCTGTCATCCATGGTGAGGAAGACTCTGCTACTCCTCTTCATCACCTAAACCATGGGCTCCTTTCTCCGTGCGCCCTGGAGGCGGGGCCTGATGCTGTCGCCATGGCGATGACTCACATCCCTGCCGAGCAGTCTCAGCAGCTTCAGCCATACTACAGACCCAGCAGCTCCGGCCCCGCCTCCTGTCAGTCTCTCTCTCTCACACGCACACACATGCACAAACACGTGCACACACGCACACGCACAGGCACATACGCACACGCGCACACACACATTAACATGTATGGGAGGCTAAAAGGGTCACAAGTACTCCTCATTGTAGATGTGTATTGATGCGTGTGTGTTTCTCTGTGTGTGTGTGTGTGTGTGTGTGTGTGTGTGTGTGTGTGTGTGTGTGTCTGTGTGTGTGTGCAGTCGTGCCGCAAATCCAGAGGAGGGACATCATCCTGAAGAGGGAGTTGGGGGAGGGGGCCTTCGGGAAGGTCTTCCTCGCTGAGTGCTATGACCTCCACCCTACCACCCCCAAGACCCTGGCTGCTGTCAAGGTACAAACACACACAAACACACACACACACACAAACACACACACATTGTCTCCATACATATAGAAATATACATGTGGATAAGTATTTGGGGCGGCATTGGCTCAGGATGTAGAACGGGTTGGCTGGTAACCGCAAGGTTGGTGGTTCGAGCACCAGAGTGTCGAGGTGTCCCTGAGCAAGGCACCTCACCCTAACTGCTCCCGACGAGCTGGCTGTCGCCTTGCATGGCTGACACCGCCGTCGGTGTGTGAATGGGTGAATGTCAGCCAATATTGTAAAGCGCTTTGGATAAGAGCGCTGTTTAAATGCAGTCCATTTACCATTTGTTTCTGCATATATGTTTATCTATATTTGCGGTGTGACCCATAGACCATCAGAGAGCCCAGTCTGTCTGCGAGGAAGGACTTCCAGCGCGAGGCAGAGCTTTTGACCAACCTGCAGCACGAGCACATCGTCCATTTCTACGGCGTGTGCGTTGACGGGGACCCGCTCATCATGGTGTTTGAGTACATGAAGCACGGGGACCTCAATAAGTTCCTCAGGTACCCGCACCACTAGGCTACTCCGCTAGGCTGCTCCGCTAGGCTACAGCGCTAGGCTACTCCACTAGGCAAGGTTTCACAGCTAGAAAGCACCGCTAGGCTGCACCACTGTGCTATACCGCTAGGCTGCACCACTGTGCTATACCGCTAGGCTGCACCACTGTGCTATACCGCTAGGCTGCACCACTGTGCTATACCGCTAGGCTGCACCACTGTGCTATACCGCTAGGTTACACCACTGTGCTATACCGCTAGGCTACACCACTGTGCTATACCGCTAGGCTGCACCACTGTGCTATACCGCTAGGCTGCACCACTGTGCTATACCGCTAGGCTGCACCACTGTGCTATCCTGCTAGGCTACACCAATGTAATGTGACACGAGGCTACACTGTTACGCTACGCTACACTGCAACAATAAAACCCTAAAATACACCACTATATGCTAGAGTTTTGGACTGTAAGTGTGTGTGTTTTGTGTGCAGTAGAGGGTGTTTGTGTGTTTTTCGTGTGCAGTAAGTGTGTTTTTGTTTCGCAGGGCTCACAGTCCTGATTCTATTGTCCTGGTGAACGGGGAGCCCGCGCAGGCTAGTGGACACCTGGCTATGTCCCAGATGCTCCTCATGGCCTCCCAGGTGGCCTCTGGGATGGTGTACCTGGCCTCGCAGCACTTCGTCCACCGAGACCTGGCCACGCGCAACTGTCTGGTGGGCGACGGCCTGGTGGTGAAGATCGGGGACTTCGGCATGTCCCGGGACATCTACAGCGCCGACTACTACAGGGTAAGGCCCGAGTTGGCACCACCTATAATACATGGGCCATGGCCAGCCTGAGCACAAACGCTACACAGTGAGGATAGCCTTAGCATTAGCACGAATAGCATAGGTTAAGGTCAGCGTTCACACGACTACTACACGGTAAGGCCACTGTGAGTGATAAAACTATGTCTGTCAATGTTGTATGCTAACATTCAATTCATCTCGAAACCTTTACACGTTAATTTTGTTTTAACACAAATTAACTCAATTCCTCATTTAGTGGGTGCGTTAAATCCTCTCAACCGCTCTCCTCTCATCCTCTTCTAGGTGGGAGGTCACACCATGCTTCCTATCCGATGGATGCCCCCAGAGAGTGTGCTGTACAGGAGGTTCACCGTGGAGACGGATGTCTGGAGCTTTGGGGTGATCATATGGGAGATCTTCACCTACGGGAAGCAGCCCTGGTTTCAGCTGTCTAACACTGAGGTACGTCACCAGCATTATTTATATATATACAGTATATAGTCTCTCTTTCTCTGTCTTTCTCTCTTGCTCTCTGCGATAAGGTCAGGTTTAAAATAACTAATACCCAGATGAAAGAGAAAGAGGATCCCATTTGACAGCATTTAGCTCTTTTCACCCCCATGTATTCTACACTGTCCCTGCCAATGTCTTTTTCCTGTCCCATTACAGTACTGGCATAGCTGTCTCTCTCTCTACTGTAGAATATCTCTAGTTAGGGTGTGTATGGCTCTCTCTCTCGTTCCAGGTAATGGAGTACTTAGTGCAGGGGGCAGTTCTCGACAGGCCGAGGGCGTGTCCTAAGGAGGTGTATGACATCATGCTGGGATGCTGGCAGACTGACCCTCAGCTCAGACTCACCATCCAGGAGCTTCACAGGCTGCTGCTGCTACTGGGGAAGACCTCCCCCAACTACCTGGACATCCTGGGCTAGAGCCAACCTGGCCTGGTCCCGGTCTTGGTCTAGCCTGGTCTGGTCTGGTCTAATCCTCGTCCTGGCGTAGTCTGGTTCTTGTCTGGTCTGGTATGGTCTGGTCTGGATTGGTCCTGGCCTGGTCTTTCCTGGTCTGGTATGGTCCTAGTCCTGGTCTGAACTTGTCTGGTGTCACTCAGACCTGACACTGATGGAACTTAAGTGCCTGTAAGACATTTGGATACCTCAGGATTATGAAGAATCGTAAAAACACGTTTTCTGGATTCTAATAGAAGAAACAAGCGGAAGTGTATTTTTTTCTTAGAACAGGTCTCGAAGGGTAAGGCAGTGTAATGCATTTGATTAAGAAAAAAAATGTGCCCTCTTTTTCGGAATGAACGAGATAATTATCTCAGATTTCTGAGAAAAGATTTCATGAAAATTAAAATCTGCCTTGTTTTACTGAATTAATGAAATATCTCAAATTTCCAAAGGAAACTCTCATTCACTTGAAAATTAGATTTTTGGAAGCAACAAGTCCGGCCTGTTAAATTGAATCCAGTTTTATTTGGGTTTGTATTGGGAGATATCATGCCTTTAAGTCATAAAGATGGTATTGTTATGAGTTTGTCGGATTTGCGCCGGCACCTCAGGACTTTGCCGGTGTTCAGACCCAAAGCCCTTGCTGACATAATTTGGCATGTAACATGTAACTCCTTACTATTTTGAGGCATCTTGATATTTCAGAAATACAGAGCAGTCATTTCTTTTCACTCTCTTGGTTTTCTCAGAACTCGAGATAATTATCTTGTTCATTCAGAAAAACAGGGCAATCTTTTTATCAAGTGAATGCATTATGCTTCACTATGTAGAAATATATACTAATAAATATATTTTATATAGAAATATACATGTATTTATTAGTTTTGTGGAAGTGTCATCAAGGATATCTGATTGGCTGTGCTGTGCTGGCCGATTCCTGTAGTTGTTTTCCTTGTCATTGTGTTCACTTTCACTTTTTTGTGGTTCTCCCCTGTAGGTCACATAACCACAGAAATGCAACTTGTGTGTGTGTGTGTGTGTGTGTGTGTGTGTGTGTGTGTGTGTGTGTGTGTGTGTGTGTGTGTGTGATTTTGTTATTTCATACATTTTTTCAGTTTAATTTCCACCAGCAGCTGTATGTCTAGAGGAGAAAGCAAAGGAGGAGGAGGAGGAGTAAGAGGGCAGGGGAGGAGTAGAGGGATCAGGAAAAGGTGGTGGATGAGGAAGAGGAGGAGGAGGTAGAGAATGAGGAGGAGGAGGAGGTAGGGGAAGAGGAGGAGGAGGAGGTAGGGGAAGAGGAGGAGGAGGAGGTAGAGAATGAGGAGAAGGAGGTAGGGCAAGAGGAGGAGGAGGTAGAGAATGAGGAGGAGGAGGAGTTAGGGGAAGAGGAGGAGGAGGTAGAGAATGAGGAGGAGGAGGAGGTAGGGGAAGAGGAGGAGGAGGTAGGGCAAGAGGAGGAGGAGGTAGGGGAAGGGGAGGAGGAGGTAGGGGAAGAAGAGGAGGAGGAGGTAGAGAATGAGGAGGAGGAGGTAGGGGAAGAGGAAGAGGAGGAGGAGGTAGGGCAAGAGGAGGAGGAAGAGGTAGGGGAAGAGGAGGAGGAGGTAGGGGAAGAGGAGGAGGAGAGAGAGGGGTAAATGAAATGTCTACTCTCCTTCCTCTACCTCTGATTATAACCTTCACTGAAAGGACATTTAGTTTGTGTTTCTCTGTTTTTCAAATGATAGAACTTAATGATCACAATATGTTTACTAAACTGCTACTTCTTCACTATCTGTTTCCTTTATTAAAATAATGAATTATTCTATCAATTACCCTTCCCTGTCTTTCACACACAAACACACACACACTCACACACGCACGCACACGCACACACACACACACACACACACACACACACACACACACACGTTCATGCACACACACAAACAGAAACTAAATACATTTAAAGTGTAATTTCTTATTTGTTATATTTCAACATTTCAACTGTGAATTCTATTCCATTTTATTTCAAGATTTCGAAACTAATTTATTGTTTAGTTTATTTCAACATTTGAAATGTTATTTATGTTTATTTTATTTCAACATTTAAAAGGCAATTCATTGTTTGTTTTAGTTCAACATTTAAAAGGTGATTTTATGGATAAACTGGATTTTGGCAAATAGATGCAGTGTATTCAAATACAGAGCTTATTTAAATACATGCTGTATATTGAAATACAAGCAGTACATTCAATTCTTCCTAAATCTTTGTTTCAATCTGATTCTCTTAAAAAAACTCTACCAACAAACATTTAGCCCTGATCTCATTTCTGTTTCAAAACCACATCCCTCTCCTTCTCTCTTTCCTTCTCTCACACTCTCTACACTCTCTCTCACAGTATATCTGTGGATCAGCCGAGCAGTGGACACGTTTTTCAATGGCTCGCATCCTTGGTGCTCGCCCCGGACACTGCTCTGAAGGAGGAGATTCTCCAAGTGGTGCATGTCCAGGTCGGGGAAATGTGTCTGGTTCCATGGCAACCATTCTGAATTTCCTCCAGTCCCAAGTGGCGATCGGTCTGTTCCTCAGTCTCCCCTGGGAAGCTCTTTGCCTCCTTCTTGAAGGTTGTGATTATGGTGCCAACACAGCATGAGCACAAAAAATGCCTCACTGTAGTCAGTTCTTGCCTGGTACCCAGGCAAGACGTAGGTGTAGGTGGGTGTGAATTCCATCATGGGACCTTCCCTTTGTTCTTCAGGCCCTGGGAACTGAGTGCTTTTCTCCTCTCCATCAGCTAAATTAGTTAGTAAGCTCCAGGCCCATTGAGCCCATTGAACCCATTGAACCTTCGCTGGAAAGCCGAAAACTCATATACGACTCTATTGCCAAACCCAGATTTTCTGCAATAACATATTGTCAATCAAGTTGACCAATTAGCTATTCCCTGCCCCCCTTAGGTCCTATCGACAGAAGAGATAGAACACCTCTAATGCCTTGTGCATACGCTTAGTTGCTATGTTTAAAACACTGACCATCCTGATCAGCACCTCAAGGTACTACAGGGTCAATGTTGCATCTGGGCCACTATTGGGGTCCTGCCACCAGATTTTTGGACAAGTGAACATTTCTAGTGACACCTCTGGTATCGGCCGTCAGGAAGATATTAAATAGAACGTAGGTTATGGTTCTAAGAATATCTGGCTGATCGTTAGGTATAATATCCATACTGTAGAGGTCACACGTCATCCTGATATTCAGAGGCTCCTCCTAGCTTGAGTGTTGAGGTTTCCCTGAACAAGACGCCTCACCCTGACTGCTCCCGACAAGCTGGCTGTCGCCTTGCATGGCTGACTCCGCTGTCGCTGTGTGAATGTGTGTATGAATGGTTGTAAGTCATTTTGGATAAAAGCATCTGCTAAATGCCCTGAATGTAAATCTAAATTAAAGATAAGATAAATCCCATAGGAGCCATTGAGGCCAACGGACTACCATGAAGGGAAAGTTTAAAGTCTGTCTCTGTCAGTCCTCTCGATTCTCACACTATGGTCTAATATCCAAATAGAAAACTAACGAAAGATAATTTGGTCATCCCATGTTTAATTTGTCATTTATGAAATGTCTGTGTTAACCTTAAGGAGCAGTAAAACATTTTTTATCTTCTAAAATGAAAAGAGAAGTGTGTGTGTGTGTGTGCATGCATTTGTGCGTGCTTGGGGTGTGTGTGTTTGCTTGGACCTCTGTTGCGAGTCTGCGACTGAATGTGCGGTTAGTATAAAAGTAGATATAGAGTGTTTCAACTGAAAGGTTTCAATATTTCATCATGAGCGATGGAGCCTCAAATAACCCATGGACATTAGGGGAGCAGGAGAGAGAGGAGGAAGAGAGAAGGAAGCCTTTAAAAGACACATTTAACTCCATCTGTCCTGCTTGGAACATATGACTCTTTACATAATACCCCCATACTCCCATGCTACTTTAACCAAGTTAAGCCTTTCATTTGGCCCAGATACTGTCAACATTGTGGTGGTATTTAAAACATATATTGTAAGATATTATAGGAGAATACTGCTGCTTATTACAAGCCTCGGGAGACCATCGAAATACTCACATTTGTGTTTCGCAAAGAATTTTTTTTTAACTCCAATCAGAGTGATGTTGTTTCTATCCTCGCTTTTGCCAAATCCAAATGGAAGTAATTAAAATCATATCATCCTCTGATAAAATCTTTTGGTGCACATTACTGCTGACCTTTTAACAATGTTTTCCAGTTTATCTTGGAAAACGGTTCTGATCACTCAGAATTACACTATTTCTACACTTTATTTCTACACTTTCTGAAACTGAAACTCCCTTCCCCAAAGGCCGATTGATGATTGTTTTATTATAGAAGAGGCTTTCTCAGCTCTAGGCAGGACAGACTGATCTTGTACGGAGGACGAATTGCCACAAAATAATTAATGATAGTCTAATCATTGACCTATTTAAAGATGCATTCTTTTAACAAAGAACACATTAAACAATAATCCCAAAAAACTTTTTTATGGAGGTCATAATTAAACAGATGAGGGAAAAAAAGTGTAAAATATACACTTAAAAGAGTGCATATGTAGTTGGGTTTACAAAACTATTATTAAACAGCTATTCAAAGAGCCACTTTAAAATCGGTTTAAAGATGAATCCATCATTACTAGTTAAATTTGTAAAATAGTAATGGCTTTTAACACTCTTTTGAACAGATGTTTATGCAGTTCATTTCCCATGCTACTTTAACAAAGACATGTCTTTAATTTAAACCTCACGCACTATCAGTGCACAAAATGGCTGAGTGTTAATAAAAGCCATTAATAATGGACTCTTTCTGTGGCAAAACCTCGTCCTCCATTGACCTGTACAGGGATACAGAAACTTGTTTCTCGGTGCAGGTCAATGGAGGACAACATTTAATATATATTTCTATATAAATATATAATAAATGTATAATCTGCAGAGAAACAGAACTTGCGAGATCAAAATGGTCTCACAAGGTAAGGTTAAAAAAGTTCACACTTAAGTTTGATCATTGATGTCATTGGTCCGGTATTTTAATTATCCACTGGAAGGTAATCATCTGTTGTTATTAGTAATAATTAACACAATGGGTAAAAAACGTTTTAATTAATCTGAATCATCAATAATAACAGTTTATTATCATCTGTTACAACGGGTATAAAGTTCCAAGAAAAGCGTCTAATCTCTGATTAGAGTGTGTTTTAAATAACACTATGGCATTAAATGAAACCTTTTAAATATAACATTAAAAAAAACATGCACAGGTATAAAACATGTGTTTATTAATAGACACATAGGTATAAAACATGATATAATAATATATATTATTATAATATAATTCATTACTATAATATATATTATAATAAAATAAAGAAAAGTCTCAAAAAGATGCCAATGCCTTCATCAAAACTGTGAAGTCCCAGGGATCTATGATCAGAACGGTGAACACCTATAGTCTATGGTTACAACTTATCTGATGCAGTCTATGGTGAAGACCTATCTAATAAAGTCTATGGTGAACATCTATCCGATACATTCTATGGTGAACATCTATCCACGAAGGGCTGCTCCACTCAAAGTTCATCAAAAGGTTGCTAGAAGATTCGTCAGCATGTTTCTGGGCTTCCATTTGCAAAATCTCCAGGATACTTCTTCAGGAACTTTTGGCCGTCCGTAGAAAAACGTGAAAAAACGTATATTGTGATCCATTGTGCTTGTCTATAGTGATGAGAAAGAGAAGGGCGATAGAGGGAGAGAGAAGAGATAAAACCATCCAAGTTGTAGGTCTGAATAATCTCCTGTGTGCTGGTTCAGTCACCAATTGACTAGGGTTAGGGTTAATGTTAGGGTGAAGGTCAGGGGTCAGTGTTTGGGTAAAGGTCATGGGGTTAGGGTGAAGGTCAGGGTAAGGGTGAAGGCCAGGGGTTAGGGTGAAGGTCATGGTTAGGGTGAAGGTCAGGGTTAGGCTAAGGTCAGGGATCAGTGTGAGGATAAAGGTCATGGGGTTAGGGTCAGGGGTCATGCCAGAGAGCTCCGTCCAGAGTTCTGGATGAGCCACCCTTTGGGTTCTCCCAGCTCCCCGCTGGCCTGGCTCACAAACACAGTGGGGGGCTCCGAGGGGAACGTCTCCCGCCGGGGGTCCCTGTTCCTCCTCTTCCTCTTGGTGAAGCGGGGCAAGGGGGGGCCGTAAGAGATGCATGCTGGGAGGGCCCGGGTCCCAGAGGAAGAGCAGGAGCCCAGGCGAGCCAGCGGCACCGGGATCTCCTCCAGAGACTCGGCCGAGTCAGAGTGGTACTCTGCGGGCGGCCCCGCGGCCTGCAGCGGGGCCCGAGGGCCCGGCCCCGGCACCAGGCTAGAGGCCCGCAAGGCCGGAGCGGGCCTCAGAGGGAAGGCTGCGTGGGGCAGCTCTGGCCCCCCGCTGAGCTCCGCTGTGAAACACATCCAGGAACCGTATTATATATAGACATATATGACAATATTCTGCTTTATTATTATTATATGTTAATATTATTTTTATATATTATTATTATACAATATTATATATTACTATTACTTGTATTATTGCATATTATACATTAACACTGTTATAATATATTAACATTATTATATGTAGATTATATATTAAAATTATAATCAAGAAAATTGGTATATAATATTATATATAAACTTTATTTGTTATATGGTTTCATTTTATTATAAATCCACATTAAAACATTATTACATGTTAGAACACGGTAGAATATGTGTGTGTGTTTGTGTGTGTGTGTGTGTGTGTGTGTGTGCGCGTGCGTGCGCTACTACCAGGTGGTGTGTGTGTTTCTGAAGGCGCTCGGTGAACCTTCCTCTTCTTTTTCTTCTTTCTCTGTCAAGGCACAAACCATCACAGCTTTATTAATTCAGCCCTTAACCCCAGCCCTTCACCCTAACAACAACAGCTAATCCCTCGAGCTTAACCCGAACCATTAACCCTAACCTTTAACCCTTACCCTAACCAAAACAACTACAGCTTTTTCTTCATTCAGCCCTTAACCCTTTACCTTAATCCTAACACCCCTAGCTTTATTTATTCAGCCCTTAACAGTAGTCTCACTATTCTGATAGCAGGCCAGCACAAATCTGGTTGAAAAGGACGCTTTACTTTCTTCACTCCATATTTGCTTTGACAATATCATGCTGCTGGAGGCAGCAATCAACTGCAGGGATTATTGGCTAAAAGCAAACGCAAACTCAGACAGCTGTTAGATATTTTCCAGAGGGGAGACTTCCTAAAAACATTCTGTCCGGAAACCAAAATATCTGCAAAGTTTTAAAATCAACAACCTTGTAGACTAACAAATAGGAGGAATACACAACATACCCTTCAGTTAGCTTTCTCCTCTGTCTTTAACCTGCTGGAATAACCCTGTCTTCAACCAACTAAAAGAAACCTGTCTTCAACCAACTAAAAGAAACCTGTCTTCAACCAACTAAAAGAAACCTGTCTTCAACCAACTAAAAGAAACCTGTCTTCAACCAACTAAAAGAAACCTGTCTTCAACCAACTAAAAGAAACCTGTCTTCAACCAACTAAAAGAAACCTGTCTTCAACCAACTAAAAGAAACCTGTCTTCAACCAACTAAAAGAAACCTGTCTTCAACCAACTAAAAGAAACCTGTCTTCAACCAACCAAAAGAAACCTGTCTTCAATCAACTAAAAGAAACCTGTCTTCAACCAACTAAAAGAAACCTGTCTTCAACCAACTAAAAGAAACCTGTCTTCAACCAACTAAAAGAAACCTGTCTTCAACCAACTAAAAGAAACCTGTCTTCAACCAACTAAAAGAAACCTGTCTTCAACAAACTAAAATAAACCTGTCTTCAACCAACTAAAAGAAACCTGTCTTTAACCAGCTTGAATAAACCTGTCTAAAACCATCTAGAATAAACCTGTCTTTAACCAGCTGTAATAAACCTGTCCTGAACCAGCTTTAATAAACCTGTCTTCCACTTGCTGTAATAAACCTGTCTTTAACCAGCTGTAATAAACCTGTCTTCAACCAGCTGGAGTAAACCAGTAAAATAAAAAGAGAGAGAGTGAGAGAGAGAGAGAGAGAGAGAGAGAGAGAGAGAGAGAGAGAGAATCACCTGTGTGCGTGAAGTGGTTTTGTCTTCTTCACCTCCACTGGAAATTCTTTTCATCTCACCATTCATATGGAACCTGACACACACACACACACACACACACACACACACACACACACACACACACACACACATGAAGTCCTACGCTACCTTTAAACCTAGCAGTGGCCAATCTTTACCTCGAGGTTACACAAACTGCAATTTACTGCATTTAATTTCTGATGTCTTTTCAAAATCTTTGTAATTGGTTAGTTGGACGGGGCCGTAGCAAGCGAATTCTATCATTATTATGGAGAATATCAGACATGCTTGTGTCAACATTTACTTGAGAGAGTGAACAAATGTACTGGCCAAGCAATTCTTTAAATAAGTAACCCGCATGGCATTTTACCAAATGGTAAAATGGATGCTATTCATTTTAGATCTGAAACAGCTTTACTTTGGAGTGATACTTTCACATATGAAATACCCGTCAGTATATTATGGACATCGGCACGATATACGACACAAGGGCTGGACCAATCATCATGATGTACCAGCACACGGTAAGGTGAGGCTTACTGTAAACTATCCGGAGGAGCCAGGGTTCTGGCTTGGTCCACCTCGGGGTTGGTGTATCCCAGGGTCCCAGAGTAGCTCAGTTCCTGAAACACAAGTTCAACCACATGAGGAAGTAGTTCTACTGGGTGTGTCACTAAGAGGTTTGAGAAAGCTGAGCTAGAGTGAATAAGTGCTAGGTAGTACTATATATTTTTTAGATATTTAGATTTATATATTATATACTCATTGAGTATAGTAGTAATGTGCATAGCCTAGCTTTGCCTTAACATGTGTATGTGAAAATGCAACGGCATTCTACAGATTGTGTGGAAATAACATCAAACGATGCCAAGAAGCCTGGCACAAAGGAAGGTAACGTTTCAAAAGATTATGTATTTTTGAATGAGGTGCAGGCTATCCACACTCTATTCTGTATGACTATACAACAACAACATGGACAAATGCAATAGCCATTTCTTGACAACATTCGTTGTGTTGTGGCTTTTGCATTTGTGTTGTGGCTTTTGCATTTGTGTTGTGGTGTTTGCAGTTGTGTTTTAGGTTTTATGTTCAGTACCTGTATGAGGTAGAACTAGGTAGAACTAGGTAGTACTAGTACCTGTATGATGTTGACTGAAGCCTTTCTCGTTGGAGTTTTAGCGCTGCCTCCTCTGGTTCCCTGTCGGTGGCGCTGTTTCACTATGTACTCATAAGTACTTAACCTGTTCCACACTACACACAGACACACACAGTCACACACACACACACACACACACACACACACAACATTAACAATATTCATTAGTACTTAACCTGTTCCACAATACAAACACACACACACACACACACACACACATTAACAATTCTCGAGTGGAAACAGGCTAGCCTGTTCACAAACATTATTCATTGAGTACAAGTCATTATAATAATAATGGAAATTGCCCCTGTGTACATTCCCATCTACATTCCCATTCCCATCATCTTCTGACAATTGGCCCCTTACATAGTACAGGCCAATGTAGTCTTGGAAAAGTGGGTCACACGCACGCACGCACGCACGCACACACACACACACACACACACACACACACACACACACACACACACACACACACACACACACACACACACACACACACACACACACACACACACACACACACACACACACACACACTATCAGACAGACAGACAGAGAGAGACAGACAGACAGACAGACAGACAGACATGAGTACTCACTGAGGTACATGTGGAATCCCAGCAGGTGGCTGAGGAGGGTGCAGGCCAGCAGGCCCAGGCCGATGGTGAGAGCCGCCAGGATGGGGATCACCGCCCCGGCCGAGTCAACGGGAGTCAGGGGCAGGAAGACGAACCACAGCCCCGAGTCGTTAGTCACTAGAAAGATTTAAAATATATTAGAGAGAGAGAGAGAGAGAGAGAGAGCGCATCCCTGTGTCTTTAGTCACTAAAAATATGGAAATATGCATATCAATATATATGATTTGTATGAACAGTATATGATGTGTATGATATATGTATTTAGTAACTAAAAATAAGCATCAATGAGATGGTATGTGTATTTTAAATGACCCGTATCGTATGGGGTCCACTGAGCAAGGATGGAATAAATTATTTAATCATTGGTGTATACAAATGAATTAACAAGGGGTTAGTTTAAAACACACTCATCAATCATGGCTCAAAGCACTCTGGCTTTTTTAATATAGTTTCAACATCGTAGCAAAAGCCTGCAGGCCGATTCCACAAAGAGAACAACAGGCCTAAATTGTAATCTGTTACGCAAACGTATAAAACGTATAACTCTGTTTAACTGAAAAAACATAGTCAGCCCATTTCATTGACGTGTGTTTTTGTGCATTTGGGTTGTGGCTTTTGCATTTATTGTTTCGGTTGATGGAATGTTCACTTTTACATTTGCAACACGATTTGGATATGCCGTTAATTCGGCAGGTCTTGGCTGAATTAACAAACTTTGCATAGGAAAACAATGGGCCTAGTCACGCTTTGATTTCAAGTTGATAGACTAATTATAAATTCTTCCATATGTTGCTGAGCTCTGCATTCTTTGCTGAAGTTGTGCTTAATGATTTGTGGATAATAATTAATTATATTTATGTTATAAAGCAGGCACTTCAGTTACGCTTTCGTTTCCATGTGCTGTTGGAAGCCAAGCTATCAGCTTTTGTTCATGGTTAAGATAATACATGGAAAAAATCGAAATGCAAATGTAAATAGCCTAGGCATTTATTTTGGTGATGTATCGGAACCGTGCCAGAACCTCGACCCACCTTGGAAGTGTGTGTCTGTGCGCAGCTGGGATGGATCCAGGAAAAACTGAATGAAGACATAGGTGGCGCTCACCAGGACCAGACAGATCCCGAGCAGAGCTGAGATGACACTGTTGAGGAAGAGCCTGGACAAAGAGTTGTAATTATTTGAGGGCTTAAATTTCAAACAGTTCAAAATGGTCAGAAATAAAACTGATACAATACATAAGATTTACATTCCAACACATTTCACAAAACACGATTAAGAAACGATATTAGACAAAACATCACATGCACTCAAGAATGCCTGGAAGTAGGTTTTGGTTAGCCTGGTTGGGGAGGATTCGACTCTGGACAGAGAGAGGCTCTGGTTAGGATGGTTAGCTATAACAGTATTTACTACAGTGGTTTGAAGTCATTACAGACATAACAGTATTTATTACAGCAGTCTGCTACTCACTTGTAATTCCTTCTCCCAACACAGTTGTTGAGCCACCTGCAGTGATGGTCGAAGCTCGCAACACATTTGTTACACGAGCTGCAGTGCTTCGACTTGGGACCGCTGCAACACAGAACTATGGTTACTACATCAGAAATGGATGGCACATGGATGGTAAATGGACTGCATATATAAAGCGCTTTTCTTGTAACCAGAGCCACCCAAAGCGCTTTACAATATTGCGGTTTCCAGCCGACCCGCTCGTCCTCCTGAGCTACATGCTGCCCTTAGAAATTACCACCACAGAACCACTGTGTTCTTATAACAGAGCCACTGCAGTAGCATTACAGCCACGAGGATTACCAGAAACACATCAAGTGCTACAAGAAGAATCACATCGAGTTAGTATTTAGGATTGGGTTATTATTATGATGAGCCAAAGGCTGTAAATCCCCGATAGGGTTGAGTTAAGATCACAATAGATACTTTAGTATGGGGGTGTTTTTCGTGACAAGATGATGTTATACATATTGAACATTTATGGCTCTTATGACAAGCTCATACTTATGAGCTTGAGGAATATAAAATCTTTACAAAATCCGGTCCAAGAGAGCAGCTCAGATTTAACGACAGTCCAAAGTCTTTTAAAAAATCCCAGTGCGGTTAACTAATCAAATTAATCTGGGGTATTGCATCACAAGATTTCTACAGGACTAACAATCAAGACTTTGAACCTTGCGTACATTTGTCAAGGCTAAGCTATATAGTGCGGCTAGTATAGCGTGAGTCAGATTTAGACAAATATGGCTGGACATTAATTTATAGTAATAGGTTACATCTTGTCCATCTTACTTGAGAGTTAATAGGCTATAGTTTCATAAACTGGGTTTGTTTACTCTTTAAAGTGAATATCCTTTCCTTGCATTGTCACACATTTTCAAATGAGAGCAAATGAGATTGTGTGGGCCATTCTCTACTCACACATCCACCTGACAGAGGTAGCAGTGGCAGTTCTCGATCACGTGGGCGTGTCTGGACCGGTCAAAGACAGGCACAGGACCCCTAGTGGTCTTCCTCCTCACGTTCTGATCCGCTGGATCCAGCGAGACCGCCATCACGTGAACACACAGGTGGCCGACAAACATGATGCCTGTACACTGGAAGGCAGCTCAGGATGATGCAGAACCAAAGCAGCCCTACATCCATCCTCCTTCACTCACAGCACAACTCACAGGCAACTCAAGATTGATCCCTCCACCCTACCTCCCTCTTCATATCTCAACCCTCCTGCCATCTCCTCCTTCCATCTCCTCCCTCCACCTCTTCCTTCAACAATGTGTCCTAGCTCTTTACCTTTACAATACAATGTGTCCTAGCTCCTAAAAGGATACAATGTGTCCTAGGTCCTAAAAGTATACAATGTGTCCTAGGTCCTTACCTTTACAATACAATGTGTCCTAGCTCCTAAAAGGACCCAATGTGTCCTAGGTCCTTACCTTTAAGAATACAATGTGTCCTAGCTCCTCAAAGGATGCAATGTATCCTAGGTCCTTACCCTTAAGAATACTATGGTGTCCCATCATCTATCTCCTTGAAGGAAATTATGTGTCCTAGCTTTTTGGCTCCTTACCTTAAGAATACAATGTGTACTAGCTCCTTTAAGGATACAAGGTGTCCTTGCTCCTTACCTTAGAGTATACAATGTATCCTAGCTCCTAACCCTAGATAATACAATGTGTCCTAGCTCCTAGCTCCTTGAAGGATACGATGTAGCCAGCCGGCAGCCAGTGTGGAGGTAGCAGAGGGATGAAAACTCCCATGCTGGTGATGGCAAAGAAGAGGTAGAGCAGCCAGGCCAGCAGCTGGAGAGGGTGGGGCGGCCAGCTCCACCCATTGGTCCGGGAACACAGAGGCACTTGGTCACCTCCACCTGCTTCGCTTACTGGGGAGGTTCGGTTGGGGTTCCTACTGCACACATCCATCTCTTTCCCTTCAGCCAAACCAAGACCTCTTCCACCCACCACCGCATGGCCCTTCGTCACCACCCTATTATATCATGCCTATACGATCTATGCTCTATCCATCAGCCTATATATATATGTATATACTTATATATTGGTAGATATATCTCTATGGTTCTATATACATATATATTTCTATATCAATTTCAATATATATAGGGATATATCTTTAGATCCATAAATAGCGAAGCTGTATCATTCATGATACTGTCATGATCGCAACGTCACCGTAATAATAACAATTCTTGATGAGCGTTATCGATAGATAGTTATTGATGATCAGCAACGTTATAGGTAAACTCAGAATAACCTGATCCGTTGTCGCTTGCTGGAGGAATCAGAATGTCCCTCTGATCGATGCTATTCTGACCAGCCCGTTCTAATCGATACGTGTGAGATAAATATTTTGAAGGTGTAAATATAGCTAAATTAGTAACCTTAGTTATTAGCGTTAGCTAGTATGGTTATTTTGTGATGATAGCTAGCTAGCGCTAACAAGAATGCTAACAGGCTAGCGTCTCTAGCGTCTGTGTACTGTTTCCGTGGCAACGAACCAGGCTGGGGCTGGTTGCTGATTGGCTAAACGATTTATGTTGCGTTCAGGCTCTATGGGAGTTTAGAAAACTACCTGTAAGTTCGACTTGGCAATGATTACGATCTTCTCGGAAGATCTGATATACCGTATTGTATGTTGTCATGAAGCATCCATAAGTGTTTTCTAAGTCAAATTTTCCTCTACAATAATTTAAATTAGCACTTTATCTTTGGATAACACACACAGCGCCACTATTGTACAAAGTCACTTTAATCAAATAATGTAGGGACATGAACAAGTGAACATTTGGGAACATCCCATTTTGTCAAATCATATATTTTTAAAAATTCACAGTTTAAGTTAGGGATAAATCTCACGGCTTTACAACAGCTGAGGTTTAAATAGTCCAGTTTGATTGATTAGCCCCCCAAAAACCAACCCAAACTACCTGGACACCGGACTACTGAAGTATATACAATCGTCATAAAACAGGGTTCTAAATTCAGATTTAGTGTTTTAATAGTTGCAGTCGCCATAAACCACTTGCAAATATTAATATGATGTTGAAAAACAATAATAATAAGGAGAATAATAAAAAAAACAATAATACATACAATAATAATAATAACAATAATAATAATAATAATAATAGCGTAGGCCTGCAAAGTGCTTAATGTGTGAATAAGTAAAAAAAAGAATCATCTATGTTATCAAATAAATGGGCGGAAATGTGAATATGATCTATGTTCAAGGCACATTATACCCATATCGACATATCTTTATTGTCAGATATATTTACACATGCCAGTGTTGTCATGCTGGTTGGGTTAGGGCTAACAATATTATAAGTCTGTCTGTACATGTCCAGGTGATTCAAGAGATGGTTGTAATAGGGACAGTATCACTACAGCAAAACAAACATTTCCATGATCCTTTCAGCAACCCATCAATTCCCTCCACTTTCTGGATGAAGCCAAACTGGCAAACAGGCTACTGCTCTGATTTCTCCTCCTCATTGTTGTTGTTGTTGTTGTTGTTGTTGTTGACGACACCGGCTTGTAGACCAAGCCCTGACTGCCTCCTAAGAGCCTGAGGCATCAACTTCTTCTTAACAAACAGTTTCTGGAGGAATGTGTTGCTGACACTGTATGGAAGGTAGCTAGAGAGGAAGTACATGAAGCCCACTCCGGGCCCAGCGTAGTAGCGCACGCGGGGCTGAGGGGAGAGCAGAGCCTGGACGATGGCATTCACCACAGGGCTCAGGTCCTCCGCAGCATTCCTGGCATGTTCCTGGAACAGCTCTCTTGTCTCGGCCAAGTAGTCCTCCCCGTATTCCTCCAGCAGAGCGGGACCGAGGTTGAGGAGAAGGTGGTCCTGCTGCCTCCCCCAGTAGAGCTCGTTACCCGGCTGACCTGCAAGACACAGCCGGGATTACTTCTGGACCCACTATCACTTACGAACACTAGTTATCACTTATTATCACGATTCACTTACTATCACAATCTGTCAGTAACTATCACTACTCACTAACTATCAAAAGCTATCAGTAACTATCATACTCACTAACAATAACTAGCTTTTAATTACTATCCCAAGCTAACTGTCCCAAACTATCACTAGCTATCACTAACCATCACTATCTATCACCGCAACTATCCCTAGATATCACTATCAGTAACTTACTAGCTATACTATCACTAACTATCGCCTGCTAGCCAATTTCGCCTGTGTTAGCGTTGTGTGATGGTTGGGTTAGTGGGTGTGATAGTTGGGTAAGTTAGTTGGATAGTTGTGTTAGTGAATGTGGACGTTGGGTTGCTGAGGGGTTTTACCTGTCCTATATGACGAAGGCAGGATGGTGGAGACTTGGACCCCCCAGGGCTCCAGCTCATGGCGGAAGGTGTTAGTTAGGAGGTTGAGTGCTGCTTTTGACGCACCGTAAGCTGCTAGACAGGGGAAGGGCTGATCCCCTAAACCACAAAACCGTCAGGTCAGTTACACAAAAATCCATGAATAAGTTACACCTGAACCAATAAGCTAGTAACACCCAAAGTTTCTTGTTAATTAACCCCCAAAACCTATGAATTAGGTACACCCCAAAACCCCACAAATTAGTTAGTCCCCAAAACCCCATAGAGAAGTAACACCCCAAAATCCAAGTTTGGACCTTAAACTTGGTAACCTGAGTATTTAACAATACGATCATATAATTGATAATAATGCACACCTCTCAGCCCCTAGATCTGTCCGTCCATACCTGCAGGGCTAGATACGGTCACGATGCGGCCCCTGCTCCGGCGGAGGAGAGGGAGGAGGGTCTTAGTGACGCTCAGACTACCGAAGAAGTTGACCTCCATGCAGCGGCGGTACGTTGACATCAGGGAAAGCTCTGCATCCCCAAAGTTCACACACACTCCCGCATTGTTCACTAACCCCCATAGACCTACACACAAAGACACACGCACAAACGCATGCACACAGACACACAAACACACACAGCACAACATGACGGTGTTCAGTACTGTGGTACTATGCTGTTACTGTGGCACTATGTTGGCGCTGTGTAAAACAGTTCTGAAACAGTTCTGCTGCATCACCTCCACTGACCACCAGAGGGCAGTCTCTCCTCTTCATTTTAAACCCTTACATGCCATCACGTTTATTTAGCTGAAGCTTTGTTCAAAGACACTTCTAAAAAGTGCATTTAACAATGAAGATCAAATCCCAAAAGTGCAAGAATCGTGCTAGAACATAAAAGTCAACAAATAAGCAAAATGCTGTGAGGGCTAGATCATAATACAATTATTATTATCATTTTTATCTTTATTATTTTTACCTTATCATCATCCATTTTCTAACTGTTGGATTTCAGTAAGAGTACGTAAAAGGTGTCGGGTGTAAGGACACCCATCAGCTAAATACCATGCTCGGCTAGCAACCCTCTAACTCTAAAACTGAACCCTAACCCTCTGACCCTAATAACCTTGTAACCCTGTAACCCTCTGACCATTACCCTCTGTCCCTAACCCTGCAACCCTCTGACCCTAACCCTCTCACCCTTATTAACAAACCCGAACCCTTTCACCCTAACCCTCCCACCCTGAACCTCAAACCCTAATAACCTTGTAATCCTGTTACCCCACCTCTCTGACACTAACCCTCTATCCCTCTGACCCTAACCCTGTAACCATAACCCTTAAACCCTTACCCTTTCCATCTGACCCTAACCCTTTAACCCCTCACCTTTCAGGCCCAGCTCTGTCTTGATGGCCAGCAGCATCTGTTGGACCTGTTGAGGCCGAGTGATGTCCACCTGCAGCAGGCTCAGCCTGGAGGAACATGCACTTCTCAGCTCCATGGCACCCTCCCCTGACAGGTCCATCACCGTAGCAAACACCTTGAACCCCAGTGCGTCCAGACGCTTGGCTGAAGCCTTCCCAAAGCCGCTGTCGCAGCCTAGAGGATACACAGATCATCACACTCATTAATAACCTTATTAGCCGTAGTTATGGTAAGAAGAACGCTGCAGAGATTACTATTAAGACTGGTTAAGCAACTAGGGTAAATATATCTTTGAGCACTGTAGGAAGACACATCTAGGGGTAATGTAGGAGGACAGAATATCTAGGAATAGGGGGATAGTATATCTAGGAGTACTATGGGAGGACAGTTTATCTAGGAGAACTGTATGAGAAAAGTAGATCTAGAAGTAGGAATACAGTAGATCGGGGAGTAGGAAGAAATATTGTTTAGGAGAACTGCAGGACATTATATCTAGGAGGACGTTGAGAGGAGAGTATATTGAGGAGCACTGTGTTAGGACACTACCTAGAAGTACTTGGGTAGGAGAGTATACCTAGAAGTACTGGGGTAGGAGAGTATACCTCGAAGCTCTGAAGAGTACACTACAGTGAAGCAGGAAATAGTGAACACTGGGGATTGGGGGAGAGATGGACTTGGCACTGTGAAACTGTGAGACAAGTGAGGTTGGACTGGAAAAAGTCTTATGCAATAGTGAAGCCCTCCAACCGTGGCCTCCGAACAAGAAAACAAACATGGCCGAATGCAGTCAGAAGTGCATGGAGGGTTCCCAGTTCAGCACATCTGTTAGTGGGCGGAGGCCCAAGGAAACTGTCAAGGTACTAACAAGCTGCTATGTTCATGACCACTTAAGAGAATAGTAGTACTGACATGCTGTTCAATTCCACAGTACATAGTACCATGTTACTAACACACTATATATCATAGTACCAGATTACTAACAGACTATAGAACATAGTACCATGTAACTGCTATGTTCAGGACCACTTAAGAGAATAGTAGTACTGACATGCTTTTCAGTTCCACAGTACTAACAGACTATAGACCATATTACCATGTTACTAACAGAGTATAGAACATAGAACCATGTTAATAACAGACTATATAACATAGTAACAGGTTTCTAACAGACTATATAACATAGTACCAGAGTACAGATTATAGAACGTAGTACCGTGTTACTAACAGAATGCCCTAAGAGAAGCCCAGAGAATATTCTGAGTAACAGACCAGCACATGTTTGCATGTTAACAACGTATTCAGAAGTTCTTATTGGACAAGGAGAAGGCGAGGTAATCTTTTGAATAATAGAGCTGCACATGGTTGCATGCAAACAGCTTATTCTAAATGAACCTTACCCTAGACCTCACCTCTAGGCCTCAACCGAAGCATTTAACCCTAACACTCTCGCCGTCACCTTTATCCCTTAAACTTAACCCTTACCCTTATATCATGCAAACTAAGTAACACTAACCCAAACACCCCAAGCTTTTATGATGATATGAATTATAAGAATAATTACAATAATAATAGCCATGACAATAATTATCAAATACATATGACAATTATTATTCATGCTTTGAATATTAACATCAAATACTCACAATTATTGTAATAAATGTAATATTTCCCATATAGATGCATTTTCTCACATAGGTCATATTTACACACAAATAGAGTATTGTTCAGACATACATTACCAGACCCTCTCACTGACCCTGAAACATCTGCTTTCTATGTCCTTTAATATAATGTGATACTTTCAACATGTAACCATATTTTAATATTGTTATTATTATTATTATTATTATGACTACTATTATTATTATTAATACTACTACTACTACTACTACTACTACTACTACTACTACTACTACTACTAATAATAATAATAATAATATTAATATTAGATATCTGATCCAAAGAAGAATGTGTATAATAATAAAATTCACATCAAACATATTGAAAGCAGATTTAAAGACACTCACAACATATTGAAGCAAGATATAAAGTTATTAATACACAGAATACATTAAGGCCATATATAGAGACGTTTTGGACTCAAACACACTGAGTTCTCAGAAGAGACCTTCTCACAACACATGGACCAATACAATCCTGTTCACTCAAAGAAGGTGGAAGCCAAGATTACTGAACTTTGAACATGCTATACATAGCATGACAACAGTAGTTCAAACACGATCATGACAACTTTTTGGACAAGCGACTAGTCTGTGTATCCTAACAGTGAATGTTTGTTGGGGTCATGTGCTTTTCAATGAAACTCAAGTTGGGACTGTTAACCTACAACCACAATATCAATTACTAAACTCGCTCTAGCAAAGCATTCTAGCATTCTAACAGAGCACTCACAAACTCTCTCACACACACACACACACACACACACACACACACATAGAAAAAGAGCAAAGCATTCAGACACAGCGTTAACCCGAGAGGTTGAGTTGGTGGGCTAGGTTTAAGTTAGGGGCTAAGGTAAGAGGGTTAGGGTTGGTCTAGACTAGGTAGGGGTCAGGGTTGGTCTAGAGGTAGTGTCAGGGCTAGGGTTTGGGGATTAGGGCTATAGGAAGGAGTCATTGGTGTAGAGGTAGGTGCCAGGGTCGGTGTAGAGGGAAGGGTCAGGGTTAGAGGTAAGGGTCATTGTTCGTCTAGAGGCAGGGGTCAGGGCAAGCAGCAGGGGCCAGGGTTAAGGCAAGGGGTAGGGGTCAGGGTTGGTCTGGAGGTAGGGTTTAGGGTTGGTCTGGAGGTAGGGGTCAGGGTTGGTCTGGAGGTAGGGTTTAGGGTTGGTCTGGAGGTAGGGGTCAGGGTTGGTCTGGAGGTAGGGTTTAGGGTTGGTCTGGAGGTAGGGTTTAGGGTTAGTCTGGAGGTAGGGTTCAGGGTTGGTCTGGAGGTAGGGTTTAGGGTTGGTCTGGAGGTAGGGTTTAGGGTTGGTCTGGAGGTAGGGGTCAGGGTTGGTCTGGAGGTAGGGTTTAGGGTTGGTCTGGAGGTAGGGGTCAGGGTTGGTCTGGAGGTAGGGTTTAGGGTTGGTCTGGAGGTAGGGGTCAGGGTTGGTCTGGAGGTAGGGTTTAAGGTTGGTCTGGAGGTAGGGGTCAGGGTTAGTCTGGAGGTAGGGTTTAGGGTTGGTCTGGAGGTAGGGTTCAGGGTTTGAGCTAGGGGCCTAGGCTAGGGCTAGGGGTTAGGGCTAGAGGTAGGGGTTGGTTGTTCTGGATAGAGGTAGGGGTTGTTGTTTGGGGTTAGACTGACCTGTGATGCAGATGGCCCTGCCCTCGGGGGCCAGGAGGGCGTCCCTGGAGATCCGGGCTGAGCGGAGCCACCAGGCGAGCCCCAGGGTTAGAGTGAAGATCAGCAGGGCGGCCGGCCAGAAGGCCCACAGCCACTCCATCAGCACAGAGGCCCAAAGCCTCGCCACCAGGGCAGGCCAGCTGCTGAAGTGGAGGGGCATAACCCTCTGCAAAGCTCCCATCAGCATCAGGGTCAGCACTCCTACGTAGATCCACAGAGACAGCCCATGCTCCTCCATCCTCCTCTAGATCAGTCCAGGTGGCGGTTAGGGAAGTGTTGGTTTCTCACCACCGCAACATTGTTGAGACAGAAAGCAAGGGGGAGCTGCTGTCTATGTTTATATAGAGCCTGGGGGGCAGGGCTAAGGCCTCTGTCTCCAGCCAATAGAAAAGATTACACCCCCCCTGACCCTCCCACATCACTACTACTAATACTGGCAAAGCACTTTCAACACAAAGACATACACACGCAAACGCACAACACACACACATCACTTTACACACACAATGACCTCACACACACACACACCCAGACACATGCACACACACAGACGCTCACAAACACACTCACACAACCACTGCAACCAACAGTTTCTCACACACACACACAAACACTAAGGCACGCACACACAAATCTGTATACATTTTTCCCATTGTTTTTGAGGAACTGATTAAATAGCTGTAATTTTCCTGTGAAATATATTTTGAACACCACTTCCTTTGAAAGGAAAAGATCATGACTCGTGAATCAGCCTTAGACAAATTAATAACAAACACGTACATTGTCTATGGTTCTTTTGGTATTAGGTTTATATCCCTAATGGTATATTGTCTATTTTCTACAGATTGATTTGAGTGTTATTTAAAACAGGAATACTGCCAACCTATACTTTTTACCGAGCTTTACAGGAATACATCCATTTTTGGTCATGGCTTCATTGATGACAATAACCAGTTTGTGATTTATCTTTTAATAGTTATACCCCTGCCCATTTGACAATACAACTAATAAAATACAGTACAAAATAACCCAAAGTGGCGTGGTAGGGAGAGAACCCATCCACAAAAAGTTGTGTGTGTGTGTGTGTGTGTGTGTGTAAAAGATACGATTGCACCAAAAAGACAGGTAAAGATGACAGATTTTATTTTTAAATGTAGTTTAAACAAAAGTTCTCTGGAAAACTAAATGACCCTTCTACTTCTCATGGATACATCATTCTCATCGTCTCTGTTTTAAAGAAATTTGATGGTGTTCTTATGGCACAGGGTCTCCATCTATAGTCACCACCACTACCAGCATCTAGACTCCATCAACGGGGAATCTAATCTCCTGGCAGACTTCATGTATCCACCTTCCATGAGTTAAGATTTGAAGGTGTCTAATCTCCGAATGTATTGTTATTAAAAAAATTATCTTGTTCATTTTGACAGATTGTAACCTCTCTCCTGAGGTTACAATATGTAAACCAGGTATGCTACTAAGGATACGGGAAGGAACAAACAAAAGAAACATATCCAGGAAAACCGTCTTTATTCCCTTGGAGGTAAGACACAGAGTGCCTGAATCCCCCTTACAACGCCTTTTTTAAATCAAATCCGGACAGAGTTACATAATGTCTTTGTCTGTCATGCCTGTGTGTCGGAAATGGTCTGTTTCTGTGGGAGAGCGAAGAACAGAGAGGAGTATAAATCGTTAGTTACTCATTAAGCTCCTCATCAACAGTCTCACTGTGGGGAGACAACAAACAGGAGTATATATAGTTAGTAACTCATTAAGCTCCTCACCAACAGTCTCACTGTGTGGGAGACAACAGGAAGGAGTATATACAGAATAGTAAGTTACTCATTAAGCGCCTCACCCACAGTCTCACTGTGGGGGGGTGGGGGGGGGCGCAACAGACAGGAGTATATAAAAATGCAGTTACATTAACAGTAGTGGCAGAAGTACACATATTCTTTACCGAAGTAGAATTACAGATACTTGTATAAAAAAGACTGGTAAAAGTAAAAGTACTGCTTCAACTTCTTTACTTAAGTAAAAGTGACTATCAAAGTTAAACCATTCAAACTTCAAATAAAATAAACAATAAACTGATATAAAGGAACATTAACGTTGCTCCAATGTGCAATAGATTTTCAATATCAGCAACAGAATTCAAAACATTGTGATCAAAACCAGAACCCACTTCTGGTCTAATTAAGCCTTAAACTCTTTTTTGTTAGAAATTCCCTCATTTCTTCAGGACTACCAAAATCTGTTTAGGTTTGCACAAGACTCAACACATTCGCCAAGAATCGTTCTTAGAGCCGACAACTTCCCTGTGAAGTTGATTTTATTTTTATTCATTTTTAAATATGGCTATGGATGGGGAATGTCTTGTCATTGCTCTGCTTTGTATGCAATGTTTGCTGTTTCACTTTCATCAAAACTCACTTGCTATGATGTTACGTCTGCATGATATGCATCAACAGCAGAAGTGGGAAGTAACTCGTGGTTAAGTAACATTTTCCAAACAGGCTTGTTTCTTTACTTAAAATCCAATTGAGGGGTATTATTTTTTATTATTTTATTATATTTTGCATCATTGCACGCCTTCCCAATATCAAGACAGATTTCAACCTAAATGGGCCTGACAGAGACAAAATATAGAAAAGACCATCACCTTACATATCCATCGGTCAGTGTTGGCAAATACTTTGATACTGATACTTTCGATACTGAACTTACAGTACAGCTTTCAGGTATGGATGCATTACTTGAGTATTTATTCTTTATTACAACTTTGTACTTTTATTCCCTGCATCCTAACTTTAATTTGAATGCATTTGAGGAGAATGATCTATATTTATTTATATTTTTCATCGATTTATCGATTTCTTCTCTGCTTCAAGACCGATCTCAACGTAAATGGATGGCATCTATCGGTGCATATTACGCATGAAAGATGTAACAAGAGGGAAATGATGTAGAAGACGGGGACGGGAGGGAGACTTCCCGCAGAGAAATGGCGTCTATCTGAGAATCAATAGCAAGTGAGGATGGATGAAACTGAACCATCAAGACAAGACATTCCCCATCCATGACCTTATTTAAGAGGAGTGTTTAAAGTTGTCGTTATCACGTGATAGTTCTGTAGAGATTATGCAATTTCTAACAAAACAGAAGTAGAAAAAGGAAAGGAAAAAGTTGTCTGTTATGTGTGAGAAGTAAAACAAAGGAAAACTGTAAAACAGTACTTAAGTACAGTAACAAAGTATTGAAGCTCACAACACACAGCTGCCTTGATCCCTGCAATTGAGCCACACCCCTTCAAACCTCAAATAATATATCAATATATGTATTATTTATTAATATTTGCATCAGTTTTCCCTGGCAGTACTGCCTTATTTTTTGTAATATTCTGCTAATTTCCTTCTCTATGTAAACAATAATCATTATAATTCCTTCTCCATGTAGACAATAATCATTATAATCCCTTCTCTATGTAAACAATAATCAGTAAGCTCTCTAAGAATGACTTCTGTTAAAACCATGAGAAGGAGAGAGAGAGAGAGAGAGAGGGAGGGAGAGGCTGCATGGTCTACAATGCTCGCAGAGTTGGGCTCCAGGCTGTGTAACGATGATCAGTTAAGTCCAGTAGCGTGCTCCTAAGAAACCCAGTCGTAATGTGATTATGTGTGTGGACACCAGTGTGCTAACCCCTTTCTCTTAATCCCTCACCGGGGGACACTCTGTTCCAAGCACACTAACCCAGTAAGGATTCCACCTGTCTCTCCGTGCACACGTACGTGCAAGCTCCCACTGCTTCCTCCCAATACAACACATGGTCCCATCAGATTAACTTGCACACAACGGGCCAGACAGTGCACGACAGCATAGCGGGTTACATGACTGTAATAAATGACTGTAACCCATCTCTATGGTAAACCATTAGTACCACAAACAGTGTCTATTAATGAACTGTACTGTGGGGAAAGGTGTCCATGGGTTAGGGTTGTCTAGGTGCATTGTGGTTATTTTAAAGTTACACAATGATTATTGTAAAGTTAGCGGATATTTTAAAGGTATACGTTGTTGTTAAAGGCACATACTGTTTATTAGAAAGGAACATGGTGGTTAATATTAAGTACATGGTGGTTATTTTTAAGGTCCGTCGTGAATCCGAACAGGAAGGACAATGGAGAGGACAGAGTATGCCTGGGCCCAGAAATGGAAAGATTATTTTTGGTTGCCACATTTTCCTTTAGATACAAGGAGCCAAACTCTGCTTTGCAACTGCCCCAATGTTTCTAATTCTTATCCTCATCTCAGCTGTGACGAACAAGCTGCAAGATGAGGACATACTTCTTGTATGCTACTAAAACATCTGCATGGTAATGGTGTAAAAGGAATGCAATGGGATGCAGACAATTATGCAGACTGTGATGTTTATTGCGGCTTTTCTCTGGAACTAAGCTAGATGCTGTAGAGAAGAGTTGAAGCAGCTCTTGTGTGATTATGGTAAGGAGTTTGGTTCCCCCCCAAAAAAACACTCAACAAGCATCCCTATCCCCTAATTTAATTACAACCTATCTCAGCAAAATGAAAATGCCTGGCTAAACCCGAATTTCCTCTCATTCAAGACGTTAGAATTTTCCTTGTCTACTTGTAGAGAAGGGATTATTCTTTTTCTTTTCTATTTTTACCCATATCTTTTATATGGAATGAAGTGTGCAATTGCGTCAATGCACTGCCAAGGCATCAGCCTGATTTTCCGTAACATCTTGGAAGAGCAAGTTTCTCGCAGAACATCGACATGTCAGGTGTTGACTGACACATGCTTCAAACTGCGGCATTAATGTCCGCAAGGGCCATGATGAGGCCTACATACCTTTTGGTTCACACCGGCTGGTGCAGTTCATGCAAGGCGACAATACATGTTGGCACTTCGGTGGACACGCAGCCATTTATTTACAGCTGTTGTTTGCAAAACCCAATTGTTCATTCCGCCTCGGCATTGCTTCTATAAAGTGTGCGTTTGAGTGTTGCCCTCCCGAAATACTTTCAATTATCCCTTACAGCGCACTGCCTGTGCCCCCGCTTCAGTGCCGCTGCCCGTCCCACTTGGGGAAACACTGAGTTAAGGGGTGAGGGTACAAGCTTATGGTCTTGTCTGGTCAGGTTAACATGTCCTCAAAGGGTTCCAGTGCAGCAGATGGTTGTTTGTGGAACCATGGTGACTGACTGTATCCATACACAGTTAATGGACACCAGATTGCTTGCTTTCTACAGAGAGTGATAGGCAACAGAAATAAACCATTAACGAAATGGATCAACCACACTCAGAAAACAATAATCATTTATTATTTCTAAGAACGCATTTGGCATATTATGGAATTCTGAGAATAATTTCTTAATTCTGAGAAATAATTCTGACCTAAAAGGTCCCATGGCATGATACTTTATGAATGCTTTTATATAGCTGTTATTGGGCCCCTAATACAGTACTTGAAGACGTTCGTGAAATTCAGCCTTGGTGCAGAAATACAGCCACTACGAGCCAGTCCCACAATTAGCGTTCTACAAACGTGCTGTTTTTTAGAGGCGGGTCAAGGTGGAGGGTGGGGGTGTGGCCCTGAGTAGCTTGCGGCCACAGTACCATGCGCTTGTGTTTACAGTGGATGTATCACAATGGCGAGGCGCACACAGCTTTTGGCAGTGTTCTGTAAATATTCTAGAACCCTCCGGCGGGAGTCCTGGAGCTCTATATCCAAATAACATCATATTATACAGATATCTATATCATATAATAAATATTATCACGGCCAAAAGCTGTGTGCGCCTCCAGACGATTTTATGAGTCTGAAATTACTTTGTTGGGTTCTCCGACGTCTCTGGTTCTTCCACTTCCCCATCAATCTGAAGTAGACTGAACTGCGACATGGGACATGGAGGACAAAGGGATTTTTGCCCGCAATTGTTGACTGTGATTGTCTCCCACCGGAGCCCCACTGCTGAGGCAGCGGGTAGTGGCCAGGGGGCAACGCCTAGGTACCACCGCCCCGCAGCGATGATGCCCCGCGGCGGTGGTGCCTCCGCCGCGAGGGTGGTGCAATCCCTTTCTCCTCCATGTCGTGGTTCATGCACTTCAGGGAATCAAAGCCAAAGTTCCTTTCCCCCTGATTCCTTCTCCAACATGGCTGAGATAACCCCAACTACGAGTCTTGTTGTGGAAATACCAGAGACGTCAGAGAAACCGACGGGTTATGCGCCATAACACCAAAGGCAGAACAGTTATCCAAATAACAAAGAAGTGTACAACATTTGCGTTACAGTGTGTGTAATCCACACACACACACACACACACACGTTGCGCTCGCACGGTCGTAGCTCATTGGGTAAAGCAGAGAAAGGAAAATGTCCCCGTATGACGACATACAGGGACAAATCGGCGGTCTGAGCTTTATTTTTTCAAAGGCAGAGCAGGATAGCTAGTGGTAGTGGCTAACGCCATTTCTAGCTACTGGGGGACCATAGGCAGGCTAGGGGAACTCATATTAATGTTAGAACACCTCATAAAGTGAAAGCGGAAGTGTGCTTTTCAACGTAACCATTGAATACAAAATATTTGTACAAAATACAAATACAAAAAAATAAAAAAAATTGTATTCATGTAATAAAGAAGAGGTTTAGGGCCACATTCGATTGTTTCTTTTTCAACCCAATAAAATAGATTAAAACCAACAACAACCTATCCTTACCCTACAGCTAACCCTAACCTTTAAACCACCTATATCTCCAAAACTTTTCAACATGGGAATCATCGGGGCCTCACATAACGTTTTACAACGATTTTTTAACGCCAGACTTTTTGTGTGAAAATTGCCATACGATTTAACGATTATTTTGTTTGTTTTACCTATGGGTGAAATGTTGGGGTTTGGGTTAGCCATTTTTTTTTTACCGTATATGAAACAGAACATAGTTGCCAACTATAAGCCAATATAATATGGCGCCATCTGTGGGACTGTCCTGTTCATGTGATTGCATTGATGTTTCTAGCTAAAAAATAAAGTGTGCAAGGTAATAAAGTATTGCAGACGGAAAGAAAGCTCTCATGAATCGATTTTGCCCCAACCTAAGATAAAATCATTTCTTTCATGCACCAACCGGACCAGCAAAAGCCATATAAGAACGACTTTCTGCATGCGTTAAGAAGCCCTGTACAACCAAGCTTCTAAACGGACCCGAGGGTAGAGTTGCTAAAGGAATAATAATGGTAACATCTCAGAGATACGGAGACGATACATCTAAACAAATTATTCCTAGTTCAACATGAGAGCTAAAAGCAACAAGGCCGTTCATGAGCTGTTCTCAGAACGGTCCCCAGGGTTCTGTATAGGGGGGATCTGTCCTCAGTATGGAGCAAGCCTCTGCTCATTAATGGAGGACAAGCATATCAATGACAAGATAAATGACACATCTGAATTGTTTCAGTGTGGATTCAGAGACTACAATCAACAGAGGAATCAGATGAATAGTGTTTGTGACATGAACTATTTTGGGTTGTTTGAACAGCAGGCGTGTGGCTACATTCTGAATACTTTGCAAAGCTTTTCAGCGCATGCTGGTAGCCAACCCAGTCGAGTGTTGCAGTAGTCCATTGTTAGGCATAGTAGTATGCTAGCCCAGGCAGAAGAATGTTGGAGTAGTATTGGGTTAGCAGTATGCTAGCCAACACAATATAGTGTGGCAGTAGTCCATGGCTTTAGCAATATGCTAACCCAGGCAGTAGAATGTTGGAGAAGTCCAGGGTTAGCAGTATGGGGGTCATCCCTATGTTCCCCAGGTCCTATGTTCCCCGGGTGCAAAGGGTTAGGGTCAGGTTTAGGGTTATGGTTAGGGTTAGGGTGAGGGTTAACCCTAAACCTAACCCTAACCATCACCAATCGGAGGAGAGCCATTCTTACCAATCACAGGCGAATCAGAGGCAAAAAAGGCGGTACTTGCCCCTACCATCCTACGAAAAAAAGATTTGCTCACAGGGTCCTATGTTCCCCGGTCACATACAAAGCGGGGAACATAGGACCCGGGGAACATAGGTACGCTCCCGCAGTATGCTAGCCCATCCAGTGTAGTGTGGCAGTAGTTCATTGCTCAAACCACTGAGTGTGGATCGATGTACTCTTTTCGTACTCAACCAGCCATCTTAGCTACATAGCAGATGAGGGCGGAGCCAGACTGAGCCAACGTCGGCACATTTTCCACATAGCCTGGAGTATTTTTGCTGCTTTTATAGCTTTTATAACTTTTTGTAGCTTCTAGGCATATATGGTTTACCGTTCAAAGCAGGATGTTTATTATGGGTGACGATCCACGGCGGCAGTCACGATCGTAATATCCGGTTAGTGCACAACGGAGCATTCGTTTTGGAACAACACTGACATCTGAAAATCTGCGCACTTATAGTGTTACCCAGATGCCTCGGAAACCAGCCTTCCCTACCGAGTTGCACTTGTGACGCCATTTCCGGTCTCGGAGCACTTATGGAGTTCCCGTCTATGTGATTGTGTCATGAAATTGGCTAGTCGTTGTTTATTGTTAGCTACATTAGCCTGTTTAGCAAACCAGCTCGAAAACAAACAACACAACTTTACATTGTAATGCAGGCACGGCAAGACCGTGCAATGCATAAATTGGTGACCGGAATAAAGTAGCAATGTATTTAAGTGTGTATGGGCCGACATTAAAGTGACCAACGTGGTACAAATAGAAAGAAAATAAATCTCTTCATGGGCACAGCCATTTTTGTTGAGAGCGTCATCACTGAACTCGGTATACTCTCAGAATTCCGAGGGTGCCCGACCAAAAGGGGGCGTGCCTCCATGAAATGCCGAGGCATCTGTATCATACCATTAGTGAGTGCGAATGGTGTACTACATTTAAGTATACTCATGGAAGTATGGACATCGGAACACAGCAAATGGTTAGGGTTAGCAGTTTGCTAGCCCAGCCAGTAGAGTATTGCATGTGACCCAGCTGTCAAGATAACCAGAGCAGAAGCAACATGCTCGGACATTAGTTGGATGTAAATCATGACCCCAAGATATCGAGCAGACTTCTACTAAAAACAACCCTTCTAAATAAAACCTATGTGCAGATCACATGTAATGTTATGGCCAGATGTTTGACAAACACATGGCCAGTAACCTTTCTCCCCACTTTGCTGCTTTTAGGAAATGACGCTTAAGTGTGCTTGCGCCAAACCACTTCCCTTGGCAATCGTTATCAACCAGCCAAATCTTTCCAGGATCAAAGCATGGCCTAAGCATAACATTGGAAGCTTTTAGAAGGTAGTGACAGTCTCAGTGAAACAGGGCTTTGGTTTCTACTGATCTTCTTCGTCAGCCGAGACGCAGGCCATTAGGCCTCCCGGGTTGACTGTCCTCACACGGCCTCGCTTCAGCTCATAACCCTGGAAACACTGGAGCCAGCTGCAGCAAACACATCTCTGCTCCACCCCCTTCCCCTCCTCACCCCCTGCTCTCCTCCTCCTCCTTCCCCTACCCCTGCTCTCCTCCTCCAGCCCCTGCTCTCATCTTCCTCCTCCTCCTCTCCTCCCCCTACCCCTTCTCTCCTTCTCCTTCTCCTCCTCCTCCAGCCCCTGCTCTCCTCCTCCTCCTCCTTCTCCTCCTCCCCTCCTCCTTCTCCTCCTCCCCTTCCTCCTTCTCCGCTACCTCCTTCTCCTCCCCTCCTCCTTCTCCTCCTCCCCTTCCTCCTTCTCCCCTACCTCCTTCTCCTCCTCCTCCCCCTCCTCCTTCTCCTCCTCCCCTTCCTCCTCCTCTTCCTCCTCCTTCTCCCCTTCCTCCTTCTCCGCCTCCTCCCCCTCCTCCTTCGCCTCCTCCCCTTCCTCCTTCTCCTCCTCCCCCCCCCTCCTCCTCCTCCTCCTCCTAATTCAAACACAAAACAAACACACTGCTACACACAGTGTGAACACACTGCTACACACTACACTAACACAGTGCTACACACAACAATCTATCTCTGCTACACACAACATTTAAACACTGCTACAAACAACCCTAACACACTGCTACACACAACTGAAACACATTGCTTCACACAACAAAAACACACTGCTTGAAACAACACTAACACACTGCTGCACACTGTATCAACACACTGCTAAACACAACACTAACACACTGCTACACACAACAATATCACTATGATTTACACAACATTAAAACACAACACTAACACACTGCTACACACAACAATGTCACTCTGATCTACACAACATTAAAACACTACTTACACTAACACACTGCTGAACAAGACTATAAAACGCAGTTACAGTTAATCCCTGGAATAGGGAATCCCAGGAATACCCATCCAAACCATTTCCCGTTTCCCGAGAAATTTAATAACCGGAAAAAGGAAAAAAATGAGTGAAACATTATGAACGTATTGGAATTGGCCAATATTCAGCAGATTTGTAGGCCTACAGTTGACTTTCCTAAAACATATGCAACAGCTGTTTGGTGCGCCTGTGGAACACACTGAATGCTTATTGTATTAATACCCTCAAGGCGCTAGAAAGCTGCTGGGATTGGCCTATATTTATGGATTGGCAGTTGTTTGAAATGCTGAAGTAAACATTTTGAAATGTTCTGTTCACTTTGAGAGATTGTGGCCTTAATAGCTATATCTTAAGCTTGGCTATGACAAAGAGCTCACACCAGAAGCAGTGCTATGATAATAATTGAATCTGTCTCTGCTTAATAGAATGACTTTAAAAAACTGAGACCACTTCCTTTGACTCATTAAGTTCAAACAATGAAACTTCCAAATATCACTTCCATGATGCTGTTCTCAGCAGACAGATCTAATTCAATACACATGCCATTTCATATCCCTCACAGCTATTGCAAAGTTCAAGCTGCATGCAAAGTTTGTATTATGTTCATTTTAATGTTGATTAACATAAATGTTTTTTTTTGCCGTAATTATTATTAATACAACCAAATAATACACCAAAGCAGTCTGGAGGGGTGAATGAAAATTAGCCCTTGTGGCATTAAGTGTCGCATTAAACATGACCAATGCGTTTTGAGTGTATCTAAATCAGACTATTATGCGGTTATTTCATTTTGCCTTGGTGTTCCTACAAATGAACAGTTTAAGAAGCGGGTATTAAAAGGACCTGACGAGAAAACGTGGTGTTGATTGTGTGATTGTTCCACCTCATTGCATCATGTCTGAATGCGACCCATTTTAATCTAGGAAGAGTTAATGTAAACCAGACATAATGTGATTAGCCTCATAATTCTATTTTTCCACAAAAGTGGACATTTAACCCACAATGCATGGTTTTTATGCTTGATTCCTTAAGTTCGGCCGGTTCATGTTCCAATCTAAAGCGAGAGGCAGAGCGGGATCCCCGCGTTTAAGAAGACCAAAGTTTGATTATTTGGTCCGCAACAGAACCTAATGAGCGTTCACACCACCGCAAACAAAACGTAGGCTGCTATCTGTCAAAACATTTGACGGATATGGACCATGGTGTTCGGTCCATTTAAGGGTGTTTCTAAGGTGTGCAAGCACCCTTAAATACAAGCCCAGGTCCCAAGAATCCTGGGATAGTGTGCTTCTGTTCAGAAAAAATATGAATCCATATTACACACAATACTAACACACTGCTTCACACCTTACCAACACACTCTGATACACACAGGCCTAACACACTGCTACACACTCTAACACACACACAACTCCAAATGGAGTAACAAGGGTTAGGGGGATATCTAACCGTACAACCATGCTTTTAATTACTGACAAGTAACATAAATAACAAGCTAGGCTTAGTAACTAGATGTACTTGTTATCAGTGCTAGACATTGAGCACGCATTTACATTGAGGTTGGCTTGACCATAAATAGCCATGTCAGATCAGAGCATTATTTATCATAGGCATAGCATTAGATTGTTTTCTTCTTTAGGTTTAATTGGACAGCTGAACTCCTACATGATTCTAAGACTAAGCTTGTTTACAATATCGTATAGTCACCTGATCTCCTGTTTGTCCCTACCTTTGTTTTCCTTGTTATCCACAGACTGCTGCGTGCATCCGGGTTGGTTGAGGTCATTAAGAGAAAGTTTGAGTAGCATAGAGCTGCTGTCGGATGACAACTATGATGTCAAGGCCAGCAGACTAGGAAGGGTAAGGGTTAACACTAACTCGGTACACTTAAGACCCCGCTCCTTCTGAGGCAATAGGATGCTTGATCATGATCGGGTGCCAGGACATTGTTCCAACATTTTTTTCAAACCTCCTTTGTACTGGACCATTTGTTCATGGTCCACATAAGGCCGCAAAGACTGTCTAGTGGAGAATAAAGATTACGCTTCAGGGTTAAGGTCAGGGTTGTAATGTCATAGCCCTTCGTGTTCCTTAAGGCTGTTGCCTGGATCAAATAAACGGATATGGGTTAACTGCTGTTCTGGTAAGGGCTCGACTTCATAGGATATAGAAAGCTAGATGTATTCAGCTATGATGTCTTAAAACAGTGCTTGAAAACATGTCTGTCTTATAATCGGTAATCTGTAATCTTTCTCAGTTTTCAGCAGTTTATCAGGAAATACCCTTCCCCCCCCCCTAGAATATGGCTAGCAGAACATGGCTTATAGAACATGGCTAGCAGAACATGGCATGAAGCACATGGCTTACAGAAAATTGTTAGTAGAAACTGTATTGCACAACATGGCTGGCAGAACATGGCATGAAGAACATGGCTTACAGAAAGTTGCTAGTAGAAACTGTATTGCACAACATGGCTGGCAGAACAGGGCTTCAACATTTTCTGTTTTTTTTTGTTTTATAATAAAAATATATACTGGATCCTCCAAACAGTTGGAGGGGAAATTTATCTCACATAAATGGATTGATTCGTTACGTAGCCTATATGTGCAGTCTGATCCTCTTAGCAAGTCCTCATGAATTCTCCTTCAAAATCTTTCCTTGACCTCATTGTTTTTCGACGAGGTCAAGCAAAGAGGTTAGGGAAAGGACATAGGGCGTAATTCTTTTGACTAATCGACCGTGGACTGCTTCTCCTCTGAGGGGCCAGGAAATATAGGTTGCAGCCCAACCCCTACTGAATGGGGATAGGGGAATGCTGTCCATCCTCCAGTCCCTTGAAGCGTTATCTGGATCCTGGGCTGGCTGGACTATAGGCTGAAGTTAAAGGAAGTTAAAGGGTTAAAGGTCAAGGAAGTCAAGGAAAAGATGCCTCTACTCAGGTAAGGACCCACCTGGGCCAAGATAAATGGTAACAAATTGGGGTTTGAAACTGCCAGCCTTCCCAAAACGAATTGGGATGAGGTGGTGTGAAGTCCATCCCTTGGCCCCACCCACAAGGAATTTGAGTAGACAGTTGGTTTAAGGGGATTGGCCGAGGCGGGCCAGGCCTATTCCTGTAATTCACCAGATCCCACCGAGATGATGTTATCGTTGGAAATGTTTTGGCAGCCGGAGTCTTCTTCGTTGATAAAGTTGTCTAGACTCCCTTTCCAAAAATTAGGATTGGATAGACCTACAGTCAAGACTGGTGGGGCCTTCCAATCAGATAATGATAGCTGGGCATGCACCCTCCAGTGGGACAGGATCCCGCTCGTGAAGTCCTTAGTGGAACATGGCTTAGGGTTAGGGTACTTGGATAAACGCTCTGTTGGACACCCCTATCCAATTCTGTATCTAGAGAACTGAATGTCGTATCAGTTTGGGTCATTTATGGGTCGTTTATGAAAGAAATAGTGTTAAGGGATTATCTATCTAGGGAATGACTGACGGTGTGTGCTTGCGTGCATGCATACGTGTGTGAGTGAGTGAGTGAGTCAATTAGTGAGTATGTGAGTTTGTGTATGGCCATGTCAATCCCATGCAATCTGTATCTCACTTTTTCTTTTTCTTAATCTTTGTCTCTCTCTGAAGTGTTTAATAGGCTGGCAATATCAACGTCAAAGGTTATATTGAACAGGAGAAGGAGTAAAAAGACAATTGAAGTACATGGTGATTAAGTTCAGCACTGGGATTTATAATCATATTCCTCTTTAATCAGAGGACTTTATACACATAATCTATAAAGGGAAATTTGCCTGCAATCTATTTTATTCAGCATTTATTGGTATATTGTACTTCATGTTAAATACACAATACACTATGCTTGTTCGTACATTTTACAAGACCTGTAGGTATTGCTGGTTTGAATGTACTGGTCAAACTACTTATATAATTACTAATATAGTAATTCCTGGGCTATAGACTCCACCTAGTGGATTTTATAAAACAAGGCATTGCTTAGTGATTTAAACAGTGGCAGTATTTTATTTATAAGGACATCATAAGTCAACACAGTGGTAGTTGCAATTCCCTTTAATATACATTTGAGAAACTCAATAAACATCTACATATTTTAAACTTCAGGATGTTGATGTGTACATTCATGCAAGCAAAGGAAAGATGCTCATGTCTTTTGGCTGTGCTCTATGGGGGGGTCTTTTAACAAAGGGCGTATAAATAGAAGGTGTATTACAGGTTGGATATACTGTACCTACTGACGCTAGTATGCAAAAAATCCCACACACAATCTCAAAAAAATCTTTATATATCTGAATTATAAAACACCACATATCAGTTGAAGACCACACTCTCATTTCACACCTTAATGTGATATTCAGAGATAAGCTGGAGTGACCTTTGTGACACAGGAGTATGAGATTTAGCATCTGACTGAAAGCAATCGTAGCTGACCTGAAACATTGTATTTTTAACACAGTCCCATAGCCACAACGACAAAGTCGCAATTTCGAAGATGACGATTTCCATTGTGACAAATTTCAGTGAAGTCACATAGCCAAATGCGATAACATGATAGTGATTGAGCATAAGGCCCACTGATTAAAGCCCTTGCATTTGTAATATTATTAAAGTAACTAACTGGGTGTGGGTGGGGACTTTCCCGGCATGCTTTCAAATCTCAAATGGCACAGTTATCCAGTGACAAATTTTCTATCACCCAGCAATGGTTGATCCACCTGAGAGGGTATGGCAGAGTTACTGCAACAGACTCGCTCCTCCACTCCCTTGGGTGGGCAGGGGAAACTGCTTTATTTCCGCCATTGAAGAGAAAGAAAAGAAGATCTTTGAGATGGCCACTTCTCAAAGATCCGTAACCCGAGAACGGTCTCCAACCCACAAAAACATACCAAAATAACATCTGGATTTGGGTCAAAATGAGTCCTTATGAAATAGGATTTTGCAGGAGCCAATGTTTCCCTGGAAAAACTTCCTCCCAGGTCCACTGATCCTGAGTAACTGACTGGGATGAACATTTTTTAAGAAAAAAAATCGGCTTTTCAGAGCATATTTTATCAAGTAACAATATCAATCATTAGTTAGAAGACCTAAAATGTAATATATATATATATATATATATATATATATATATATATATATATATATATATATATATATATATATATTATAAAGGCTTAAGTAAAATCAAGTAAAAAAATATGAAGTAAATTAAGTAAAATTAAGTAAAGGTTTCCTCGGTAGTTGCTAGTCCCACCATCAATGGCTACCATTTGCCATGGGGAGATGTGGGTGGCTCTTGGCTTCCAAAAGCAGCCACCAGGTCTTTGACACTGCTCGCTGCAAGGGGCTTTTCCTGGTCACTCTTACTCTTAGTTTTGCAAGGATTGCTATTCAGGCTCTTGGACCTGAGCGTTGGATACATCCTATCATCAGCCACGAGCAAATGCCCTGAATCATCATCCTCCATCCCTGCCCGATTATTCTGATTGTTACCTTGCGCCATGGCTTCTTGTTCCCAATCTGTTTGGTTTGATGTACTTCCGTCATTTTCCTGCTTGGTCTCTGAGTTGGATTCACCATCAGGAGGACTTGCCAATGAAACCGTTGGCATGAAACCAAAGGAGGGCTGACCTTTGTACTCAAAGTGGGCTCCCCATTGAGCCATGCTTGGTGATTTAGTGTCCAAACCTGTGACATCGGGAGCCGATGGAAAGTATTTAGCCCAGTTATTCTCTTCTCCTCTGTACATGGGGTTGTACACGATCCCACTCATTGTCTTCCGGCTGCAAGATGGTGAGCTGCTAAGAGTTTGCGATGGCAAATAATGTGTCTCTTTTGACTTCACTAGAGGGTAAGAAAGGGTTGCATCCACTTTTGCCTTTGCAAAAGCAACTCCAGGTTTATCCGTTGAATTGGTCAACGCTTCCTTGCTGGGGATTCCCTTTGGCAACAGCTCATCTGCAGCACTCGGTAATGACTTCTCTGGCTTCTGCTCCGAGTCACAAGAGGTAATCGTGATGTCAACGTTTGAAACAGAGCACCTTCTATCCCTTAATGGCATCACCTCCAGTGTAGCGCCGTACTCTTTAGCAGGGACGCCTCCGTCTACCGACGCCGGAGGTACCTCCTTTAAACTCCCCTGCCTCTCAGGGCCAAGCTGGGCCGTCCGGTCTTTACCCGTGTCCGCGGTCGACTCAGTCTCCATGGGGAAGCGATAAACGCTGTAGCCGTCGGCGCTGCCGATGCTGCCCTGACGCAGGAGGATGGCGGGGTCGCAGATGGAGGAGCCTCTGGATCGGGTGCGTGTCAGCTCCGCCCGGTCGATGCCTGCCAGCTTCTCCAGGGCGTTCATCATCCGGCTGGAGAACTCCTCCAGCTGGCCCAGCCGGAGGTCCACCGTTTGCAGGGAGGCCTTCATGGAGTGCTCCCTCTCGTTCACCTCCTCCAGCCGCATGAACATGTTCTCCACCCTGAGAGGAACCCACACACAGGGCTTCACAGACATGCTTCAGTTGTTCCCCCGTGGACAGACAGCAACACGGTTGTGTTTGCACTTACGTTTGCTCAAGTTATGCTGTTTTTCTTTTCACATTATATTATAAAATGAGATTCAGATTTGGCAACCAAATACCAGTTTAGTATTAACCTTAAATATACATTAGTTAACATAAAACAAGACAACGGTGAGTGTGTATGTCCCGGTGTGTGTGTATTTCATGGTGTGTGTGCGTAGTTCACAATGTGTGTGTATGTCATGGTCTGTGTCACAGTGTGGGTGCACAACGCTGTGCATGTCACTGTGTGTGTGTATTGCAGTGTGCATTTCACGGTGTGTGTGTATGTCACGTTGTGTGTGTATGTCACAGTGTGTGTGTGTGTGTGTGTGTGTGTGTCACGTTGTGCATGTCACACTGTGCATGTCCCGGTGTGTGTGTTTATGTCACAGTGTGTATGTCACAGTGTGTATGTCACGATGTGTGTGTATGTCATGCCGTGTGTGTCACGTTGAGTACGAATGAGCATAAATCCTACCTCTCGGATGTGACCCTGATGCGCTCGTTGTTGGACGACTGCTTTTCGTCCTCCTTCTCGTGAAAATACTCTTCCACACACTGCTCTTCGAACTCATACAGGCTCTTCAACTCTTCTACGTTCAGCACAAGTTCTGTTGGGGAACAAACATCGTTTTAAGAATGGGAAACCATGTGCAGAACACTGATGTTTTCACCCGAGAAAGCTGGCACGTAGAACAGTAAATCCAGTTTACGTCGCTATGGATCAAAAGTGTCTAGGAAACCGGAGTAATGCCGCTTACGGAGACCCCGTTCCCGCTCTTCCTGCTCTCCTTCCTGTTTGCGCCGGCTGCAGCGACAGCAGAGCCTCTGCAGCACGATGTAGATGTGAGGGAAGATGATGAGCGGGGGCGGCAGGATGGGCCGGTCGTGGAAGGTCATGATCAACTGGTACCGCTGGAACTTCCACACCTGGTTGGAGATGGACTTCACCTCAAAGAAGGTGTTGCTGTGAGGGTGAACAGGGGGACATGCACTTAGAAATATACAGTGGTGCAGTGTGTTCAAACAGTGGTTTGAAGTAACTATTACATAGATATAGGCCCTAACATGCTAGAAAAAGCTAATTAAGATACTACAAATGAGTTTCATAAATAGGAAAAGTAATTAAAGAAAATTGCCTTTCTGTAATTTCTCTTTCAAACATATCGACTTCAGTTGGTTAATTATTATGTTGGTGTATCAGTGTGTTTCCCTGTGATTTAAGCTGAGGCCAACTGTTTCTTCAAGGTCAATAACAGCAGCCTATTGACCTACGTTTTACAGGTCAAGTGTCGCACCTTTAAATTGCCAGTGATTTTTTTCAAATCAAACTGAAAGTTAGGCTCACTTAAAGACGGCGATGAGCAGGTTGACCAGCAGGATGTTGGCCACCAGCAGGTAGCAGGCCATTAAGGCAGGGGTGAGCGAGGCACCAGGTATACAGGGAGGAAGCTTCTTTCCATCCTCGTCGTACAGGTTGTCACCACATGGAGCTGTTGATTATAAACAAGCAAAAACATGCAATGGTTTGTGCATACCATTCTTCATCACGTAAAATATACACATGAACACCTATTCATTGTCGTTACACTTCACCAGTTATTATGCATTAGGCCAGTTCTATACCACATACCGTAAATAACCTATATAAATGAATACATACAAGTTTAAATGTCAAGGCCCATTTAGTAAATTACTAATGAGATAAGCGCACACAGATATACTTACGGTTGATTTCCATAGCGTACACTGCACCCCAGAGTCAAGGTGAAGAAAATGAGGGAAGTAAGAGAACAACGTCAAAGTACAACCACCATCACTTTTATCTACAGGGAAAATTAAGATAGCAGTCCATCAATACAGCTCAGGCAACAAATAAACACAGTCTATAGGCAAACAGCTTCTTCCCAGCTTCCTTCCCAATCAATTTTCACATGATTTATATATACGATTGTAAAAGATGTCAGTTGTTAGGGCTTAGTGTTTTGTGTTTTTTGTGTGTGTGTGTGTGTGTGTTTGCAGTGCACTAATGATTGGAGAGTCATGCAGTCCTCAGAATACAATGCTTGTATCTAGCAGGCAGATGATCATCAAATACAGACATTTATGAAAATGAATGGAAGATGCTGAAACTGCATCTGATTGAGAATTTTACTGAATGTTTAATATTAACTAGCTGTCAAATGACCCGCCTCTTGGTGGTTCTAGTGTCACATAAGTTGTCCTTTGAAAATTGTTCAAAAATGTCTGCAATCTCTTAGCCTACTGTAGTGCAATTTTAACGTTCCATTGTTATATTCAAACATTGACGACACACACACACGACATGACACGAATCAGAAAAATCGGCCCTATTTAACAGGAAGGAGAATCTTACTATGAACTCTAGTCTTACGGTCTATCGAGTCCGCAAACACCTCTCCGTAGATCATCCAGTAGGGCATGTAGAAGACGTTCCTGGCCAGCCGCCAGGTGGGCTCTTCGTCGGGGTGGAGGATGGCCTGCCGCGCCACGCCGAAGCTCATTAGCACCACCAGCATGATCACCACGAAGTACAGCATGTCGATCATCTGCAACGCAAGCATCATGTGTGTTGAGCCACAGTGTTGAGCCACAGTGTTGAACCACACTGTTGAGCCACAGTGTTGAACCACACTGTTGAGCCACAGTGTTGAACCACACTGTTGAGCCACAGTGTTGAACCACAGTGTTGAACCACAGTGTTGAACCACACTGTTGAGCCAAACTGTTGAACCACAGTGTTGAGCCACAGTGTTGAGCCACAGTGTTGAGCCACAGTGTTGAGCCACAGTGTTCTGCATGTCTGTCTATCTGCTATCTATCTCTGATACATAATGATTAATAAATAATAATAATAATAATAATAATAATAATAATAATAATAATAATAATAATAACTGCATTTATATAGCGCTTTGGGTACTTAAGGTACCCAAAGCAATTTACATTGTGAGTATGTGTGTGTGTGTTGGGGGGGGGGGGGGGGGGGGGGGGGCATCTCTCCTTCCATCCATCTACCATATATCCCTCTATCCATCTGCCTTTTCCATCCATCTGTCCATCTGTCTACTGTCTCTCTGTCCATCTATTCCAGCCATCTCTACCTGCCATCCTAATTTTTAAGTACTACCTACCATCTTGCCGATCATCATGACGTAAGGCCCCAGGTACTTGTTGACACCAAAGATGTCGAGGACCCGGATGTACCAGAAGATGATGTCCACACAGTAGATGACCCGACCGTAGCCCATGTAGGGCTCGTTCTGCAGCCGGAGCAGCAGACCGATGAGGAAGACGGAGATGGCCACCAGGTCGGTGATGTTCCAGTACTCCTCCAACCACACGTTGATCTTCTGCTTCAGCTTCTCTGGTTCGGACATCAGGATCTTATGGGGAGTTGTGCGTTTTGACAGAAAGAAAACACAACTACGACTCAAACATCGTCCAAATAATCTAGTGTTAAACTTGATCAACTGATTATCATCAGTCACGTCAGATTTCAACATAAGACTCCCCACACACTCCCTTAAAATGCAGTTAACACATTTTTTTAATAAAGGCAACATTTGCTAAAAAGCGAGTTGTTTGCATCCCTGATCCTTAACTTTTAGCTATTGAATTAAATATGAAGTCCAACTTTAAGAAAGCTATGCTATGATAAATTACAATTAATTTCCTGTTCTGTGAGTACCTGTCTGACTTTCTCTAGCCCCAAAGTGATGATGTAAGAGATGACAATCCACTCCTGTAGTGAAGGCCAGCGTTCCATTTTCACCAGAATAATGTAGTTGTACAGCATGAGGTACACAAGATAGGCAATCTGTCAAGAGAAAGTTTGGAAGTGATTATAATGTGACACACTATAACAGGAAATAGACTCCTTGAGCTCAAACAGGAATTAGAGAATTCTTAAAAAGATAATCTACATTTAATATCGCTTTAACACTACCGATTTCTACAACGTTTTCCCACTTCTTTATCTTCAGGATCAATTCGAAGGGTCAGGAAGGAGATCTTATATTTAGAGTTTCAACATCTGTTCTCGACTTGCCGTGGTGAACCAGAACTTGGTGAAAGGGGTGCTATAGAACTCAAAGATTTTTTTGCTGGTTGGGATTCTTCTCTGTTTCCTCTGATGGTCCTCTTCATCGCCCTTCTTAGACATCCCGTCTGAATTAGAGCCACCATCCTGAGAATAGAGGTTGGGTACACACATTAGAGGCCTGAGGGTACAGTAACACATTAGAGGCCTGAGGGTACAGTAACACATTAGAGGCCTCAAGATACAGTAACACATTAGAGGCCTGAAGATACAGTAACACATTAGAGGCCTGAGGGTACAGTAACACATTAGAGGCCTCAAGATACAGTAACACATTAGAGGCCTGAGGGTACAGTAACACATTAGAGGCCTGAGGGTACAGTAACACATTAGAGGCCTGAGGGTACAGTAACACATTAGAGGCCTGAGGGTATAGTAACACATTAGAGGCCTGAGGGTACAGTAACACATCAGAGGCCTCAAGATACAGTAACACATTAGAGGCCTCAAGATACAGTAACACATTAGAGGCAGCTTCCTGAGTGTACAGTTGCAGGTCAGATATACTGCCATTCAAGAGCTGTAAATTATGAAAATAATTATTTTTTAACCTATGACATGACAACCTGTTTATAAAGAGTGCCTAGCCATTATGTGAAGATAGGTAAGGGGTTCAAATAAAACCTAAAGCCAAAGTTGCTTGCCTTGCCTTGCCTTGACTTGTTATTAAAATGATTTCATAGTGTAGCAGTTGTTGCGTACCTTGTTGGACTTGTTATCATCATCTCTATCTTTGCCCTCTTCTTTCTCCTTGGAAGAGTTATATGTGGCCTCCTCTCCAAGCCTGAAGTCCATTAGGAGAATGGAAGGTGGGAAAACAATGCCTAATATCACCTGCAAGAAACAATAGCTAGACATTTGCGAAGGAATGCAATATGGATCCTTCTATTGCTGTGTTTCACATGATATACATAAGAATTAGTGTTCAACATGAATGTGTAATGTGTCAATACAGATTATTTTCGAATCATGATTTTGGCTACAGGATTCAGGGAGGATGTATACAGCCCAAGGCATCTCTCTGTGAAGGCCAATGTGCATGCTGGCACTCCCAGATAATTCATGTTAGGGGACAGTGTGTGGCGTAATTTAAAGTCAGAAACACAAAGTGTTGAGCCTTGATACTGATGAGACCCAACAGTAATATTGTTTGTCCAAGGCGTCGCAAACTACTGTAAATTCATTTAGGGTTCTGTTAAGATTTAAGAAATATTATTTCAATGCATTTTTTCAAAATGGCACAATTGACAATTATCAGCGAGTGATGTGCTATGAATATCTTTATTTGACTGCGCCTTCCTCCGCAGTCAAACTTAGATTTAAGATCGCAAAATCTCTTCTGATATTACTTCGGGTAATCCGTCTTGCCTGTCGATCACAGATGCATAAAACTCAAACACACTGTCAGAGAAACAGCAATCGAGGGGGGAGGAGGTGAGGAGGTGATTTTCTGGGTATAATCAAAATCTTGCTCTCTATGTCTTACCTCCAGTTACATCTCATACAAGTTCATTTTTGTTCAGCGCATGAAGGTTTAGTTACAAAAAGGAGTCTAAAAAGTCTAAAATACTTAGCATTTTTTTACTTGATTCTTCTACACACTTTCTCTACATTAATATCTTAGGTTGCTACCCTGCAAGTCTGCCTTTAATCTGGCTGGCCACCATTTTCTACAACCTCCACCCCCTGCCTTCAATCTGGTAGGCAGCCTCTGTCCCTACAGCCTACTCCCTGGTACCTTCAATCTGGTAGGCAGCCTCTGTCCCTACAGCCTACTCCCTGGTTCCTTCAATCTGGTAGGCAGCCTCTGTCTACAACCCCCAACCCATGCTTTCAATCTAGCAGACAAGCTGCTCCACACCTCCACCCTACTACCTCTCCACATCCACTCCCATGCTGCTAACCTAGCAGGCAATCTAGTGTAGGCCTCCACCACGGCACCTTGAGTCCGTTGCTCTTCCCCATCCGCAGGCAGCCCATCCACATGTCGGTGAGCAGCATCTGGCTGCAGGTGTGAGCGATGAAGTCCCTGTGCTTGGCAGCCACGGCCAGCTTCAGGCAGGTGGAGTTACTCCAGTTCTTCAGCTCATAGGTCAGCAGCTTCATGGCCACCTGCTCGTCGTGCTTGTAGGACTGGTCCAGGAGCTCGTAGGCCAGCTGGCCAAACTCCCTGGGGAGTGGAAGGGTGGAGGAATAAGACAAAGCATGTTTCAAACACAATGGTAGCTGCAATTGTTCAAACCCCATTCTTGCAGAGGCAAATAAGTAAATGCAACTAAGTTGCTGTCGTATTAATATTGTAGTATTTCTGTGAATGACATTAACAGCGTATACAGGATTCTGAATTCCCTTTTAAATTGCTTGTCTTAAAGGTGGACAGTAAGGCTGAACTTCTTTCTAAGGTAATGGAATAAGCCTGTAGCTTTATACACAAACTGGGGTCTGCATTATCTTCCTTTCTGAGAAAATTTGAATTTGTGTTCCCCAAATCCGACGAATAACGTCAATGCTGAGCTTGACAGCCCAACTTTGTAAGAGCAAATGTAATTCTTACATAGAACTTTGCAAAACTGACAGACTACACAGCATGCCTGTGTACTTTGTCTTAAGAAACGTCTCCAAGGAGTGAGCGGAAATCACCTGGAGTTGTTCTCTAGGTCCTGGAAGATGTCGTCCACCATCTCACTCTTGGACGACTCGTGGGCCATGGCCTTGTAGAGCTTGCAGGCCACGAGGGCTTTGGCCATGGCCTCCTCGCCCCGCTGCCACAGGAAGAGCGCCATCTTCTGGCGGTGCATCAGCACGGCCCACACCATGAGCTCGTGGAAGGGGAATTGAAACCGGCACAACTCGGGGTCGTCTAAATCAATGTCCTCCTCTACCTCTTTCTTCTTGTTCTTCTTACCTTTGCCCTTTCGTGGCTCGTCATCCTTTTGGACAATGCAAGCAAAGCTTTCACTTCAATGTGTGTAAAATACAGAGTTTAAAACAAATGGAACATTGAAAAGGATTGACTGTTTAAGGGATAATAATATCATCAGAATTATTGTGAAGAACATTTAATTGAAGGGGAAACACACCTCCATTCCTAGGAGTTTAAGAGCTTTTGGCTGTGAACAGAAAAATAGACAATGAATACAGATACATGAGATAGAATAAATTAAGCATGTTGATTCATGAACGTTATCATGCGAGATGATGTTTTTAGACTTACTCTTTTAAGACCGTACAGGTTGGTGTACAGTGTCCGGAAGCACTTCCTGGTGTACTTGCAGCGGAAAGCTCCTCCCATCAGAAACTCTACAACCAATCCGATATCAATCAAGGTGATCTGGTAATCTGGTGGGAGGTTTCCCTGAAAAAGGCCATTGTTATTATTGAGCCGCAGCATATAGCATATATACTGTACGTTTTACATGTTATTCTTCAAGTTGAAATATTGTGTTAACCTGCGGTAACAGGCACAAGATAAAGGAATGTTGTACCTTTTTCACATCCCTGACCACAATGTGCAGGTTGTGAGCTGGTCCCAGTCTCTGTACAGGAGAAAAACAGGAACAATTCATATAATAGATCATTCATATCGCCGAGCCAAAATATCATTTCCAGGAAGGTTTGAGATAGTAAGTCACAGTTATACGTTTTTATATTTTTTGTATATTCAAAATGTGTTGTCAACAATGCAAATGCAGTTTTAATCAATTTTTGGATTGCATACATTACATGCTAGTAACATTGCCTACATTACTCGTGTGAAACACGAATAATCATGTATTCTTCATGTTTATAGTATTTTAGCTCACAACTTAGTTTACATTCAAAGCCTCTTCACAACGGATATACCACAGGAATTAAAAGGGTCTTATATAATTAGGATTCAATCAGAGATGTGTGAGTCATACCAATAGGGATATCAGGTAGGTTTCAGAGTTCAGGCTCAGCTCATTGCTTTGGTAAATGTTGAACAGTATGAAGATTTGTTCATAAAGAGTGGGCGTGAACTGGATCTCAAGCTTCAATAAAAAAAGGTAACCAAACCTTTTCAAAGTGGCCTGACTGTTCACTCACCGTGTTGTACAGCTCCTCTAGTCGTGGGATGGTGAGGAAGTGGTGGATATTGACTCCATTTTCAATCAGCAGCTTGACAAAGTCCACTCTGTCCAACACCAGGGCATCCATCATGGCCTGCTCCAGAGAGTTCACCTGCGTGGTAAACAATGTCAAATAGGTCAACAACAACACAGAATGGAACCCACAACACAAGCCAGCTTCAGAAAGCTCACCTGTGGAGTACACAAGGTAAACAACACAGAATGGAACACACAACCCAGGCCTGCAGATATTTCACTGTAGGGGGTTTCAGTTAAATCATGTTCACATAATATTGATCCAAACAATACTTAATTGATCGTTTATAAAAGTTGGTTTGACGCAGTGCGTTTTGTTCAATAAAGATATGGCAAAAAGGAACGGATAAATAGATGAGAAAGAAATAATGGAAGACAGCGCAAAGCAAAACAGAAAGGAGAGAATAAATAAAAAGATTGTTCTTTTTCTCGCAACATGCTTCTTGTTAAGTACCCAGTTAAGCAGCTCCAACTTCCTGGGGTCCGTCTCTTCAGGGGGCTCCGGCTTGCTCTTGCCTCCCTTCCCCTTCTTGCCCCTGGCCTTCCCCTTGCCTCCCCCTCCTCCTCCACCACCACCCCCTCGTGGTGCAGAGGACGGGCTCTTGGGCCGGTCGCCCGGCAGGGCACTCGCAGGCTGAGGAAGAACAAGAATGAATATGAATATATATTTAGTTACAATTATATCTGTAATGTTGCTATCCCAAATTAGGATGGATGGACGGACAGACAGACTCACCGGCCAATGGGTTCCATACACAAAGATCTGGCTGCGTGCGATGTCCACTCTGTTCCAGGCCAAGGCCAGACTGAGCTGGTCAGGGGCAGATGCATTTGTACCTAATATCACATATGAATAGAAAACAGTGAGTTTCATGTGAATGCCATCATGATAAACATCTCATTTGTTTAAGGTGAGATGGATGATTTAAAGTTATTGAGCTAACAAGGTGAATTGATGCTCCAGTTACCTTTCAGTAGAGCAGTCAATATGGCCATTTCAACATCATGTTGCCCTTCCGAACCCAGGCGAAACACAGTTATCTGAAAATCACAAATGACTTTGTTACTTTGTCAGTGATTGTATGTAGGTTTTGTTGTTCTTCTTGTTATAAGGTTCCTGTTGGAGGTAAAAGCATAAACACTAAAAAGCTCAGGCGTGGAGCACAAACAGAAGCTGAACCTTCTTGTGTCCCTGTCTTCACACCCGAGGTACATTCAACCATACAGAGACAAATTTAGGCCTTTCAAACAAAAATAAAAAGTACTCAAACTTTATGCTTGAGCTTTGGTGAGTTTGTCATGGTATAATTTATAATTTATAAGGACCAACATTTTAAGAATACTACATTAGATTAGATTCAACTTAATTATCGTTCCACAAGAACTAGGCAACCGAATGCAGCTAAGCATGAAGTGCAAAACAGTGCGTTCAGTGAGGAAAGCAGTAAAATGTATTAAGGTAGTAGCACAACATTACAGGAGTACACAAAATAACCATTGAATATTATGGATACGTGAGATTTCTGCAGACATAAAGGCCATTCTGTGATGAATTCAACTCTAAAATAATGATAGAACAACAGTTATCTGAGCGAACGAAGTCTATGTTAATTTGTGTCATTGTCAACTAATGTAGCTCTAGTATGGCAGAGTGTATGTAGCAGCTGCTCACAAAGCCACAGCGAATTGCAGGATTACATGAAGAACAGGAAGACGCCAGTCAGAGAGCAATGGACAATCTCCATTAGGCAGTGGAGTGGCCAGCTGGCATTATTCAACAAAAGCTTAACTTGTCATTAATCTTACATGGAAAACTTAATCCATCATTATAGACATGATAGCAGTGTCTTTCCTGGGTCAGAATTGGGCTTAAGTGGCAGCAAATTTAGCACCAAAACTCCAACAGTCCCGATGTGTGATAGCTGAACATCTGGGGGAGATGGCACAGGGCCAGGGCTTGATTTCAGAAACTACAAGCAGAGGAGATAAGCGTTGTTTCAAATATTGTTGGGGAGATAATTGACCTAAGAGAATCATTCACGTGAGTGGCTGAAGGTTTGAGAAGGTGATATTAACAACAAACAATTGACACCTTTTCCAGTTTGTTGACTGTGTTGATTGCCAGAACGCTCACAACACACTGGCTATCACAATGGAGAGGTGACGTACTAAACTGTCCAATTAGGGACCAGTGGATGTTTGTGGCTCATTTTAGTACAAGAGCCACCTAAAATTGTGTTATTTGTATCGCTCTACCTATTTATATATCTCAATAATGATTTGTGATACGACCTAGTGGGTTAGAGTGTAGTGTTCAAAAATCAAAGGTCCTTTGAAAAGCATACAAATAGTAAATAATAATAATAAAAATAAATCTGAAAGTATTTTGACGGTTAATTATGTAAAGGCTCCTGTCCAGATCGTTAATTGTTGACATTATCTATATCTAGAATGTTTTTTGTTCAAATCTCCCCCTCTTGTGGTAGACCCATTTCAAAATTGGGCAGTTGGCCTTCAGTTGACCATTATATTCTAAACTCCTTCAGCCAATAAATAAGAGGAGTCCAATAGTCAGTATTCTCTTCCTCGATGCTAGCCAGCCGAAGACTGTTTACACATCCTACTGTCTTGAATCGCCAACCAAATGCCACTTATGAATGTAAGTTTGGTATTTTTCTTTGGAAGACCTTGAAATCATTTTGATGGCCACCACAAAACATATAGAGTGTAGGAAAGACCCTGTATATGTAAGGGTTTGAAATGAGTGAGGAAATGCTTAGACAATTTGAAAGTCATATTCATATAGTAGCTAAAAGCTTATTTTGATGGTTTATGTCAAGAACACAGCCGCTTTATGTTGTTTGTCTTATCAGTATATTTCAAACCTGCTGAGGAAGATCAATACAATCTTTCATTTATCAGATATTTCCAGCTTTATAAAGCAATGAAAGAATACAATATACAACTAACAACTAACGGGATGAGGCTTGATTTAGTGAATTGTTAATTCTTAAGCAAATTCTTAACAATATTACACAAGACAGCTACAAATATAAAATAAATACATAGAAGAATATGAGGAAGAGGTGGCTGAATAATTTAATGGAGGGATTTATTTTAAGTTCTGGTGTGAGACATGATCCACAAGACACAAATGAAAGGGCAAAAATAATGAAAACATTTGTTTTATTGACAGATGAAAGATGCTTTATACCTAAATGATGATTTCTAGCATTAAGATTCTGGGGACAAATGGGCACAAACGCACGACGAAGAGAACAGGGACACAGAATGTTAAAAAATAAGGGATTTACTGAAGACACAGAGAGAAGATAATAGGGGCATGATGGGTAGGCAGACAGGTCATCAACAGACAATGTTTCCGCAGTAGGCAGGTAGTCGGACAGGCAAGGGGCTGGTAATGGAATGAAGAAATTGCTGATAGTCTTCGGACCCAGCTACCATGGGGGAAGATAACGATCGGATGAGAAGTGACTGGACATCCTGTGGAGACTCTTTATAGGTGCATAGGCCAACTATCCCCAATGGAGACTCAGTGGTACGTACCAGGGATCTCTTCTTCATGCACTCCATGACCATGAGGAAAATCTGCTGAGCCTGAGCACGGTTGTAGCTGAAGGTCTTCTGGATGGTGACCAGTAGCTGGTCTTTGACGTTATCACCTACCATCCTGGTAAGACAATTCAACTAGGTTACTATAGTTATCTTATCAAAGAGGTTACTATAGCTACGATATCCACTAGGTTGTAATAGTTATGTGATCAACTAGGTTACTATAGTAACGTTATCAACTAGGTTTCTATAGTTACGTTATCAACTAGGTTGCTATAGTTACGTTATCAACTAGGTTACCGTTTTTACATTAACACTCAACAACCTGGTAGGACAAGGTATTTCTAAAATACCATGTGTAGTAACAAGTTAATTGTAAATATATAGTCAAATGTTATTGTATATATTTGGCAGTTTTACATAAATACACAATGCACAGCTTAGATGACAATGTAACAGTTAAAAGATTGTGCAAGATGTATCGATTGTTGTGTGTGTGTCTGTGTGTGTGTTTGTGTAAGGCTGCATTTTAGTGCTGTCATGTCACAGAATCTTTTGTGTGCACAATGCATACAGTGGCCTCACATTCTCTCTCACTCACCCATCCTCTTCGCTGTATTTATGTGCAAAGGAAATGATGTCAGAGGCCCGCCCACTGCCGTCACAGACCACCACAGGCACCGGTGGCTCCTCCCTCAGGCTCTCCAGAACGATAGAGATCACGTTGGGCCCGCCCTCCAGAATCAGACAAACCAGAGGCACGCCCTGACCTAAACCTACAACACACACACACACACACACACACACACACACACACACACACACACACACACACACACACACACACACACACACACACACACACACACACACCCAAATTAATACCCTGCAGACACACACACAAACAAATACACCACAGGCAACACACACACATTTCTTAAAGCGATGGACGTGACGATTTTGAGTATTTATATGCAAAAATTTACGATGAAACAAAATGTTAGAACAAACACAAACAAACAAACAATATATTCCTCCTCTCCTGTGAGTGGTGAGAGCTTGAAGTAAGTGGTGACAGCTGAGCTTCCCTTTGCTGTCCCTGCCTTGCTGAAAGCTCCAGGCATAGGATGACAAAGGGAAACCCACAGGTCACATCAGGGGAACCCACACCAGGAAACCCACAGGTCACATCAGGGGAACCCACACCAGGAAACCCACACCAGGAAACCCACAGGTCACACCAGGGAAACCCACAGGTCACATCAGGGGAACCCACACCAGGAAACCCACACCAGGAAACCCACAGGTCACATCAGGGGAACCCACACCAGGAAACCCACAGGTCACATCAGGGGAACCCACACCAGGAAACCCACAGGTCACACCAGGGAAACCCACACCAGGAAACCCACAGGTCACACCAGGAAACCCACATGTCACACCAGGGAAACCCACAGGTCACACCAGGGAAACCCACAGGTCACACCAGGAAACCCACAGGTCACACCAGGAAAACCCACAGGTTACACCAGGAAAACCCACAGGTTACACCAGGGAAACCCACAGGTTACACCAGGGAAACCCACAGGTTACACCAGGGAAACCCACAGGTCACACCAGGAAACCCACAGATCACACCAGGGAAACCCACAGGTTACACCAGGGAAACCCACAGATCACACCAGGAAACCCACAGATCACACCAGGGAAACCCACAGGTCACACCAGGAAAGCCACACCAGGGAACCCCACAGGTCACACCAGGGAAACCCAACATGCGCGAGGGTTCATAGGTCAAAGTAAGGTCAACGCTGTCTGTGTCCATATGTGTGTCTGTGTCTATTTTTGTGTGTGTGTGTGTTTGTGTGTCCGTGTGTGTGTGTTTGTGTGTCCATGAGTGTGTGTCTGTGTCCATGAGTATGTGTCTGTGTCCATGAGTG
>NC_136938.1:8167873-8290373 GCF_949987615.1 Pollachius pollachius | reverse complement strand
CACCCTTTCCATGCACAAATCCTCCCAACACCGCCGGTCTGTCAGTAGCTGCTGTATGAATGACATCAGGTGATCACTTTCTCGGGGGAAGTCAAGAGGACCCAATTTGACTGGTACACGCCAACACTATTCCCCTGCTTAACTCGGGTTCGCTGCTGTGTTCATTAGGACAAAAACAATAAACAAGGAATGGAGCGGGAGGATTTAGGCTTCATTATGAGATTATCAGTGGTTTACAGGAAGGAACAAAACAAAATGTTTTCCCATAACAAGTAGTTACATCACTGGTTTAGATGATGATGATGATGATGATGATGATGATGATGATGAAATAGCAAAGATAAAGAGATTTTGAGAAAGGCAGCTCTTTGATTTGACATCTAGATTTCATCTTATCTTACTGCTTGTATATTTTGGTAAATTTATAATATCTTGCAACCATATACTATTTTTGCTTGCACAAAATAACATTATCAGCATATTATACTACATTTATTGTGCTTAAAAAAATACTTATTATTTTCCGAGTGATGAGTGCTGGTATCTAAGTTTTCAGCCACTTTTTGCACCAATTGTAACCAACCAATAATACAATAGTCTTCACATAGCCAACATCAATGGGGCTGACAAACACGGGACCGACAAGCTGGCAATTAGCCTGCAGGGTCAGCCACCCTCTTAAAGAGATGTGGCCACAAGGTATGCAGTGTATAACATGCATACCAGGGGCCTATCTATGGCCCTGCTTCTAAACTGATATTAACATGGGGCCTTTCTATGGCCCTGCTTCTAAACTGATATTAACATGGGGCCTTTCTATGGCCCTGCTTTTAAACTGATATTAACATGGGGCCTTTCTAGGGCCTTGCATTTAAACTGATATTAACTTGGGGTCTTTCTATGACCCATCATCTAAACTGATATTAACATGTGGCCCCATCCATGGTCCTGCTTCCGCACTGATATTAACATGGGGCCCCATCTATTGCCCTGATTCTAAACTGATATTAACATGGGGTCTTTCTATGGCCCTGCCTCTAAACTGATATCTACATGGGGTCCCATCTATGCCACTTCTTCTAAACTGATATTAACAATGGGCCTTTCTATGGCCTTGATACTAAACTGATATGACCATGGGGCCCCATCTACTGCCCTGATTCTAAACTGATATTAATATGGGGCCTGTGTCACTGCTTCTTGATAATGACAGTGTATTTCCACTGCATAATAAAATGTTATATAAAGTAGATAATGAACTGATATTGGATACAAGACTAGAGTTCTTTTATTGATCAATCACAACTTTGTAAGACTAGCACTATGGATGAAACATGGCTTAGTATGCTATCTGGGATCTGGCAGTCCTATGTACTATGTACTAGTCAATCTTGGGGAGGGCGCAGCAGAGCCTTGGCCAGAGACATCCACTGCAAGGGGCGGACTTACACCTCATTTCCTGGTTCATTGCAGAGATATTTTATTGAAGAAAACTTATCCACTGGAAGGGGAATCAGAAGGGGATATTAATAGGTGTATTTCTACAGTGGCCAAATGGTGTTGATTTTAAACCTTTATAGAACCGTTTTCACAGTTATTGCTCTTTGGAAATCTTATTAGTGTATGTGTATGTAAGGATTTTCTGCGTATCCCTTTGAAGTCATTGTTCATTTTATGTTGTTGATAACAGTAAAAATGGTTTCTAATTATAATCCATATGAGACTAATCCATTTTCCCATTTGGAGACGTTCAACTCCACTAAATCCCACTGTATAGGCGAGCCATACTAGAAAGGATGTGCAGATAAACTTTTGCATGGATGAACAGAGAGGCAGACAGTAGATAATCAGTGCTTTCTTCACCTGACCCGTCTCTTGACCTCTTTGCTTTTGCCCTTGACCCTCACCACCATTCTCCTCGGATTGGAAATGTACATGATGGCAGTGCATTAGTCACATGAAAGCACAATGAGAAGCTTAGGTTGGGCCAGATGCTCCTCACCCTTTCATTCTCGTAGTTTAACACACAGGTCACACTCTCTCTTTGCGAAAGACCTGCACAGACCAGCTGTTGTGTTCACCCCTGCCCTCCACTAATTGCTATAATGCTATACACTGCTATCTAAAGAGAGATCCCAAGTAATCTGGCTCATTGGCTACAGCCGTCTCTCCAAAGAGGGGTTCAACTTGAACCACAGATCCTTTCAAAATCAAAACGTACATATTTCTAGCACCTGGTTGGCTGGTACCTTATCATCTCCTTACGCCCCTTCAATTCAATTCCACTAAATGGAGGACAGGTGTGTTGCATCAATGCTTTATCAGCAGGGGACAAGGTCACCACATCGGCCAATCACAGGTTATGCATGCAATTGCACGTGTTTAACCTAGAAAAGGAATACTCTAATTCAAACTGGTCTATATGTTTTCTTGGGTTCTCCTTCAAAGGGTCACTTCACTCCATTGCTCTCATAATGTATTTTCCTTTCTTTCGCACATTTTAATTTTATAAATGTATAATTGGAAATGTCCTTCTATATACCGGTAGAAAGTGTATGCTATACATTTGTTTAATGCTACCCAGTCCTGTTCTGCACAGCTACACCGATTTCTGTCAGTTTTACTTTGAAACAATTATGAGGAACATTTCCAAAGACATTCACAGAGAATGTGTTCTCTTTGACTATTTTTTGACATCACCACGTTTAGAGAATACCAATGCAAGCATACCAAAGTCACAGTATTTAATTCCGACAAATATTTACAGTGTTAAAATAAATTCTATGTCAAACATGGTTCTGCAGATGGATCTTACCTTCTGTGAGCTGGATGATGCACTGCGCTTAATGGAGGAGCGCTTGGTGGAGCCACTCTTCTTCATTCCACCCAGACCCCTGCCCTCCATTCTCCTGGGTACTGCGATGTTCTTCCTCCTTCTCAAACTGTGTCCTCATCGTCGGTCATAACTCCTCTCAATGCGGCTGTAGACCCCTCTTCCACTTGACCAACTTCAGGACATGTTGACTGGCCTGCACACTCACAAAATCAAACACACACAGCTACCAACAGCAGTCCTGGTGGTAAACCAAGTCTCCAGGCTTCACAATGCCCGTTGTCTCCTCTACGCACCAGGCCTTAAAGTGAGACATGATGCTCTGGAAGTTTAGCTCGGCAGCTCACCAGCATCCTGATCTATAGACCCCTGTTCTCCTGTCCACTCTCCTCTGTAATCAGGATTAACAGACACTACTGGGCAGTGGGGCACTGCACTTAAATGGATGGAGGTTTAACAAATGGTTATTGAAGGTAAATCTTCTTTAGAACAACTCGCGCTCTGAAACGGCTTTTGACAAAGTGTGCAGGAGGCATACGAAATGTTTAGGGTATGTTTCTATGAAGAGCTATGTGAGTGCTAAGGGACATCATGTAAATACTTTTATCAAAGGATCGTGGGGAAAAGGGATTACTTAAACGTGCAACAGTGGATCAACCCACTGCATCTGTCATACGAATGCGACACGAGAAGTTCTGTGGTTTTTTAGTGAGTGACCATCGGACATAAAACATTGTCAATCGAGTATTTCAAAACAGGCAACCGTAATAAATGTGTTTAGGTGGCATACATTGCAATAAAGTGCTTTGCATGAATGCATCATATAGTGCAACACCATACAAAACATTGCCATATAATGCAATAACTAAAACACTGAACTGCACTGTAAATGATTTTATAAAGGAATCAATCATAAATAAACACTGGAACTGGGACACAAACATTTACTGTCTTTATGTCCATGCATTGTCTGCAGGAAATCCATGCATGTCCAAGGGCACCATTATTAAAATGCCAGATAAACATATTCGTTGAAGGGGTTAAGACAAAACACAATACAAAGACTATAAGACACTATCAATGGAAGGTTAAAATAATAGAGGGAATGGCTTTGAGCAGGGCAACATCTTTTGCCAGACAGAGGATGTATTGTGTTCTGTATCTTCTGTAAAACTTCGGACAATGTAATTTTACTTTCTTCCTGGGGTCACAATGGGCTTTTGAAGATATGCTGATGATCCCCATCTTTGTCCTTATCTCGGGCGACAGGTTTGTTTATCCAAGGTCAAACCAACGTTTAATTCCTATGCATAGATCCAGGCATAATAGATAACAGAAAGATGTGATTCTGGGCTGACCATTTTAAGTAGAGAATGTTTTTAAGTAGGATATTATGTTTGAATAGAAGTTTAATGTTCATTGACCATATTCACCCTAATAGGGAAGTGAAATTTGTTTTCCCTAGGCCTACAGGTTGCACTACATCATCTTTTGGGAAATTACACATAGAATAACGTATTCCATCAATAGCACGTCAGTAATGGTTCAATATTTGCTCATAACTGAATGACAGTCAAGATGCATGCTGTAATATAAGGGGGGGGGGGGCAGCAGCTATTGTTCCAATTATATGCCCACTTCATTCGGTTAGAATCGGTAGGCAAATTCAACTTCACAAATGGCACAAAGCAGTTAGCTCCCGGTAAACTGCAACATTTCAAGCATCACTGCAAAAAATGCTGCAACTTACCAGCCTACAAAAACATATTGTACACACTTCATTTCAAATATAGGTTTATTAAAGATGACTCAGGTCAACCATACCACTCAAAATGTGGCGATTGCCTGATAAAAAAAACGAAAAGTAGGAATCATGCAACTACTATGGCTAGACTGGTCCGTTCACTCACTGGTCCTACAGATTCAAGGTCATATATGTACACGGATTGTTTCAACTCTTCTTTACAGAAAATTTCTGTAATAAATTATATATATACAGTCTTGACTGTGGTTAAGGCTTTGTCCTGTGCCCCCATTTTCCATCTTGTCAACAGATGTTCTTCACTCAGCTGCATTTGACCCAGTGTCTGAGGGAAGAAGGCAAAGAGAAGGTTCAGATGTGGTGGAACAAGTGAAGGTAGCAGTATAAAGAAGACACTAACCCAAGTATAGAAGTTTTTGAAATCTGTCCTTACAGGCAAGAGCAACATACAAATGTATTTATATAAATCCATTAATAATGCTTACTATGAATGAAATAAAAAAAGTATTTTTTATTAGATTGTTTCACTAGCCTGAAAATCAAGACCCACAGCTAGAAAGCTGTAGGGTCTGGCAACGAGTAATGATAATAGCCCACATGAGGGGCGGCACCAAGCATGCATTTTCACACAACACTACCACCAATCAGAAGAATACAAGGGGTGACGTATCCGGAGCCCCATACGCTAAGCTACCAGCGGAGCTAACCGATAGATTAGACTCTTGCCGTATCCGGTCGCTAAAACAGCAAAAATGTCCTTCTTTCAAAGGAAAGCTTTTAGCGCCATCTTCTGTTCCTCTTTTAGAGGAAAAGACAAGTCTAACTATTTTATTGTAGCGGCAAAAGCCGTTTCAAACAATTGGTGTTCTTCTGTAGCCATCTTACAATGTTTACTGACTTATTCCGTAGCAGCGCTGTCGTCATCTGCTTAGCTCGCTTCTGGGCCGCCTATATCAGATACACCGATGTGATTGGTTAATGTTCTGATCAAGGGGAATGATATATATTACTCATTCCCAGAGTGACTCGCTGAGCAAATTCAAATTGTGCTCTCGCAAGAACTCTGGATTTCCAGGGTATTGTTTCACTGTATTCAAGAATAAAGTCACAATGTGCAAGATTGAGCCAATCCCAGGTAGGCAAAAAAACTCAATAACAGTATTATGTACACTCTGGTTTTGCCACTGTGTTACGCGAACAACCACAGCTATTAAGCTGGCTGGGTGATTGGAAGGGATTCAATAGAAAGATTACTGTAAACAAAGAGGAAGAGGCTGGCTAGCATTGTTTATTGTAGAATATATCAGTTATTGGATGTGATTGTATTGATAACTACTTCAGATATAGTAGTAAGCTCAAGCGACTTGAAGTGTCACACATTGGGAATTTAACTTGTATAATAACAAGTAATCCAAACCTGACACATACATTTTTTTGTAGAAGTATTTGTGAAGAGTTAACTTACTCTTTCCATCGCAAGCGACAATTTTGACTTTATCCACCTTGACCAGGTCAGTGACTTCCCTGAACTCCACGTCGTTCAAAACAAATGTCCACACGTTGTCGCAGAATCTGTAGGTGTTTAGTGAGCCCTAGAGGTAAAACGAAACATGTATTATATGAAAGATGTTTTCTTCGTTTCTGTCATATATGGTCTTTCTTTAACCTGTAGAAGTAGAAAGTAAGATAAACATTTTGCAATACAGGCTTTTGAAGCTATGGTATGGATCAGCATGCATCATGTTATTTGCCCAGGAGAATGACATGTTTGCGCATCAGTACCATATTTTCAAAGCCTGTTTTCAACCAAAAGGTTTACTATGGACCCACACACAAACACAGCTGATTTATAAGCCACTTACCCGGAAGTTGACCCTGTTCCGTACCCGGTTGGCCAGTGCTGTATTGATGGCTTTATCGAACTGGAGCAGCACCTGTAGTGCTAGTTGGGGGGTTATTTGCTGTGTCTACAAAAAAAGGAGGAGAGAAATCAACACAACAATAACAACGGCAATTAATTGCTGACGTGGCTGGCTGGTGGGGTATATTTAATTCATAACTGAGATAATATTGTGAAAGGCTATAAGGGCTGTAGTCATCTAACCCTAACTCAATAATAATTGTCGAGCTGGTTTAAAATAAATTAAAAGATACACGACAGAAGGTTAGCTGGCCATCACAGAATTATCCTCATGTATTGGTGTTAGCATCCCTACGGGGAAACAAAGGAGGGAAAACGTATAACGCTTACAATTGACCTAGCAAAACGATGCACAACAACATATTCAGCAGCAAGAAAATACAGATGCAAATCAACATGGATAACATTTCGGTCATACTAACATAGTGGTCCACTAGAAAAGCGCGCTAACAGCTAACCGTCCCCCGTTACCTGGATGAGCTCGTCCAGGCTCTCCTGGAGACTGTTGCCCAGCGTCGTGTTTCTGTAGAGCTGATACGCCATTGCTGTAAACGGATATCGTTGCAAATAAAGTCACAATTATGTCGCAGAAGCTACCCGAACAACAATCAATTCCCCAGAACTAGCAAGCAAGCTGTTGTAGCCCTGGTGGTTCTAATCACGTGATCGGTGTACGAGTCGCACGAAGGACCAAAACGGTCGAAGACATTTGGATGGACCGTGACCGTATGAACTATGCATGTGACTGTTGATAATTTGTTGTAATAATTTTAAATACAAGTTACAAGGCATAAAGGTGTTATACATAGTTTAAAGCGCGATGCAACCTCGGTTTGACTAATAAGTGCAAATACCGTGTTTCAGGATTTTACCACTAGGTGGTAGCAACATTCAAAGTATAAATCTAAGGGAAAAAAATGCAGCATACTTCTTGTGTGTTACATCCACAAATGTCAACGTCAACAAAAGTGTGCTATTTAGGGTTACGACGAGTAGCAGCCGACCGATGCCTACTAAAACCAATTCTTATGGTGACATACAATGATTATATTAAATCCTATATTCATTATGAGAACATTTGTTTGTACCCTGGCTCATGCTGGAGTGTTGTCTGATATACATCAGACAACAACTTTACATAACAACACAATTACAGTTTACAACATATTACAAATATAATGGCTGCCATGGCTTGATATTGCACATGGGAACATGGGTTTATGGCTTATCATTTTGCACATCCTGTCCATAATTTTGTACATTTTAAAGCACTTCTATACATTGTCACCATGGTCTCAGTTATAATTCAGCATTAAACATTTGCTCAAGGAAACATTTTAAGCAAAATATATAGATTTAAAGTGTTAAACAATTAATAAGGCTGTACAATTCATATCTGTTAGGAATAATGGCTTTGTAGTTAAGAATAAGAAGAATTTATATTAAATGCTGACTGCCATTCATTTTACATCTCTATCATTACCAGGATGGTTCAAATAATGAAGCAACATTGACATTAGGCAAATTTGAGTGTGTATTTACAGAATGCAGTTCTTCATTAAGGGAGGCAAACACAACAAGAAAAGACGTGATAAATCAGTCTATGTGACTACTTCAGGATTATTAATGGTTATTTGGGTGAGTCTTAAAGCTGAAATATTGTATCTATTTATCTGAACGTAAAAGGGAATGTGAAAAAGAGTATAATGCAGTTATTTGGACACCGTAGTGAAGTGTTGGTGCAACATAAAGGAAAAACCATTAACATGATCTATGAATTTGGGTTCTCAAATAAAAAGTAATGGCTTTCACTTAACTTATTTAAATCTCTTATGGTTGTGGCTATCTGTGAGTGTTGGAGACTGCGGTGTAAGTAATGATGATAAATAAAGAGAACAAGCAGGAAACGGTAACAGCTTCCTTTATTTAATTACTGTCAAACTGAATGACTAGAGCTAAACGTACCATTCGCCACATGCAGCAATTCACACATCGGTATCATTAACACTTTCTGGTGTCATTTTTTAATAAAAAAAAATAAAATAACCCTTTTTAATCTTACCTGAATAATTTGTTTCACATTTTCACCCTATAACCCTTTCTGTTTTGAATGCATGGCTGAAACACTAAATCTTAAAATACACACTAAATCTTGAAACACACACGCACACAAAGTTCTGCCATTTAGTGCTCTGGAGCAGGGCTTTCAAAGCTTTCATAAGGAAGTTCAATCTTTTTGATAATATACATCAACGGATGTTTGGGATGAAGCATTTTCAGCCTGTTCAGAGGGCAGAATAATGTAGGGGCTAGGGTTTGATTCACCATGTCAGCGGTCTACCTGAAGGCATCCTTAAGCAAGAAGCCACAAACTGCTACTTAATGATATGTATCTGAACTCACTGAGTGGCTTGGACAGTAGGGCCTTCTAAAATGCATGTCTCTTGAGGTCACCCGACATAAGAGCTTCACTAATACAGGATTAGTTTGAAAGATCTGAAACAACTCAAAGTTATTGTATAATGACCATTTGACTTCAAAGAGTGGGCATATACTTACTGATGTATGTAGGAAACTAGGCATACAGTGCATAAAGCAATAAAGGGTTTAGAACTATATCAAGCATATTTTCTGACTGTTCAATATCTTCCACGAGAATGTACTGGCTGAACTGCATACTTCTGTAATTATTGTGACTCCCAGACACTCAAAGGTATCTCTGAAAATACTAAATAACTTAGATAATCATATGTCTTATCACACAGAGCATAATAAACTCATACTCATACGATCATAACTTGACACTAAAAACCTGAAGAGTAAACTTCTCATGATTATTAATTAATAAAAAAAACATAATATATGAACCCAAAGAAGGAACTTGGATTGTAAAACTTCCTATTAACAGATTCTGTATGATTCAAGTCACGTATCAGTGGACCTTGTGTGGATACAGGGATTCTGTTCAGCAACAATTCTCTCGGCTGAAGCTCACTGTGGGAAACTAATTTGATGTATTTAGTTTAGATTATCACCAGCTGACATTAACAAGATTAATTATAGTGCACTGCAGAGATTTGTTCATTGAGATCTAAAGGCTTTATTAAGCAAGAAATAATCTCCCCAAATTAAGTTCCCTGAGTATATTTGTCATTTAGTGTAATTACAAAGCAATCTTAAATATAAGAACTGCTCATCTTTTGAAGTTCCAAACGGTAATCCGTATCCTAAATCCTAAAATAAGTTCTAATTAGCAAATGAGTCGAAAAAACATGTCTGCTTAAACCACGCAGTGCATTTGTATAAAAAGAGCTCCATACACTAGAAACATTTTGGTTCTGTGCGTAGGAATTGGGCGTTCTTCCACATTATCACATGATACTATTCACATAATAACGTAATGTAGAATATAAGAAACAAAGAAAAAAGGTTGACAATGTGTTTTGCATTGACGCATTTCAACTGATGATGCCTTCACAGAAGCATGTAATACTACAGAAGAATGCAAGCATGTATTTAGTAGGAGTGGGTACGAGTATAATCGATCAATCGCTTATCGTCGTAGACGTGCCTCGTCGATCTTTTTTTAGAACCTTTTTCCCCCTCACAGGGCAGGCACGTCATAACAACTCGTTGGCTCCATTTATTAAACGTAGTCTATGCACAAAATAGAAAATAAATAAATATATTGATAAAAACCTACAGTGGCTTTGAGCTTGTGCACGAAACAGGCCCAATTCTCCACGACGATCAACATGTAACAAACAAAATCACGTCCACTACTTAAGTCAGTTGTGTCGTAAATGGGCAGCATTTTTCAATAAGAATCGCACTGGTGAAAAAGACCTTTCACCCCTTAACCTCATACAGCCACTGAGGATGTGTTCATGTTTCATCCATTCATCCCTTGACCGCATACAGCCAGTTAAGATATGTGTATGCTGCATCCTTTTAACCCTTAACCTCATACAGCCAGTGAAGATGTGTGCATCCTTCATCCTATCGCTTGAATACCCTTTGTATTTGGAGGATTCAATTATAATGGCAGTTTTACCAAAACGGGTATAGTATAATTGTATAATGTTAAAATATAAAGAAATAGAAAGTTTTGGTGTATAACAAGAGAGCTGAGCTCTGGAGAAACATCTGCGAAACATGCAGGATTTCAAATGAAGAAACAGGAAGAATCATCGGCTGAACACACAAGAACATTCAGTTGGATCAACTTGTTTATCATGATGCTTTATTAATGATAATTGATAATTAATAATCTGTCGCTTCCATAATAAACAGAACAACTAAAATAATAGAAGAACCAGACATTAAAATTCAACAGATGTGGTCATATATTTAATAACTGAACATGTTATTCTGCTGTTTCTCCAAAATAACACAATAAATCTATATTCAGTTTAAAGTTATTCACAACATGAACATCATCAGCTTTTCCCATAGACCGCTTGTATTTTTGAATACAATATTGAATCTGCTTTAAATCAGGTTCCATGTTAGAATTATCAAAATAACAGCGTGATATAGCTTTTATACAACAGTTCTACAAGTAAACAGTAAAAAGCGACAACAGATTATGATTTGTTTGTCTGTTTAATCATCTATTTTGATCAACCAACACAAATAGTTCCACAACTGGGCTGGGACTGGGCTGTTTCCAAGCAACACAAACATTTTCCTGAACACTAACTTGCTACTTTGTGTAGGAAGTTACTCTAGTTTACCGCTTGTCTGAAAGGACCTAATCTCTATAGTGTTTGGCAGAGTGGTGTTACTATGTACGTTAAATTGTTTAGTAATCATGGGCATGAGCACCGGGGACTGGAAGGTGCCAACTTTAGGTGTGAGGTGTGCCGTAAGAGCTCTATAATAACACGATTTCTGGGGGTATGAAGTATATGTTATTGAAATATTTATGGGGAAATTACTGTTGTGTAATAGATCAAGAATAGAGATAATTCTAATCCTATTATGTTAATAGCGGCAGAATGGTATGATCCGGGCTGTTTCTTAGAGAATTAAGGGCCACTGCAAATGGGGATTAGATGCTGCGATGGACTATTGTGATTAGTGTAACTGTAAATAACTGTACCTGTAAATACCTGTAAATACCTTACATATATTTGTAAATATTTTGTAAATATGTGAAATATAACATTTCTAAAAATATGTGTCTGAGTGTGTGTGTGTGTGTGTGTGTGTGTGTGTGTGTGTGTGTGTGTGTGTGTGTGTGTGTGTGTGTGTGTTATTACGAACGACACAGACACACTGAGGAACCAGGCACTAACACAAACCCAGGGAAGAGGTCCTGGGTGAAGATGGACTGGAAGGTGTGGATGTGTGTCAGTGTGTCTGAGGTCCCTCCTACACCTGGGGACACTCTATAGAAGGACAGAGTGCCAGCAGGCCGGTCCAGATACACTCCTACTCTGTTAGAGTCAGCGGGGGGGAGACGTATCTCTGTTACACTATTGTTGTACCGGGAAATGTATACACCATCATCAGAACATTGAAGACTCCAGGACGTGTTCTTCCCTCCAAGCCTACAGCCATTACCCCTTCCTTTCCTTGTGATTTCTCTGTATGTAATTCCTACAGAAACACATCCTTCCCTCTCTACCTCCCAGTAACAGCGGCCAGTCAGACCCTCTCTACACAACACCTGGGACCGGGAATCAAATCTCTCTGGGTGATCCGGATACGACTGGTCCTCTCCAACCATCGTCACCTTTCTGTGGTCCTCAGATAGATAGAATCGTCTGTGGGCTGTGTTTGGGTCCAGTGTGAGTTCACAGGCATCTGATGGGAGAACAAGACATAAGGCTGCGGAATTATTATAATTAAAATAAAATATGTATTATTATTAGTATTACTAATAACACCATTGCCACATATAAAGTTTAACCTCCCCATATTAGAGCTGAAGCATAGTGGACAAGCAGATCTTTTCAGCCTGAGGTGTGTGAGATTCCCGTCACTCATCTACCATTTAAATTGTTCAGCCAAACCAAAAACGTGGCAAAATGTTGTTCCTTAGGGCTCCCTGGTTAACATGTGAGCAGAATTAAAGCAGATGTACTTCAGAAGTGCACTGTGTGTGTGTGTGTGTGTGTGTGTGTGTGTGTGTGTGTGTGTGTGTGTGTGTGTGTGTGCTCTCTATGCTTGAGCTCTGATGTGCGTAAGCCTTAATATTTATACCATTCTAGTGTAAATCTGTGGGAAATACTCCTATCATTATAATAATCTTATTATGAATGTGTTATGTATAATAGAATGACAGTAGTGACAACAAAAACGTGTTAGTAATTATAACTAATAATAAGGAGGATGATAATAATATAAATAACAGTCGTTTATATATTTGAATATATTTATATATATATATACATCATATCATAGACATATAATTACTATTAATAAAGGGTAGGTCGACCCATTGTGTCTCACAAAGTGATTGTGAACATTTGTAGGTTGTTTTAACTTGAATTTAGAAAATATATCAATCTGACATTCGCTGCAACTTCCAGCAAAAAACCTCTTTCATAGTGGTCGATTTATGGGATGAATCAACCAACATTTTCTAAAAGACTGAAAGGCCAGAGTCTCCATTGGGACCCATTGAAATATAAACAGGGGGGGTCACGCTTAAATCCCCTGTGCTCAACAAGTATATTTTCTATCTATTAAGAATTTTAGGTCTGTTAAACAAGAACCACGTAACAGATGAAACTTTACATTTGACGTCATCACGCTCAATAGGAGTCAATGAGACAAAGCGAAAATATATGAAAACGGGTATAGAACTAAAACTGTTGAATCCCGACAAGTATAACTGATATCGAAAATCTGTTAAGATAAGTATACAGATCAAAATGTGATGTTTTAGTGAAAAAGTATGTACAAAGGTTAGGAGGAAAAAAATAATTGGACTGATACATAGTTTGTAGAGAACAATAGAGAAACAATGCAGCCTAAGAAGAACATAAGATGAGCGCTGCTGAGCAGCACGCAGCTAATTGACCCAAAAAATAACACGTTCATATTGACAGACTTGATTGGGATTGTGAACAATGTAAATATTCATAAGAAACATGATGTCAAGCATAATTTTCATCATTGTGTTGTGATGACACTTACACTTTTTCAGAGCTGATTTAGGCACCTTCTTCATCTCCATGTCCAGTGTCTCCTTCAGCTGATCCAGAGAACTCTTCAAGGTCCCTATGTATGATGGATGACGGACCTCCACCGTTGTCCAGTCCCTAGTGGGGGAAGGATTCTTCAGGGACATGAAGGTCTGGAGGAAGAAGAGGTGGTCTTCACTGTGTGACAACTGTGTCACTTCTGAGCTTCTATTGGTCAGCTCTTCTATTTCCTGCTCAAGTTCTTTGATGAGGCCTTCAGCTTGTTCCTCTGTTGGTTTCAGCTTGTCTTTTACCATTTTGTTGAGATCATCATGCCACTTTTCAATCCAGTGCATCAGTGCAGTGAGGACCTCCACACCATCGGCAATCTCTCTGTCTGCATCTGCTTTGATGAGTCTTACTGTGTCTTTGATCTCCTGAATCTTTTGTTGTCTCTCCGTGATCATCTGCTGAACTTCAGACTCCATCTCTCCCAGCTGGGCCATCTTAACTTCATATTCCTCCTTTAACGGTACAACAGGATGGTACTTGTGGTCCATCTCTGTGCAGAACAGACACACACACACCTGTTCAGTCTGGCAGAATTGCGCCAGAAGTTGGTTGTGTTTCTTACACATCCTGTCTTCCAGATGGTTCATAGGCTCGACCAGTTGATGTGTCTTCAGAACTGCAATTCTCTGATGAGGCTCCAGGTGGGTCTGACAGTAAGAGATAAAACACACTAGGCAGGACTTCACGGCCTTCAGCTGGGACCCAGTACAGACGTCACAGGGAACTTCTCCTGGTCCAACACAAGGCTGCTCTTTAACTCGTATGAACGTTCTAAACTGATCAACCATCTCTGAAAAGACGGTATTGACCCGTAAATCAGGTCTTATTTGGAAAATCTCGTTGCAAATAGGACATTTGTACTGGTCTTTTTCATCCCAGAACGGGGTAATACAGGTTCTGCAGAAGTTGTGTCCACATGGTGTGGAGACTGGGCTGTTGAACACATCCAGACAGATGGAACATGAAAAGTTCTCCTCAGACCAAGAACTGTTAGAAGTGGCCATTCCTAGAAAACATTAGAATTATTAGGTTAAAAAGAGTGAGTATTTTTTTAGAATGTGTTCAAAAGTTAAATAAAAAAAGTCATTATAATGTTTGAATTTATGCAAAATACATATTTTTGTTTCAAACAGAACAGGCAGGTACAACATGAAACCCCAGACACGTCAACTTTATCATGATTTTGGGTCCATATGTAAATGTTTTCTGGCTGTCGGATCTTCGTTCAACGTTGTTTTACCTTGGTCACTATCAGTTATGGTTTAAAACATGGTACGAATGTGTCAAAAAACATTTGGTTTTGGTACACAGCCTCAACTCCCACATATAAAACAGCTGAGTATTACAACCTTACACTATCAGAGTTCGGATGTAGGAACTGTGTGGAGCATCATCTACAATGTTGATGATCAACCCAGTCTCACACCAAAATGCGTACCAACTACGTCCACAGCAGAAAACAGTAGTTTTACAATAAAGGCTCTAAAAATGTGAGACGCCTACGTTTTCTTGGCCTATTATTTTCTATCGGCCTGCGTCCACGTCACGTGACTGTAACGTTTCTGTCTGCAAAAACAAACAACTAGGTGCTCATATTAGTGGTAATGCGTGGAAAGTCCTACCGCCCTTATACTTGACAACCTTATTTAAGGACCTCACTGGGACCGCCACATTGAACCTTGGCCCTCTCAGGCCGGGTCAGAGAAGGGAGTTCTGTGGTTTAGGGTTAGGGTTACAGTTATGGTCCACCACATACAGTGGGGCAAAAAAGTATTTAGTCAGCCACCAATTGTGCAAGTTCTCCCACTTAAAAAGACGAGAGAGGCCTGCAATTTTCATCATAGGTATACCTCAGCTATGAGAGGCAAAATGAAAAAAATAAATCTAGAAAATCACATCACACGCAGATCTCCTCTAGAGCAGTGATGTTTTTGGGCCACACAGACTTTCAACTCCCTCCAAAGATTTTCTATGGGGTTGAGATCTGGAGACTGGCTAGGCCACTCCAGGACCATGAAATGCTTCTTACGACGCCACTCCTTCGTTGCCCGGGCGGTGTGTTTGGGGTCATTGTCATGCTGAAAGACCCAGCCACGTTTCATCTTCAGCGCCCTTGCTGATGGAAGGAGGTTTTCACTCAAAATCTCACGATACATGGCCCCATTCATTCTTTCCGTCACACGGATCAGACGTCCTGGTCCCTTGGCAGAAAAACAGCCCCAAAGCATGATGTTTCCACCCCCATGCTTCACTGTAGGTATGGTGTTCTTTGGATGCAACTCAGCATTCTTTCTCCTCCAAACACGACGAGTTGAGTTTTTACCAAAAAGTTCTATTTTGGTTTCATCTGACCATATGACATTCTCCCAATCCTGTTCTGGATCATCCAAATGCTCTCTAGCAAACTTCAAACGGGCCCGGACATGCACTGGCTTTAGCAGGGGGACACGTCTGGCACTGCAGGATTTGAGTCCCTGGCGGCGTAGTGTGTTAGTGATGGTAGCCTTTGTTACTTTGGTCCCAGCTCTCTGGAGGTCATTCACTAGGTCCCCCCGTGAGGTTCTGGGATTTTTGTTCACCGTTCTTGTGATCATTTTGACCCCACAGGGTGAGATCTTGCGTGGAGCCCCAGATCGCGGGAGATTATCAGTGGTCTTGTATGTATTCCATTTCCTAATAATTGCTCCCACAGTTGATTTCTTCACACCAAGCTGCTTACCTATTGCAGATTCAGACTTCCCAGCCTGGTGCAGGTCTACAATTGTGTTTCCGGTGTCCTTTGACAGCTCTTTGGTTTTGGCCATAGTGGAGTTTGGAGTGTGACTGTTTGAGGTTGTGGACAGGTGTCTTTTATACTGATAAGGAGTTCAAACAGGTGCCATTAATACAGGTAACAAGTGGAGGACAGAGGAGCCTCTTAAAGAAGAAGTTACAGGTCTGTGACAGCCAGAAATCTTGCTGGTTTGTAGGTGACCAAATACTTATTTTCCACCATCATTTGCAAATAAATTCTTAAAAAATCAGACAATGTGATTTTCTGGATTTTTTTTTTTCATTTTGTCTCTCATAGCTGAGGTTTACCTATGATGAAAATTACAGGCCTCTCTCGTCTTTTTAAGTGGGAGAACTTGCACAATTGGTGGCTGACTAAATACTTTTTTGCCCCACTGTAGCTATTGGAAAATAAGTGTCACTCCATACTTCATGACCATATATGCACTTCCTCATGACATATATGACATCAAAACCCGATCTGTGATACGATGCAGGCCTACAGAAAATAAGACTCATACAAAATGATGTTTAAACCTTCACTGACAAAGATGGCCAACGTCATGACTACTAATAATAATCATGATAATAACTCAGAGCTTGCGTGTTGCTGACGGATGTCACAATCTCTGTGTTCGTCAATCTACCTATCGAGTCTTTAAAACAAAATGGCGTAGACGGGTGATCTACTGATGGCATTGTGTGTATAAAATTTATTTTTTAATAAATAATCTGTACACTTACAAAGTTCTCAATGCCTCGTTTTATATGTTAAGACCCTTATTATACTACCAAAGACGTGTCGGGCTACTTTTAGCCTTTTAAGTGGTTTAAAATAGCGATTTAGTTTTTACCTTAACCAGTGCCCCCATTGTTCTAAGTTTATAGTGTTTTGATAGAATCGGCTATAAACAGCCAACTGAAGAAAGCGTCTATATACGTTTTTTGTGTATATCCCAAATCCATTTTACACCGGAATTACCCTTTAAGGACCTGAATCTGAATTCACTGTCAGTCACTTTGGATAAAGAATCTGCTTATATATTAATTAATTAAATAGTAGTTTATTTTTGACAAATAGCAGTGCGCCCAATTATCTTCATTAAAAACAGTGATAAAATTCCAGTAGGCTACAGTTTAGTTATTGTTAATAAACATATTCAACAAAGTTTTTTTACCGCAATCAATACATTATATCAACCTATTGAGATGATATTCAGGCGATATTTATGACATATGACAGATCAGAGTTGACTACAGTACCTTTGTCTTCTTCCTGCTGTGATAAAGTGAGCCACACCAAACGTCCGACTCATTACAAGGAAACAATGTTGTGAACCAACCAGTTGGACCAGTTCCCTGCCCACACATATATGCAGACAAACACAGTTTGAGGTGTGTTTAATACTGGTGTGTTTAATACACAGTTGTTCTATTCTATGTTTTCCTTTTATTATTTTCCTGCCATGGGAGTCTATGGCAGCCCATAGAACGCCTTGGTCAAAAGTTGTGAAATTTGGCACACGGATTCAGGATAGTCCCATGATCCCTCACAGCAAATTGGTGATCACTAACTCGTGAGCTCTAGCGCCACCAACAGGTTAAAGTTAGACATGTATTCATGTTTATAACTTTTGACCCATTCATCCAATATTCACAAACAAGGTATCATTGGAATTATTGGGCCATGCCGGGTTCAACGTTGCTTTGCGCCATGATGGATTTTCCACCATCTTGGTTTATGTCCAAAACCTTAAACTTGTACATATCATAACCAAACTTGGTTATGCTCTGTAATTAATGAAGATGTGTTTTAACTCCTCTCTCTTCACATTAGTATATTTCAAACCTATTGTCAATGACTGGTGATACCGTCAGACCAACCCATGTAGCTAATCAATCATTTCTCATGGAAACATCAGAATTTGGCTACCATGTTGGAAATTGTCGAAATCAATAGTAAATATCAAAAGGCCACAAATTCTGTCTAATCTTCATGAAACTTGCCCGATATGAAATTAAAATTTTAAAATTGGAATGGAGTCTCTAGGGGAAAAATTTAGGAAGGAGATAGGTCCCAAAGTTTGTAGAGAATAATGAAGAAGAAAGAAAGAAAGAAAGAATAAAACTTAAGATATAATAGGAAACTTGGGGAAACAGTGACAGAATACCCAGCAAAGTGGATAAAGGAAGTGACAAGTTAATCAATTTGTTTTAATTTGACTGTGTATTTTTATTGATTTAGTTAGTTATTCATATTTATCTAGGTTTGTTCAGGATGTCATGAAGACGTACTTCACCACCCATAATCCTTAAGGGTAACAGCGCTGTTACCTTGGAAAGGGTTGGCTTTTGAGTTATTTCTAACACTCATTGTCATTTATGTGGACCAAAACATGATTTCCCTCTCTGACATGCTGTGTTTTGTTGAGTTGAGGATGATAGGGCCCAAAGGGGAGAAAATCACTACAAGCTAGGCCATGTACTCGTTGGTGAGGGCCAGCTCTAGGGTTCTCTCAGGGCCAGTATGAGAGAAAAGACATACAGGGTTGTGTTACATTTTGTCAGGCTGGCTAATTAGGTAGCTAACATGAGTCTCTATGAAACTACATGAGTCTAAATAATTACGCTGTAATCATGCCGCAGGAATATAAAAAAAATGCAATTATATAATAGAATACTACACATCTAGCTACCAAGTTAATGCTGACAACAACAAAGATTTATGGAAAGTTTGAGAACATAGCTGTATGAAATGAGCTGCCAATAGTGAAAAGATGAGATGGTGCAAGAGACGATAGCTAACCTTAGCTTATTTGCTTGAAAAGTAAATGTGTAAAAAGGTAAATGAATAATATAAGGAAAGTATAAATAGTATGCAAAATATTGTAGTATACTATTTTAATTGTTAGCGACTTATAGAGAGGTGTGCTGCTAGGATAACCAACAGAGAGCTGAGCTCTGGGGAAACAACTGCTAAACATGGAGCATTTCAAATGAAGAAACAGGAAGAATCATCGGCTGAACACACAAGAACATTTAGTTGGATGAACTTGAGTTGTTTATCATGATTATGCTTTATTAACAAATACAACATAATACATTGTCCCTTACACCAAAACCAGAACAACTAAAATAATAAGAGGTACCAGACATTACAAATCATAAACCGATATTAACATATCTTTAATAACTGAACAAGTTCTGGTGCCATGTTGCTCTGAAAATAACAGAATTGACCAATGTTCAGCTGTCCGCACCACCGGACAGTGTTTCTGTTTTACACTGTGAAGCTGGACCGGGATGAAGACTAGCGGAGTGGGACTGAAGGGCGGCGCTAATCCCTGAGGCTCCCTATGGCAGCTCAGGGACACTGGCGGTTCTAGACACATTTTACTAGGGGGCCAAGGAGGGGCCATTGTTTAACCAGAGGGGCACAAAAAAAAGGCACAAAATTATATTTAAAGATTATGAACTTTATTTTACTTTAAAATCATCAAACATTTAATCTGTACAAGAGTTTATAACTTCACCAGTCTGTATTTTTCCATCAAACTATCTTAAATTGATGGAGCTTATGCCCTAAATCATCAAAATCAATAAACATTTGTTTTGTACAAGCGTGCAAGAGAGGTAGGGACAAAAAAATATGAAAAATAAAAAATACAGTACAGGGTACAACATAGAGTGTGTCAATGTGGAAAAAAAACTCCAGGGTGACAACAAAGTGCAAAACAATGTTCCGTTTCCTATTTATTTTATCAGTTTCAGTGTGGAGAAACTGTGTTCCCAAGAGGCTGAGCTTACAGGAAGGGTTACAGCAATCTTTCACAGTCTAAAGAGCTCAAAGGAAACTTCCCTGTTCTACTGTTCTTTCCTCATTTCATGATAGCTGCTATTAAAAGAAAAAAAATGTAGGGGCATGCATTCGATTTCGTTGCATGACAATCCCTCCCTACTTAACACAGGCAGATAGCCTTCTACTCTTTACTCAAATGTTTTTGTTATCCCAGTGCAACAGCCAAAACTGGTGAAAATATGTGGTTAACATCACAACATTGTGTATCCTAGACCTAGCAAGTATACTGATACTCGCTTCCGCTTCGATGATTTTGCCCAGATATGATTTAGTTTCTAAGTATGTCGAGACCAGACATTTACAAACTTAATTTCATCATCAGTTTGAGGAACTACAGTAACACGGTTATGTGCAAGAACAACAAGTCACTTACGAAAATAAATTGTTTTGCTTAGCTTCGACTCTTGCAACAGGAGAAATTGCAGCTCCTTTCTCATAGAGTAGTTGTTGACCTCTCATTTAGCAGCACAGTGTTTGGATTAGCCTTTCTAAGCTACCCGTGTAGAACGTTGCATTGCAGTTCTGTAAAATCAGTAAATTCATAATTATTTTATTTGGTCATCATGGGGGGGCCACAGGGGGGACCAGGAACATGTCTACAGGGGCACTGGCCCCCGTAGGCCCCCGTGTAGAAACGCCATTGCTCAGGGATTCGTATTATTTGATGTTATGCACAAACATTTTAAAATACTTTTGTTGAATAAATTATTATAATTAATTAAGAATTAATTTCAAAGTTTGGTCTCTACCTCCTACTGAGTATTTGCTACACGGCTCCATTCTCCCTAAACAAACCTTTAGTGATTTAAATAGTTAACATTAATTGAGGTCCTAGGGCTCTGGTTCAAAACCTAGGCGGCGTTGTCGTTAACCGTATCCTGGCCTACCTGTCGCATGAACATCATTAGCATTTCCCTGGACCACTTGCATTTATGAATGTTTTTATATTTAAATCAAATCAGGTTAAATGTTGGGGAAATCTAAATAAAGCCTGTTATCAGTGTCCATTAGTAGGAAATATATATCCTACATTGTAGTATTAAAATAATATTTATTCAAGATCACACAAGAGGGATTGCTGTTATGCTGAAGGCAGAATACCCAAGCTGATATTTGGTAAAACAGCATGACTTTGAGTGGGATATCTGTATGTTACCATTTATTTTGTAACCGGTTGAAATATGAGTCTGTTTTGGTGGCATGTTTGCTTCCGATGAGTTAACAGCTAACAATCAGTAATGTAATTAATGGTTATTAGAAACACCTATAATAGAAACACCTATAGCAGAGTGATACATGTTTAGTTAAAAGTCCCAGTGCTGTAATACTCGATATCAGAGCTCAATCTAGTCAGATAAAATAAATTGGTCGGGACTTACTGTTGTATAATTACAATCAATCAATGTTTAAAATAAATGTAGCATTTTTTATTAAATCTTTGTAAAACCTGCTTAGTGAACCAGGGTGCCAGGTATGACTGAGAGGGTGAAGAGTCACTGCATCCGGGTAAGTCAGTTAGAAGCTGGTGGCTGACGTGCATAGCAACTGCACCTTGTACTCCTTTTGCATATCGTTAGCCTCAAAGCAAAATTGCCGTAATCATATTTTGGGCAAATTGTGCTATCTAACTAACACTACTCTCCAAACGCTGCTGATTCACTGTGCCTCATTGGCTGTATCCTAAGCCAATCAGAGTTTACATACAGCTTTTAACATTCCATAATCACTATCTGCTTAACTCGTGTATTTGACTTTATATATGCTCAGTGGCGCCAACTTCAGGTCAACATTTTGGGGTCATCAATTGTTTGTTCAAATGTGTTCCACCAAAAAGTAGGCTATATCACGTCTCCAAAGTCCTGCTTTCAGAATTTGAGGTTCAGAACAGTAGTTCATGAATTATTTATGCATTATTTATCTGTAATTTCTTAATTTTTTTCAAAATGTTGGTTGTGATGATGTATGATTTAACCATACCATCAATTGACGAATGCGTTTTACATGTGCGTTACGAGTGGCGGGGCGCGCACTTATTTTCCATAAACAAGGCCAAATAAATGGGAGTACGCCTAACTTAATTACATTTTAGTCACTCACTTAGAAATGTAGAAATCATGGAATTAACTCGCCCGGCTCTCTTGGTAGGCCTATGCAAGAGCTGACTTCACACTGCTCACTGGCATCGTCCAGCGGGTGGGGCAAAGCGGGCGCAAATTGTTCCCACCTGCAGGCTTACGGAAAGAGTCAAACCATGCAAGTCTTTCGGGTTACTCCCTGAATGTGCAGCGTTCTAACGCGCTTGCTGTATGTAAACGGGACAGACAACGAAAACGTGCCGGTTCACTTCTTTTCAATATTGAGGGTTTTTTGCACCCCCAACCTTATCTTTGGGGGTGCAAGAAAATTTGTGCCCCCCCAGAGATGGCGCCAGTGAATATGCATATATGTATTTATATATAGGGCTATATCTATATATATATATATATATATATATATATATATATATGTAATATGTTTGTGTGAGTGTATGTGTGTATGTGTGTGTCAGTGTGTGTGTGTGTGCGTGTGTGTGTGTGTGTGTGTGTGTGTGTGTGTGTGTGTGTGTGTGTCAATACGAACGACACAGACACACTGAGGAATCAGGCCCTAAAACAAACCCAGGGTAGAGGTCCTGGGTGAAGATGGACTGGAAGGTGTGGATGTGTGTCAGTGTATCTGAGGACCCTCCTACATCTGGGGACACTCTATAGAAGGACAGAGTGCCAGCAGGCCGGTCCAGATAAACTCCTACTCTGTTAGAGCCAGCGGGGGGGAAACGTATCTCTGCTACACTATTGTTGTACCAGGAAATGTATACACCATCATCAGAACATTGAAGAATCCAGGACTTGTTCTTCCCTCCAAGCCTGCTGTCATTACGCCTTCCTTTCCTTGTGATTTCTCTGTATGTCATTCCTATAGAAACACGTCCTTCCCTCTCTACCTCCCAGTAACAGCGGCCAGTCAGACCCTCTCTACACAACACCTGGGTCCAGGAATCAAATCTCTCTGGGTGATCTGGATACGACTGGTCCCCTCCAACCATCGTCACCTTTCTGTGGTCCTCAGACAGATAGTCGTCTGTTGGCTGTGTTTGGGTCCAGTGTGAGTTCACAGGCATCTGATGGGAGAACAAGACATTAGGCTGCGGAATTATTATAATTACAATAAAATATGAATTATTATTAGTATTACTATTAACACCATTGCCACATATAAACCTCCACATATCAGAGCTGAAGCATAGCGGACAAGCGGATCTTTTCAGCCTGAGGTGTGTGAGATTCTCGTCACTCATCTACCATTTAAATTGTTCAGCCAAACAAAAACGTGGCAAAATGTGGTTCCTTAGGGCTCCCTGGTTAACATGTGAGTAGAATGAAAGCAGACTTCAGACGTGCACTGTGTGTGTGTGTGTGTGTTTGTGTGTGTGTGTGTGTGTATGTGTGTGTGTGTGTGTGTGTGTGTGTGTGTGTGTGTGCTCTATGCTTGAGCTCTGATTTGTGTAAGCCTTAATAGTAATAGCATTCTAGTGTAAATCTGTGGGAAATATTCATATCATTATAATAATCTTATTATGAATGTGTTATGTCTAATACAGGGGTTCTCAAAGTTTTGACAGCTGAGGGCCAATTTAGGAACCCAGAATTTGACTGAGGGCCGCCAAAGGAAAAAAAAATAGGCGGGAAACGCCGTCAGCATCCCAGTGATGAAAAAAAACATTTCATCGTGGACCTCTGGGAGTGAGGTCAAGTGAGGTCTAAATCACGAAACTGAGGTTCACCCTTTCAAAGTAATGTACAGTCGGATTAAATCTAACAAATGTAACAGGATTTAATTGAAAGCTAGAGAGAGTCGACTTTTCTCTTTATATTTATTTATTTTTGTTTAAATTAATAGTGATATAATAATTAAAAAAAATATATTATTATTTTTTTTTACTTACATCTGTATGTCATTGCGGGCCGCGAGGAATGATTCTGCGGGCCGCCATTTGCCCGCGGGCCGCACTTTGAGCGAACTTTTAATAACTAACAGTAGTGATAACAAAAACGTGTTAGTTATTATAACTAATAATAAGGAGGATGATGATAATATAAATAACAGTAGTTTATAGAATATATTAATATGTATACATGTCATATACATTTATTACACGGCTCTTCTCAATGCCGTGGAACGCTCCGTTCACTTGCATGGGCCCTTCATAACTTCCGGCGGTGAATTATATTCGATAATTCACCGATGCTAAGTATAATTGACCGCTGTCAAAGAAAGTGGATTTTTTGCGGTCTTTCGTAACACTCCCCAAGTAGTCCGGTAACTTATCAACCCCAGCGTACTCGGTTGCTAAGCGACGTCAACGTCTTTGGCAGACTATTTCTCTGCTGATCAACACTACGAATGCTGATAACAAATTAATTTTAAATAGACAAAAAAATATATTTTTCGTTTTGGCAAGTAGCCGTGCAATAAGCTTCGCATCGGTGTCCGGTTCGCCCTATCGGGGCTGATTTTCCCGATAATGAGCGGCATACTACACATTAAACCTTACACAAGTACTATTAATAAAGGATTGGTCAACCGTTTGTCTCTCACAAAGTGACGGTGAACATTTGTGGGTTGTTTTAACTTGAATTTAGAAAGTTATCAATCTGACATTCTCTGCAACTTCCAGCAAAAAAACTATTTCATAGTGGTAGATTTATAGGATGAATCAAACAACATTTTCTAAAATAGTAGACTGAAAGGCCAGAGTCTCCATTGGGACCCATTGTAATATAAACAGGGGGTCGTCACGCATAAATCCCCTGTGCTCAACAAGTATATTTTCAATCAATTGATAATTGTACGTCTGCTATAATAATAATTTCACCCTAAGACTTTACATTTGACGTCATCACGCTCAATGGAAGTCAATGTGACAAAGCGAAAATATATGAAAACGGGTGTAAAACTAAAACAAGCATAAATGATATCGAAAATCTGTTCAGATAAGTATACAGATCAAAATGCGATGTTTTAGTGAAAATGTATGTTCAAAGATTATAAGGAAAAAAATCTAAGTTTTTGGGCCTGAAGTAGTTTAAATCTTACAGAAATTGATTTGATATAAATACAATTTTTTTAAGCATAAATTTAAAAAAAATTGGTCGGTGCCAAAGTTTGTAGAGAATAATCAATTTTCGTAAAACCATTTTTTGTTTATAATTAGGCTAACTGTCAATGATATAGGCGGACAAACTGTCTACCATATTATTTTCGATTCAAACCAGGATTCTGCGTGCTGCAGCTCAATGTTATTTTGAATCAAATGTAACAAGTTTACTCAGCAACCAATGAGCATTGACCAAGCCTAACCTGCTATGCATGCACAACCAAAATTATGCGATTTCCCCGTTCATTTATTTTATTTTATTTACAGCGGGTGTTGTACAGTTCCTCCAGAGAGGGGAGAGGGCAGCCGATGATCTTCTGGGCCGAGCTAACGACCCGCTGTAGAGCCTTCCTCTCTGCAGCTGTGCAACTGGAGAACCACACGCAGATACAGTACGTGGTGATGCTCTCCACTGAACTGCGGTAGAAGGTCAAAAAGCAGCTCCTCTCTAAGGTGGTAATTCCTGAGGACTCTCAGGAAATGTAGTCGCTGTTGTGCCTTCTTGATGATGGCTGTGGTGTTGGTCCACACACACACACACACACACACACACACACACATTGGGTGTGAAGCCGGTCCGTACCAACATCATCTCATCCATGCCGCCCAGTCTGGACCCACACCAGCTTGCCTACCGAGCCAACAGGTCCACAGAAGACGCCGTCGCGACGGCTCTCCGCTCTACCCTGTCCCACCTGGAGGAGAGGAGTAGCTACGTCAGAATGCTCTTCGTGGATTTCAGCTCGGCGTTCAACACCATACTTCCGGACAGACTGGTGTTCAAACTGACAAACCCGGGACTACCACTCAACAGCTGCACCTGGATTAAGGACTTCCTGTCTGACCGCCCCCCAGAGGGTGTGGGTAGGCTCCCACACCTCCACAGCCCTCAGACTCAGCACTGGGTCCCCTCAGGGCTGCGTGCTGAGCCCCCTGCTCTACTTCCTCCATGCACACGGCTTCACCCCCGTCCACCCTAGAAATGACATCACAAAGTATGCGGACGACACGGTGGGCCGCATCTTGGGGGGGAGGGGGGAGAGACCGCATACCGAGACGAGGTGGAGCAGCTGAGCAAGCAGTGCAGGGCAAACAACCTGCTGCTGAACCAGCTCAGAACCCGGGAGGTCATCATCGACCTCAGGAGGAAGAAGACTGCGATCCAGCCCCTGCTCATCGACGGTGGGTGCGTGGAGAGGGTCGCTGCCTTCCGCTTCCTGGGGGTGCACATCCAGGAGGACCAACACCACAGCCATCATCAAGAAGGCACAACAGCGACTATAATTCCTGAGAGTCCTCAGGAATTTCCACCTTAGAGGGGAGCTGCTTTTTGACCTTCTACCGCAGTTCAGTGGAGAGCATCACCACGTACTGTATCTGCGTGTGGTTCTCCAGTTGCACAGCTGCAGAGAGGAAGGCTCTACAGCGGGTCGTTAGCTAGCAGAGGATCATCGGCTGCCCTCTCCCCTCTCTGGAGGAACTGTACAACACCCGCTGTAAATAAAGTAAAATAAATGAACGGGGAAATCGCATAATTTTGGTTATGCATGCATAGCTGGTTAGGCTTGGTCAATGCTCATTGGTTGCTGAGTAAAGTTGTTACATTTGATTCAACATAACATTGAGCTGCAGAGCGCAGAATCCTGGTTTGAAACGAAAATAATATGGTAGACAGTTTGTCCGCCTATATCATTGACAGTTAGCCTAATTATCAACAAAAAATGTTTTTACGAAAATTGCTTAGCCTTGACACGCAAATGCACAAGCAAATGGAAGATCACAGTTCTTAGACGTTGTTCATTTCACTTCTTGAAGCCAGCCCTTGCTTTCTGTATTGTGTCATTTCTGCCTGGTGCGTGGCTTGTCCAATAGGCTACATGCTACCCGAATGCGTGCCTAGCATCAGCGGACCTGTTCTGTTACTTTTGTTGATTGTGGAGGCTCTTGTCTAAGGTTTATAACCCGTGGCAGGCCTACTCAATGTTTAATTTTAGATGCATAAACTGTTCTTCTGACATATCAGAGTCGGGTGAACTGCATTTATTTGCGTTTAGCCTCCACGACCGCCCTCCACCTTTTATTTTCGTCTTCGTGTGTGTGGCTGCGCAAACTTTGTGCAAAGGGCTACTACCACATAGCCTCGACAACAACAAGAACAACATATTGTTGCTAAAAAATAATTACTAATTAGCCTAATAATATAAAGAAAAATGTGTTTCGTTTTTGATTGCATTTCTGCTGTTTGACTATGAGGTCACCACTGAGTTAAAATATTTCTCAAATGGCAGTGCCTCCCTGCTGGTGACCCATGCCCCTCCAGTAGATCTGCTCCGGCGCTGACTCTGTAACAAACACTTTGTACTGCTGCGCTCAGGGAAGCGTTTCAGGGCTATGGCTGCATGGACAAATAGACTAAAATTTAATAAAGGCGCTGAACGTTGCTAAGACCTGACCCCTCGGACAATCACGCACACGCTCACGCACACGACATGTGGCAGTGGCATGACCATTTCGCTGTACTCACACCTGTACCTGTTTATTGACAAATAAAGATCATTCATTCATTCACACACACACCCCCCCCCCCCACCCCCCACACACACACACACACACACACACACACACACACACATACACCCTGATGTTATTCTATAAAGGACCCTCTCCCAGCGCCTCACATAGCCATTGAAGACAAGCTTATATTCCGCCCATTTCCCAAATATCCTATGTATTTAGAGGATTTTCATACACTTTTTAATTAAAGTGTATAATAGTGCAGCGAATGGTCGTGTCCGGATGAGGGGATTATTAAAAAATAATAAGTGAGTGTGCATTCTTATATAAATCCATATTTTAGAGCCATTATTTTTTCAGGTAAGTTGTTTTCCTTGTTAGAGTACTACAAGTAGGCTATCACTCTTTCCCTAGTACAATATGAAATAAAGAGATCCAAAACAAAACAAACGTTTTTGCGATAGAACCAGGGCGGAGCCAGAGGGGTGTCTGGGGTGGAAAGCCCTGTTATCTGATTGGCCACCTGGGGTGCAAATCAGAGTTGGACGCTTATCGATATCTCATTTCTCCTCTTGTTGAAAGCGTTTATTTGGACATTCGGCCGTGCCTTGAGAAAGGCCCTCACCATTGAGGTTTGTGGGACATTCGGCCATGCCTTGAGAAAGGCCCTCAACATTGAGGTTTGTGAAACATTCGGCCACATATCACCAGGGCTGCAGAACTATGCTGTTCTTATTCTACCTAAGATCATTTGGCACTTTGGCGGACCCTCTGTTCATGATTAAAACCTGCACTGTGTACACTGACGTTCAGAGATGAGAAGAGCATCATGTCACAAAGATTAAATTTGGTCTTAATCAGGCCAATTCCGAAACTAATAGCAAAGCAAAGTGAATAAAATAAAATATACATAAATATGATGATATGCACAGCCGAAAAATTCTTGAAACAAGAAATCATTTAACCTTTACCTGTGCTAAAAGATAAAGATAAAAAATAAATTCAGGTTGCACATGAAAGTAACGGGACGTAACAAACTTGAGAAAAACAACATGTACTTTAGCTTAGTAGGGGTTGTTATTGAATAAAACAACCTCGCAGTAAAGTTTGTAATATTGGTAGCCACCATTATTATGTGTATTTTTCAAGACAATTTCTGTGGAGCCATATCTTGTGGTTTCAGTCATACAGAAATAAAACAATGTTTGACTCGGGTGGATCAGAGAGGTCTGTACATTGGTCTGTGTGACAAATTGTTTTTGTTTTTAATTTACTTCCATTAACAACCGTGTCACACACAAATGCTATCTGGGAATCTAAGTGAATGATCAGCTCTATCAGCAATCACAGGATTCAGTCAAGCTCCTTAGATGCCAGGTTAGGGCTACATACTAATTTTCTGACAAGGTCTATGGACCCCCTGAAGTAGTCTTGGCCACCCCATTTGACCAAGCTACTATTCGATACCCCAAACCCAGAATAAACTGGAACCAGAGACTGCTATATCAAAGATACAAGCTTTATTGGCTTAAGACACAAATCAAATCCATGTTAAATAAACAAACAAAGAAAGTAAACAATGCGGGGCTAGACTGCACTCAGGTAGGCTAGTTAGCAAATTGAATTAAACACCAGTACACCCACCCACACACAATCCTGTTCTGGTGATTGGAATCTATGTTGATAATTGAAAAACGTCCTGCCCAGTTGCTTTCTCAGGTGTGTCTCAGTACAGGAAGAAAAGGCCCAGGTGAGGTTCCCGCCCCTTTTTATAGGTTCTGCCCCTTGCCTGTGTCCTAGTGCTTGCCTTCCCAAAACCTTCCCTGCCACATATAAAACTCTAGTTCCACCACTGGATACAGCTGCACACCTTTATGTTATCAAAAGCGACCGATAGCCACGTACCGCAGTGCAAGTAAGCATTGACTTGTATAGTATATCTTCCTGTACTTTGACACACCTGAGAGAGGATGGTGGCATGTTTGTAGAATAGCCATCTTGTATGTGTGTTTAAGCATAAGGTTTGAGTCACCTTAGCTCGCCATTAGTAGGTACATTTGAGTGCTGTAGAACAGTTTAATTTGGTTGTAATTAGTTTGTGTGGTTCTAATCATAATTTGCCAACATATTTGATGATTCCCTCTTCTTCTACTTATCTAATAATCTCCTACTAACTCCCTGAAAGCAGTCGCCCCACATTGTTTGCTTTCTTTGATTGTCGATTAATTGTTGATTTGATTTTTGTCTTAAATCAATAAAGCTTAAATCTTTGGTATAGCAATCTATGCTGCTATATCTTGCTTTCTTCATGTTACAACTTAATGGGTTGGATTCTTTGTGTCTTTTTTTCCTTCTTCATCTTGTTATGCCCTCTAGATGCAGGTATTCAGAAAGGTATGCACGCACGCACGCACGCACGCACGCACACACACACACACAACCCGCCACACACACGCATGCAAGCACGCACGCACGCATGTTCGCACGCATGCAAGCACAATCATCCACACACACACACACACACACACACACACACACGCACACACTCACACAGAACTGAATAAGGGGTGTATATTGTCATTCATATAGAAGTAGTAATAAAGTGTGGCACACTCTGGCTCAATATGTATTTCTCTATTATTTGGATGAAGTTTTGGCCCACAGACCTTCTGCAAGATCAACAAAAAGATCCAGGCACCGCATATTATATAGGCCATGCAATAAGATACACTGCATATTATATAGGACCTACAATAAGATACACCGCATGTTATATATGCCCTACAATAATATACACTGCATGTTATATAGGCCCTACAATAAGATACACTGCATGTTATATAGGCCCTACAATAGGTTACAGGCACTGCATGTTATATAGGCCCTACAATAATGGCGCATTTCCACCGGCGGGTACGATTCGGACCCAGCATGCCTCAGCCGAGTAGTGAGGGTGCGGTATTGCCCAGCTCAGCTACGGCTCGCGCTTTCACCGCCGACAGTATCCTTATGGTAAAGCGGGGTTTAAGCCAGATGGGGATAGCCGCGGCAGCTACGTAAGCAATGTGACCTCATAGCAGCCTGACACAGTGTAGCCTGCTAATAAATCCAAGGGAAAAGAGAAAGCGCACAATGAACAAAGAGAAACAATGTAGGACGTCCAAGAAGGACGTCAAACTTTTGCGCAAAATTTTCTTCAATAAACAAAGCTTTTGCCGTTTCCAGAAATACCTTGCGCTTACTGTGTTTGTTTGTTTTTTTCCCCCTGACGCACGGAAGTGACGAATCTGTCGACCAATCAACGGACGGTATGTGTAGCTCGAACTTGCCGGCACTCTTTCCGCGTCTCAGTACCAAAACGGAGGAGTACTGCGAGATGAGTACGGCCCAATACGCCTCAGTCAGGATCACGCCCACTTTTGGAGGTGGAAACGCGACCCGTGCCGCACCTTTGCAGACTGAGCCGACCCGCCCCCTCCGCTGGAAATGCTCCATAAGATATACAGAATGTTATATAGGCCCTACAATAAGATACAGGCACTGCATGTTATACTCAATACCTTAGAGAGGAACTTTTAATTATCCGTATACTCTATGTTCAGCATTCTGAGTTATTAGTTCTTACACACACACACACACACACACACACACACACACACACAATGTCAAGTAAAGCACCGAAAGGTAACTAACAAAATGAGAATTACTCAGCTACAACAGCAACTGTATGTGTGTGTGTGTGTGTGTGTATATATGTGTGTGTATATTTATCTATGCATATATATATATATATATATATATATACATATGTGTGTTTGTTTGTGTGTTACTACAACCGACACAGACACACTGAGGAATCAGGCCCTAACACAAACGCAGGGTGGAGGATATGGGTGAAGGGGGACTTGAAGGTGTGGATGTGTGTCAGTGTGTCTGAGGACCCTCCTACATCTGGGGACACTCTATAGAAGGACAGAGTGCCAGCAGGCCGGTCCAGAAGCACTCTTACTCTGTTAGAGCCAGCCGGGCGGAGACGTATGGCTGAATTTCTACCGTTGTACCAGGCTGAGTAAACATCATCATCACAATAAAGTATCCAGGACTTGTTATTCCCTCCAAGCCTGCTTACATCACTCCTTCCTTTCCTTGTGATTCCTCTGAATGTCACTCCTATAGAAACACGTCCTTCCCACTCTACTTCCCAGTAACAGTGGCCAGTCAGACCCTCTTTACACAACACCTGGCTAAAGGAGTCAAATCTCTCTGGGTGATCACGATAATCCCCTCCAACCACCTCCACCCTTCTGTTGTCCTCAGACAGAGAGAGTCTTCTGTGGGCTGTGTTTGGGTCCAGTGTGAGTTTACAGGCATCTGATGGGAGAACAAGACATGGTTATGCTGCTGAACAATTACTACTATTATTATTATTATTATAATTATTATTATTATTATTAGGTGAGTTCTGCATCCAGTGCTCAACTATTGTTCTTCTTAAGTTTTATTATTTCTTTATTATTCTCTACAAAGTTTGGCACACTACTCCTTCAATAATATTTCACCTAGAGACATCCTAACCCAATTTTAAAATGTCAAAATGTCAATCGCACGCTTCTATTCAGATTTTCCAAATATTTTAAACTTTTAAGATATTCTACTTTTATAATATATTTTTTTAACTTGGAAGTAATGGGAGGATGGCGAAGCCGTCCGCCCCTTCTCTGATGCTTCAACTACTTCTGACTTTGTAACTCGGTCAATTTTTTAGTTTACCTTCGTTCAAACATTTAACAAATCAACACACTTGTATCTTCGATTATATGAATGATATGAACAGAATTTCAATATAATTTATATTTTCTTCAGAATCACAGTTTAACAGTTTAATTTCACACAGGCTTCGTATATTTTCAGTTGGTTTCATTGACCTCCGTTGAGGCTCGAGCGTGAGGACGTTCCAGATTATGCTCTTGCCCAAGGTGGCTATCACAAAAGCTAACCATTGTCGACGTCGCAGAGCCTAAACAATGTCAATATTTAACCTAGCAACACAATGTCAAAATTACCCTATTTATTGTAACACTATCGCTTCAATGATTAATCTATTGGAAATATGATTGTAATATTTCAGGCTTTTGTCTGTGGGGACCCCCGTTTATATGGCTAGAGGCTAGCTGTTTGCTACATACCGGGTTTACTCCCGGTAGAAGCTTAATGCTAGAAACATGCTGAAACAATCTTTTTCATGTCATGCTCACTGTTGCCAGATTAGGCAGTTTCCAGCCCAATTGGGCTACTCTTAATCATGTTAGGCTGGACAAAAATTAGCATTGGGTGGGTGCATACAATTTCCCTGCACACGGAGCATGTACACGTGTATGCGTGTGTGTGTAACCGGTTTGTGTCTCCACATTTTCTGCAGGAAATGTATTTTCTAGTTATAATTAATACAGCCAATTTTGACTTGGCCAATAATGCCAAGCCAAAAATGTTGACCAAATGTGATGTAGAAGTGCCCTCTGGTTAATACGTGAGCAGACTGAAAGCGGATTTACTTTGCATGTGGCTCATATGTGTGCTATTTTTTGACCAGCATTTTGAAAGTTACCAAATGGGGGACATTCTCTTCAACTTCCAGTTGTAGATTTCTCTTGGGACCTAACCTCAAGCGACTGTGTCGTTAAAAATATGCTGTCATTTTTGTATTTTGTATTTTCATATTATAAGACAATTAACGAGGAAATGACCTTTTGTTTATATTAACAATTCCATACATTGATCTGTTATTTAACGTCAAAACTAGTTAATTAAACAACGTCACATAGAAGGCGGGTTGTGCCCCAGCAGACTTGGGGAGTAAACCCCCTTCTAATTTGCCCAGGCTGATTTTACAACCTCATGTTAGATAATATATGCGGCATGAGAGGAGGCGAACACAGCTTGTGATAAGCGCATCGTTAAGAAGAAGAATTAAGGTTTAAATCCCTGTAAATTGCATGCTTCAAACAAGGTGTGTGTTTGTTATTTACCGGTATTATGTTCTGTATGCTGTGTAATGATGATTTTATGTCATGATTTCTGTTATACTGTGTGTGTTTATCTGTATCGTTTTCACGGTGAAGTTGGAGGCAAAGTCTTCAATAAAACCTGTTGCAAGGAAACACTTGTGTCTGCCGAATGCTGGAGAGGGATTTATAACGAGTGTGGTGTATGTTTTCACACATTTGACAACGCCACTCGCACCAGCTCTTTTGGAACCCAACCCATGTGTCAGCTTTTTCTGAAACCTTAACCACTGTAACAACTGAAAGATCACATTTTATTAAACCTGTAGGCGGAAAAACAAAGATTTATCCACCCTTTAATAATGTGAGTAGCATGAATTTTTTGATATGATTATGTCTAATAATAATTAATAATATATAATTAATATATATTTAATAATATCAATATAATAATACCTGGTTTTCAATTGTATACAAGTTCAATTAATTGTTATTGCGATCATTATATTCGTATTAATATAGGGAAAATACATGGTGTAAACCATCTTGAATCAACCCAAGCAGACACTTACATTCAGTGTTTGCTGATTTCAAGACAGGCGGTTTCTTTAACTCCATTTTCAGTGTCTCCTCCAGCTGATCCAGGGCTCTCCTCAAGATCCCTACGTAGGACGGATGACTGACCTCCACTGTCATCCAGTCCCTAGTGAGTGGAGGATCCTTCAGGGACATGAAGGTCTGGAGGAAGTGGAGGTGGTCTTCACTGTGTGAGAAATGCTTCACTTCTGAGCTTCTATTGGTCAGCTCTTCTATTTCCTGCTCTAGCTCTTTGATGAGGCCTTCAGCTTGTTTCTCTGTGGATTTCAGTTTCTCAGCAGTTTGGTTGAGATCAGCACGGCACTTTTCAATGCAGCATGTCAAAGCGTTGAGGACCTGGACACCATTGGCTATGACTCTGTCTGCGTCAGCTCTGCTGCATTTTACTGTGTCTTTGATCTCCTGAATTTTTTGTTTTCTCTCCTGGATCATCTGCTGGACCTCGGACTCTATCTTCCCCAGCTGGGCCAATTTCACTTCATATTCCTCCTTTAGCGGTACAACAGGATGGGACTTGTGGTCCATCTCTGTGCACAACAGACACACACACACCTGTTCAGTCTGACAGAAGAGTTCCAGAAGTTGATAGTGTTTATTACACATCCTGTCTTCCAGACGGTCCATAGGCTCGACCAGTTGATGCTTCTTCAGGCCTGCGACTCTCTGATGAGGCTCCAGGTGAGTCTGACAGTAAGAAATAAAACATGCAAGGCAGGACTTCACAGCCTTCAGCTGGGTCCCAGTACAGACGTCACAGGGAACTTCTCCTGTTTCAACACAAGGCGTTTCTTTGACTGGTACAGAGGTTCTGAACTGATTAACCATCTCTGATATGAAGGTATTAACCTGTAAATCAGGTCTTGTGTGGAAAATCTGGTTGCAAACTGGACATTTGTACTGTACTCGGTCATCCCAGAACTTTGTAATACAGGTTCTACAGAAGTTGTGTCCACATGGTGTAGAAACTGGGCTTTTGAATACATCAAGACAGATGGAACATGAAAAGTTCACCTCACACCAGGAAGTAGCAGAGGCCATTTCTAGAAAAAAAAATTGTAGTTAATAAACAATTCAATTGTTTTCTTATTTTTAATAAATAATCTCATTTTACATTCATAATAGTAATAATATTAAGTTAAAGGTCCCGAATTATGCCACCAGGTGTGAGTGTGATTAGCTGTTACAAGCGTTTTTGAAAATCAGCCTCTTCTGACAGCACAAGTGGGCGTGTCCACCGTCCTAGATGTATGACGGATAGATGAGAAACGTTTGCTACAGTCCACTGGGTAGGCTGGTAGACTGATCTATCCAGCACAGATCTAGGAGGATACGCCCACTTGTGGTTCCACTAAAACAAAGGAAGAGGCAGACTTTCAAAACCGCATGTAATGGCTAATCGCACTTACACCTGCTGGTATAATATTGGACCTTTAATATAGCATACATATTGCATTGGTGGTGGGATGAGACTTGACTTACTTAAAGCCTTCATTTATGAAATATTAGGGAAATATAATTGATGCAATAATTTAGTAGGTGTAGCAGGAGGAAGACAGATAAATATTTTATAATTAAATTAAATTCATTTGTATTGTATTTATTTGTAATGTTTTTTGCCCTTTAAATATAGCTGAATATTTATTAAAATAATAAACAAAAAAATAAACATCTATATATTTTTCTTGTGGAAGTGGATTTGTTCAGTTTGAATATATTTATATAGAAAGAATATTAATCGAAAGAAAATCTCGATTTAGTAAACTTTACCTTATCCTGTCTGTGGTTAAAATGTGTGCTGCCCCGTGTTGTATGAAAATATAAAGGTAAATATGTAGGGAAAATAATATCCGTTTAATGAAAAGATTTCGGTTTACGCCAAAAAACACAAAGTAATGGTTTAGAATAGAGGCAAAACAAAAGGTTTCAAAAGGTATTGAGAGTAAAGATTGAGCTTCTGGGCTGCTTAGGGTGAATGACATGACAGGATGAATATACAGTATCTATTATAGTATGTCTGAAACCTTTATGATGGTTCCAAAGGTCTCTGTCAGGGCAGGGCCTCCAGCAGAACACCCAACCTTAACTGATCACGGATAAGACAGAACAAAGGTTTGAGGAAGTCCACATATCAAGCTATAAAACCACCGGGACCCAGTGATGCTTGAACTGTGCAACTAAAGTGTTACTTCAGCTATACAGTGCTTTTTTATTGGCAGAGGAGAAATCATGTGACCTCCAACGTATCAGAATACTAAGAAGAAAAGCATCAGGAACACTTTTATTTTGAAGTAGAAATACTCCTAAATAGAGTTAGGAAACAGAAAAGACATCAATGACCAAAACAACAAACCAACAAACATTTTAAAGCATATCCACACTTTCAACAACCGCCCGGATCAAACCAGGACACAGACCTGGTTCTTTTGTTAATGATTGAATAATCAATCATTAACTAAAGAAGATTATTGGTTTGTCAGGATTACTGTTGGCTGTGCAGCACTGCACCTGTACTCAAACAGTACTTAAATACCATCACATCAATAAAACATCACACAACCAGTAAAACCTGTGGGCCAAAAAAGCAAGACATTTAGATTGTATTATAGTAGCATCCACCCACCCAGCCAGTCAGTCAAAGCTAGATTATAATATACTACCATATTTATATTTATTATCGCGCAATATTTCCTGACTTCATCTCCCACCTGCACTGCGGTAAAGGGTATTATGTAAGACGGCTGTTTCTTGATTATAGTTTAGCGTCTGAACTCCAGAACCCCTCTCAGACTGTCCGCCAAGCTCTGGGCCCTTGGATTATACAGCCTCCTGTGTGCCTGGCTCCTGGGCTTCCTATCAGACAGACGCCTGGTGGTGGATATTGGTAACTGCACCTCCACACCCCTCATCCTCAACACCGGGACCCCCCAAGGCCCTTGCGTGAGCCTCCTGAGCCCCCTGCAGTACTCCCTGTGCCCTCAGGACTGTCAGCCCCCCGTCAGCTCCAACACCCCGAGGAGGTACGCTGAGGACTCAATAATAGCCATGAGAAGGCCCAGCTGGGCCAGCCGCAGCACCGGGCAAACCGCCTGGTGCTGAATGTGGACGAGACCAAGGAGCTGGCGGTGGACTTCAGGAGGAGGTCCCAGCTGAGTGACACCCCTGATGTCAATTCATGTCCTCTGTTACCTCGTGAGGCCAAACAGTGTTAAAGCTCACATTATTCACTCATTGGTTCACACATTCATAGTGCCAACACCAGTTCTGACTAGGTTCTGCTTCTGCACATAGTGTATTCAAGACAATGGCATATAAGGTTTTATGGGTCTGGGATAAATATGATCTATTTCTACACCTCCATCATGTACTTGTTTCCCATGCTCAGACAGGATGAGCTGGGGATGAGCTGTATCAGGATCCAGAGTCACATCTACGTCATACTGCTGGACCCGGTTCAGTTCAGCATCAGGCAGCTGCTTCACCTCCATGCTCAGTCTCCTCCAGCTGATCCAGGGATCTCCTCAAGGTCCCTACATTTAACAGGACTATTATGGGTTATTTGATATTTAATTATTCTGGTGTTATACAAGACTTGGTTACAAAAGTATTATCTCTCTGACTTAAACCACTAAACCAGCTCATGTAGCAGCAGACCTTTCACCAATACTAACTGAACTTCATCATATAAATACATAGGCCTATACTTTTTATGATAGAATAAAAAAATGATGATATAGATTTTTAGTTTCAGGAAAAACAACAGTGGCATAACAATCAAAGAAGCAAACCAAAAAGTTTACTGTAATCACAGCCACCGACCGAGATAACATCTTTTATCGAAATGACAGAAGAAATTCATTAATTTCTAATAGAATAATGTGTAATCAGTAGTGCTTCGCATGCAATGTCATTGTGCATTGTGTTGCTTTTGAAGTAGTGCATGCAATAGATATTTTTCACTTGATAAAATTCCCTTTCCACATTTCCCTCCATAATTGTGTGGCCAGCGAAGCACAGTAAACAAAAGTGACACATGAGATCCTGAAAGTCCAGGATAGAATTACAGGGCTACTATCTAACAGATTTTTTTTCGCAGGCTTGAGCCGTCAAAAACAACCTTGGTGCGATTAAAATGAATGTTGCTCTTTGGAAAAACGGTATGCTGTCCAATTCAGCTCCTGTAAAATACTGCAACAAACCACCGCATTCAAAAGAACCATAGGCTACAGCTAGTGTTCTATGTAGTATGTTAGTCCAGTTAATATTTAACACACCGACAATTACAAATGAATGAGCAACAAATTGCAATCAATGTTTTCTTTGCGTGATATTTGAATGCTCTTTATTGTCTGGAGCCATAATTCCCGCATTTAAACTTTATTTCGTTCGGTGAGACTCTTGTTTGGTCATGGTGAAATGTTTGTGAGTGAAAAAAAAAAGCATTAAGACTTTATTATTTGTGTAAAGTTGGGAATGAATGTGTTTAACCAGTGGCACTGAGAAGTCAAGATGCAATAAAAAAAGGATGATTCCTCATGCGAGTAATAGACTTTGAGTACATAGTGTATACATCGGATGTGTGCTGGATAGATCAGTCTCCCAGCCTACCCAGTGGACTGTCACTATCAACTCATCCAACCGTCATACATATAGGTGCACACTCCCATAGTGATGTCACTAAGGCACAGGGCATGGTAGCATTTGAACGGCATGTAATGGCTAATCACCCTAGTGCTAACATAGGGCCTTTAAAATAATGTCATTTTATCAATAATTATTGTGCACAAAAAAACACAGAAATATATATAGAAAGATGAAAAAAGCCTCTTGACAGATATTCGTGCATTCCTCTAATTTCTAATTAGTTGCCCTGATTTACGATCACTCAGCTCATGGCATGTTGACATGTCGGCTTGCGGAACTCTGACTCAAATACAGGTAATTTGGCGTGGGCAAGAAACTGTCACACTTTCAAATGATCTTTTAGTAATAAGTACTAAATATAATTTCTTGGGTCAATGAGAACAATTAATTCCACAATGCCCCTGAGATCTAGATCTGCTTATTGAATGAGCTTTTTACTTTTCAGGATAAAATTAGTTAGATATAATAATACTTCTGATAAAACTGATAATGAAACATTCAGGAAGGCTCTGGAAAGGCTTCTAGACCTCTGATCTGGGTTACAGCAGAGGCATAAACTGTTTGTGGAGCGTAAAATAGCAGGGCCATTCTTCTTCCTCACTCTGTTTCGCCTGTGCTATCGGCCAACAATGGAAGCAGCTTGACTCGGCGATGACACGGCGGTCCTGTCGGAACCTCGTAAAAAGTTATTCACTATTAAAATGCACCGATCCTATTGGCCCACCTGGCCGCCTCTATCCATCAACTCCGCCCCTCTCTTATAGCGAGCGATCCAGTTCGGGAATCCCCGCAGTGGCTGCCTGACAGACGAATATTTGCTGACATATAACCCGGCACAGTCAAAGACCATTACCCTGTTGACTGATGGGAGAGCGGCTGTGACTTAACACTTTTATTTCCTCCATGCAGCTGAGCTCCTTGACCAGCTCAGCGGACACATCCTTTCAAGTTGCATCAGTGGGTCCATGACTCTGCCTCTAAAATAATATGGCCGCTTTCATTTGGCCTCTCCATCTTGCCTCGGTGATGATAGGCCATCAATAACGTCAGGATGGTTGAGCACTCGGCTGAAGGTGAAATATATTTGTGGTGATGGTTTGTATGATCGTGTCCAAGTGGAAGGATTTCAGTATACAAAACCCTAGCTTGTAGGGCTACAGAGCCCTACAAGCTATGACAACATATGTCAATATACGCAATATTCCATCAAAAGAAAGGGCAGTTAATATTCCGGTGCGGTGGCCTGCCGATACAAGTTAGCACAAAAGGCAATTTTATGCATCCATGGACTGGCAGTGGGACCTGGTGAATCCCCAAAGACTCTTAATGAATATACCAGTAGAATCCTTGAGCCAGGTTTATTTATAGTAGATTGTAAGTGAACTTTTGAAAAGTTTATTTTTTGTCCTGTTCACCGACCCGTCGAATACTGTTGACAAGTCATTCTTGGAAGCATTTAAAGTCGACCTTGAGGAGTTTTAAAAATCAGAAAAAAAAAAGTATTAACTCTTTATTAGATGAGCTTGATGCCCTATACAGTGAATAAATGAAAGCATGGAAACCGCCAGCTTTCGTGACACAATGTTCTTAAAAAAAATACATTTTTCGTTAATATAAGTTTGTTTTTAAGTCGACTTAGCTACTTCATCCTTCTGTCTCGCTTTTCGATTACACCATTTCTTTGATTTCTTTAGTTTACTGCAAGCTTGTCTCTCATGAAAACATTAGGAACATCACATTAACCCCCAAAATGTGCTAGTAAATTTTTTATAAACATCGACATGACAGCCAATCTGTCTTGATGCAACACATTTGAATCGAGTGGCCTTGTTTATCAGGACACCAATGTGAGACACTGAGGTCTTTGGAGACTCACGTGAAGCCTTTCATCCACCGGGGCACTGAGTCTCGTATGGAGATACATGAGGTTGAGCTAGCCTAGATTTATGTTTTGGCAAGTGAACCAAAATTGTCTACCGTTGTCAATATAGATATAACCCAGTGGATTAGAAACAGATGGATAGGCTACATGTTCACTTATGCAAATGTATTTGCTTTTAATTAATCTTCAATAATGTATGGAGATTTAAAGCAGTATTCATCATTGGGGGTATTTACAGTGAATGGGGGTTAATGGAAATGACTTTCTGTTGTCGTGCCAATGCTATTTCTCTTGTTGGACAATGGTGTAAATGGCAAGTGAGACAAGAAATTCAGCAAGATTAATTTGTGTACTGCAAGGGTTTTCTGGGGGGATTACCCGACCAGACATCCCGTGTGTATATGTTTGCTTGTCACATTGATTGATGTAGATTACTACGGCAAACAGTCAGTTTGCTAACTTGTGACTATAGAATAATCGGTTACTTTTCAATCTTAACCGGAATGCCAATATTTTATTGATTTAACATCAGCTGGCTCAGCCTCTTCTCCAACCTAAACAACAGTGAAGGTAATTAGTCAGAACCATCCAAAATGGAGCAATGGTCCAATGGAGCTTGACCATTCAGCTGGTCCAGCTCCCCTATTGATTGGTGTTTGAGAGAGCAATACTCTGTCCTTCACTTAGAGTCATTCCAATATATGTGTAGGATGTGTTTTCTTTGTCTGGTCTTGTGTTACTGAAGTGCTCTGTAGCAAACCTACTTTAAGTCTCAAGTTCAAGGGGAACAGATTGTTAGCTCTAATCTCCAGAGGCGAATAGGTTTAATCTGCCTAGAAGGAGATGGTGTACCTGGTGTACCCCACACTTAGGGTTATTTGTATACAAAAGATTTTTGCATTTTAAGTCATTTTGATTTTGGTAGAACAAAAACGTTTATTGTGTTGGGGCAGAATTTTCTAATATTCTTTATCATGCAATTTTTTTTTTTTTTTTTTATCCACTTATGTAGTCAGACAGTTATGAAAATGTCTTAAATGTTGAATTACCTCATGATGTTTAAAACACAAATACATGTTTGTCCCTGGGCTCCCAGACCCATTACGACAGGAAATCATGGGGGGTTGTCTCCTGATCTAACCTTATCCAGGCATCTGAATGGCTTGATCCATCAAACTCTGGCCAACACCTCTACTCTATCTGCTCCTCACCCTCTAACCTCATAATTGCCCCGCCTGACACCCTCTGCCCGTGTGGCCTGGCCCTGCCTCTCCTCTCTCTGCATAGTGCCTCTCTCTCCGGCTCTGGGGAACACACACCTAGCCTGGCGCGGGAGCCACTTTAGTTGCAGCCCCCCTTTGTCCTCCGACAGCTAAAGAAGTGACAAATTGCTGTTATTATGAAAAGAAGGTTGCTTCTATACATGGGTCCGGGCATTGAGAAGGTGCGGCCGCTACATCATTGTCAGGGAAACTAATGATAAGATATCATAGGACTGAGGACAAGCATGCAAGACAGAGCCGACCTCTCGCATCCTTCATCAAGTTCTGTCTTTTTTCGCTCCACATTCATCTTCATTCTGTATGGAGACGCGCTTATTTTGCTTTGCACTCTCAGAAATGAATCAGCATGCTGGGCATGTGAATGCCATTCTGCCACATAGATTTATAAGAGATTCGCCTCATGCACTCTATCAGCTCTTCCGGTTATGAGGAATTATGAATAAAGTCTTATATCTGCAGTACTTGGTTGACCTGTTTTGTAAACTCTCCCTGCAGTAAATGGAAAAGATGTGGTTATGTTACATCTTTGTCAAACTGCATTGAGTGAGGGTCAAAATCCCAAAACTAACAGAAACAGAAACATTGTCTAACCAATGTTCAATTATAACAGCAAACAAAAATGCACAATTTATTAAAATGAATGCCCCCAAACAATTTACAATCTATGAAAAGATACAGTAGTTTGTCTTTCTTACGCAAAGTTTTGTCTCTGGCACGTCCTCGAATGAAGGGAACTTATTTATATAGCTGAGGCCCCTCCCCTTCCTGCGTACAAATGTGGGTAAGTGGGACACATGTTTTTTCACAGGCATATATACTGTGTTGTGACTGCTTCAGTCACAACACAGCTGTATAAGCTGATCCAGAAGTGTTACGTCTGGAGCAGGCAAATTGCCGGGGCAGATTTCAAGGAATATCGAACCCTGTTCGCATTCACACAGCAACCAATACAGGAAATCTTGGGGGACTTTGCAGGATGAAACTGCATGTGTCAAAGAAGCTTAATTATGCGTGTTAAGCTGATGCAGAAGTTCAACACAATAATATGACTGAGAGTTAAATATTGAATCCCTCCTATTTAAATCAAAACAAACGATAGCTTAAGGTGCAGGAACTGATTTTAGTAAATATTCATAATTATGATTCATATTTTAAATGCAGGCTTTGCTTGCCAATGAAAAGCATAGTATCAGAGTGTGTCATTAAGTGTTTATAGTAAACCATATCTGACGTTCAGTTCCTACTAAGCTGCCTCCTCATCCATTCAGAGGCAACAGTTGTTTGAATTCTAGTTGAGGGGGCAGAAGGTTCAAGCAGTAGCGACAGCAGTAACATTGGATCACTGAGATGCTCTCTATTTAGTCAGCAAGCATCAAGGTTCATAACATCATACGTTTTGCCTTGTCAAAAGCATTAGATCCCTGAATCAGGGGTTCACTTCCCTTCTCTGTCTTGGCTGACAAGCCCTAATAGCAATAACACTGCCTACAGCGGGTTGTTCAATTCATTGTGAGTGACATTGAATCAGTCTGTAGTGACTTCTTGAAGTGGGGTTTACTGTGGAATCTTCTTTTCCAGTATTTCTCTTTGCAATTTATTCACACCCACCCCCCACCACCCCACCCCTCAGGCCCAGGGTCCATACGCCTCTCAAGACAAACACAGGGTCTCTCAACCGAGTGAAGATACACAAACTGTGTTGTCTGTTTAAAACACAAACACACACACTAAACACAGCCTATTGTGACAACAGAGAAACCAGCCAGCAGCCATCATATAGAGAGCGAGGGGATAAGAAACAACAGTTCATTTGGCTGCCTCACAGGCATATGAGGCAGCTGTTATTCTTTATGGTGTAGCCAATGGTGTTCATATTTATCTTAATCCCGGTGACTAACACCACTAATTAGTTATTACGCTCACAGTGATTAGCCGGATGCTATTCCTAACGAGCGAGAGCGTAGTCACCTTCCGTTGATTAATATACCAGTTCTTTTTAACCCCCATTTTCATAGCGTCTTCCTGCTTCATTGTTTTACAATTAAACACATCTCATAATATTCTACTGCTGACCACTATAAGATGTATTACACCATAAAAAATCCTGTGTTGCTGGTGTTTAAATACTAAATATACCTAGATATCTGCTCTGACTTCACTTGCTGTTTGTCAAATTAAAGTCATTCGGATTGCGTACTGTACACCTGTCCTGTTGCATTAGAAGTTACAGCAACAATCCGGACTAGTATCTACATGTTTGTTTGGGAATAGGAAACAGGCAACATAGGCAGGTTAGGTTTCCCCTAACACAGAGCAATTTACTGGCCTTGCTACGCCACCTAGGCGGCTTTACTGGGCTCCTCAGTCACCAAGACACATGTTTGAGTAAGATTAGGCAAAATGTTAAAAGCCAAAAAGGTGGTGAATGCTTACATGTAAGAATTCTCGTTGAGTGTGTGGTGATGGCTGGTTTACCCTGTGTTTATGGCTTGCCCAATGCACCACAGGTGTGCAGCCTAAAATATGTGCTAATAACAACAAATATATATATATATATATTTTAAGATCCTTTAGCCAGCAACCAAAGCTGCACTAACACAACCCCCTAATGTCCCCAAAGACCAAATAAAATGCCTCATAAGATATTTGCTCTTTTCTAGTGTGATTGTCAGCAGACCCACCAACAAAGCCCAGTCTTATCTTGTTTTATCTCCTTGAGGTCAGACGTTCTGATGATGGAGCAGAGTCCTAGATTGTCTTCTATCCCCTCTCCTGCAGCCGGTTTACACTGACTTAATTGAAACACAATCCATTGGCTAAGCCCTGGAACCAATGTGTATTGCAGTTCTAACAGCGGAGTTATTGATAGTCTTTGATGGCTGAGCAACGTGTTTGTAAAGGATCTTTAACTGAATTACACCACAGTTGATTGAGCCTCCACCGTACTCAGCAGCAGTGCTTTGGAAGCGTAGTTAATATCAAAACAAAATGACATTGCGTTAATTACACACATCCTAATCTTTTGATAATTACAGTAGATCCGCTTTTGATTTGTTTTTATACTTGAGAGAGACGGTGTCTGGGTGCAGTGTAAATAGAGGCTGAAATAAAATATGGGGTTTAACCGCACTACAAAAGAGAAACATTAAAGACACAATACATTGTTCCCAACTCCACTGAAACCAATGCAAAAACATTTTCCGTTAAAACTTAAACTGTCCCCATGACTACAATACATTTCTTCCTTGAGTCTTTTTGGATCAAAAAGCGAAATATATCTGACTGTTGACTCACATTGTAGTTTCACTTTCAACAGTTTTCAAATATAACAGAAATTCGCAATTTCAAACACCAATATAATGAAATGATATACATATAGTAATAATAATACTTGAATATAATATTTGTTTTATTTGTTATTTAATCTAATATATATATTAGTGACCAGCACCATAGGGTTTATTTTAATTGTATTTATTTATCAATAAATACTATTATAATGTAGAAATGTATAATAATACACAAAGAAATAAATAATAACAAAGAAAAAATATAAATCTATGAACGTAAGAAAATGCTAATTTGCCCATGTGTCACTAACAGTAGCACAACACTAACAACACTATAAACTACTCATTCACGAACATCTTATATTGTAATGATCATAACTAATCAAATAATCAAACTTAATAATAGAATCATAAAAAAAACAGAAAGATATCCAGTAGCCAGTATGTCCGTGATGTAAACAAGATCAACATGTGTCGAGGATGTTGAGGCCAAATCCCTCTGTCCCCCCAGCCAACACGAGTCCCTCATCACATCCCTCCTCTCGCTGTTACCTGCTGCTGAACCCTGGCTGGTGTGTGGGCACGCTGAACAGACAGTTCAGACAGCTGAAAAGTAAACCTACAGATAACACGCGGCAACTCCCGCCACAGGAGCCCTTATGCGAGTCCGCCAGAACGACCCCAAAAAATTGAACACCAGGTTTCATAAAAGGTCAAGATTTGCTGTGCGGCAGCCAAGCTCCAACATAAATACCCGGTAATACCGGCTGCTGTGATTGCTTTTCTCTCCAGACGCTGTCAATTGTAGCCGGGGAAGGAGTGGGACAAGCGTGGACGGTATTAAGTCTGCTGTGCGTCGATGGCCCTTGTCAATTGTCTTCCCTCCCAGGCGCTTCCTAAAGCCCCGGTCTATTACCAGCCCGGCCCAGAGGACGGATCCCACAGCTTACTGCTGATGGAGAATAATAGCACATTACGTTTCTTAATGTTCCTGAAACACAGGACGCCACATTGGCAAATCTCCTGTGATCCCTGCACATCTTTTGTTTTCTGCACCGTGTACACCTCGAGAGACACACGCATGGGAACACACACGGAGGTCGGTGCACGCACACCTGCACCTACACAGACACAGACACATACACAGACTCACACACAGACACACACACACACACACACACACATATACACACACATATACACACACACACAACCATCTTCACCAAGTGGGAGACAGAGACCAGAGGAACTCATTAGAAAGGATAAATGTTTTGTACTTCTACGACTAGATTTTTGTCTGACATAAAAGGGAATAATGGTCTTTATATAACTTGTGTGGTGTGTTTGACAGCACAGAATACTGTTTAATTTATGTTATTGTTTCACTGCAATATCATAATGTAGCTTTACTGGCCCTATTTGGGATATGGCATAATGTCTTTATCAAGATGTATGCAGGCCTTACTGGTTCTTTCTTTGGCTACAGTACATTGAGAGCTTCATTATTGTTTTACGTCACTGAAAGTGAGATAGTACCATACACATATTGAGTGGTAGTTTACGTCAGATGTAGAATGATGCTATGGGCGATACCATGGCCCAAGCAACAGATATCAGGGGTCATTCCTGTGATCCCCAGACTTGTATGGCACAAGATTGGGGACCTCTATTGTTGGAACTCGTCAAAGGGGCCGGTTCCCCAGCACTGCCCTATGGCTCTCGGTATAACAGGCCTCCACTTCAGGGAACTTTTTAAATAGTTGGGTTGATGGAATTACTATTGGTTGTAGTTTAATGCTTCTTTAGGGGAAAACAAGCCTAGTAAACATGGTTTCGAATCTAACTCTAATTATCTAACACTAATTCTAACACTTATTCAATCCAGTTTGATTTAGCCTCTGAGCACATTTCTTTCCGAATCCATGACAGATTGAAACTTGAAACACAATGTGTGTTATAGCAGAATATTGAACTGGGGAACTTTGGAAACTGGGAACATAGATGCGCTCCCAGATATCATATACAGTGGGGCAAAAAAGTATTTAGTCAGCCACCAATTTTGCAAGTTCTCCCACTGAAAAAGACGAGAGAGGCCTGTAATTTTCATCATAGGTAAACCTCACCTATGAGAGACAAAATGAAAAAAAAAATCCAGAAAATCACATTGTCTGATTTTTTAAGAATTTATTTGCAAATTATGGTGGAAAATAAGTATTTGGTCACCTACAAACCAGCAAGATTTCTGGCTGTCACAGACCTGTAACTTCTTCTTTAAGAGGCTCCTCTGTCCTCCACTTGTTACCTGTATTAATGGCACCTGTTTGAACTCCTTATCAGTATAAAAGACACCTGTCCACAACCTCAAACAGTCACACTCCAAACTCCACTATGACCAAGACCAAAGAGCTGTCAAAGGACACCAGAAACACAATTGTAGACCTGCACCAGGCTGGGAAGTCTGAATCTGCAATAGGTAAGCAGCTTGGTGTGAAGAAATCAACTGTGGGAGCAATTATTAGGAAATGGAATACATACAAGACCACTGATAATCTCCCTCGATCTGGGGCTCCACGCAAGATCTCACCCTGTGGGGTCAAAATGATCACAAGAACGGTGAACAAAAATCCCAGAACCACACGGGGGGACCTAGTGAATGACCTCCAGAGAGCTGGGACCAAAGTAACAAAGGCTACCATCACTAACACACTACGCCGCCAGGGACTCAAATCCTGCAGTGCCAGACGTGTCCCCCTGCTAAAGCCAGTGCATGTCCGGGCCCGTTTGAAGTTTGCTAGAGAGCATTTGGATGATCCAGAACAGGATTGGGAGAATGTCATATGGTCAGATGAAACCAAAATATAACTTTTTGGTAAAAACTCAACTCGTCGTGTTTGGAGGAGAAAGAATGTTGAGTTGCATCCAAAGAACACCATACCTACAGTGAAGCATGGGGGTGGAAACATCATGCTTTGGGGTTGTTTTTCTGCCAAGGGACCAGGACGTCTGATCCGTATGACGGAAAGAATGAATGGGGCCATGTATCGTGAGATTTTGAGTGAAAACCTCCTTCCATCAGCAAGGGCACTGAAGATGAAACGTGGCTAGGTCTTTCAGCATGACAATGACCCCAAACAAACCGCCCGGGCAACGAAGGAGTGGCTTCGTAAGAAGCATTTCAAGGTCCTGGAGTGGCCTAGCCAGTCTCCAGATCTCAACCCCATAGAAAATCTTTGGAGGGAGTTGAAAGTCCGTGTGGCCCAAAAACATCACTGCTCTAGAGGAGATCTGCATGGAGGAATGGGCCAAAATACCAGCAGCAGTGTGTGAAAACCTTGTAAAGACTTACAGAAAACGTTTGACCTCTGTCATTGCCAACAAAGGGCATGTAACAAAGTATTGAGATGACCTTTTGTTATTGACCAAATACTTATTTTCCACCATAATTTGCAAATAAATTCTTTAAAAATCAGACAATGTGATTTTCTAGATTTTTTTTTTTTCATTTTGTCTCTCATAGCTGAGGTATACCTATGGTGAAAATTACAGGCCTCTCTCATCTTTTTAAGTGGGAGAACTTGCACAATTGGAGGCTGACTAAATACTTTTTGCCCCACTGTATATCTTAGATTCCTTTCATCAACTAAATGATTAATCTTAAGGCTCACAAATAAGCCATCAAATAAACACAGTGGATATCTAGTCTGTGAACGGCAGCAAATAGCGGAGGAGCTCTGTTTAATTATTCATATGTAATTAAGCCGAAAAAATACAGTTACTCCAAAGTGGCAAAGCAAACAGGCGTATGGTTATATTAATAAAGTACGACTTACTATAAAAATGTGCACAGCTCACTTAGTTTGAGATGACTGCTTCCAACCTCTGTGGATCCCTATTTCTGGGAGGGGAAAGCGGGGCTAATCCAGTCACCAGGCTTAATTAATCAGGTGTCTGCGTTGACAAATGACCCGAGAGTTGCAACATTAATGGAATAATTTTTCTATTTTCCGCTGAGATGAGAAAACCAAGGAGAAATCCTTTTTTTTTTTCTTTCAGAAACTATAGTTTGACTGTGGTGCAGAAGACAAGTTAGAAGTTAAAGGTGATGCTGTTTGATGGCTAGTTGGGCCAATATACTCTATTCAATCTGTTCACGGTACCATCTCAAACAAGGTCGCTATCCTGGAACATTTAAAAGATTGATACGTTTTTGGCTTCAATCAATATGTACAAACAAAATATCAATATATATTTATATATATTTGCACATTGCACATAAACATATTGCAAGAGGAATGTGTGGCATATGCAAGGTAAATGCAGTTCTTACTGAAACTCAGAGTTAACAAAATAAGTTCTTCTCTTTTGCACACAAGGAAGAAAAGGTATAGACTTTAGTTTCAAAATATTGACTTGCACATTTTTCAATACATTAACTTGCACTCTGTGGTTTAGTTGTATCCGATCTATGACAGATGCTGTAGATAACAGTGAGCTTATTCTGCAAACTAATTTCGTTTTGGTGCTAAAATCCCTTGATATAATAAGCTCAGCCTCAGGGTAAGGCTTTAAAAAAACCAGACAAAGCATGGTGGATGGAAATAGAAATACTGGTGATGTGTCATCTGCAATCTGAGTGTTTGGGAAAAGTGTAATCTTAAACAGGACAATATCAACACACTTTCAATGGACAAATGGAAAGCCTCTGTTTACACTGTGAATCTTTGGGTTATTTTAGGAATTTCTCAACCAAGAATGGCTACAATTCAAAACGTTGCCATACAGTTTAATTCATAATGGCCTGATCCATATCGATTGCTTTTGGTATGGCGATTCGGAAGGGACTGTGGAGTTATCTGAGGAGAGCGAGCTATGGGAATCACTCAGTCCAAGGTGCTGACGGTGTCAGCAGGAAAGCGTTGGTCTCGGAACCGTTAACGATTTGCGTAGTTTCACTGCTCCGATTTTTATATCTCTTCACATATGCCTTCACTTATCTGGCACTCGCTTTCATAACCTGAAGGTGTTCCAAGAACGAGAGCCTTAAAGGTTAAGCAAAGACTCCGGAGTGGGAAATGGAAAGAAAGAATTTCCTCGTTCCTATAGGGGGAGGCTAATACTTAACAATGCTTGTAAATTGCTTCGGCTAGAGCGGGCAGGCAGGAGCTATGTAGAGGCGTTGGGGGGCGGCAGGGGACCCCGGTTAGCTGCTGGGGAGCTCAGCCCAACTGATGATTTCCACTAAACTCATCTCCACTCGCCGCAAACGGATCTCAATCACTTACAGCAGAAAAAAGGTGTAATTACTTCTGCGAATGATGAAGCGCCACGGAGCATTTGGTTTGTGATCAATGCCGGGCGTAGGGGGGTCGGGGGTGCTCAAGTAACAGATTTTTCCTTTGTCTGCAAATAACTTTTCCGACGTTTACTTTCATATTTCTAATAGCTAACATACATACTGTAAATACATTTTATGAATATCTCAAGATCATAATAATCACATTATACAGGAACATTTTATGGTCAATATTTTGGGTCAATATTAGGTCACATTGCGTGCTGCAGCAGATAGGCAAAAGCCTGAAGCTGCACAGCTCCTGGTAATCGTTGAAGCACATTGACACCTTTACAAACAGTTCTTTGACTCGGGGCGACTCCGGTTGAGGTGGACGCCCTGCCTTCTCCTTTTTAGGTGTTTTTGTGTTTCAGTGTTTTAATTATTTAAACAGTGTTTGCTTCAGGCCTCAGCTTAACAAACTATTGATTTTTGATATTTTCTAGCCAGATGAAGGCTACACCATGAACAGCCTTGTCCCTCAGAAGAGCGACAAAGGAACAGGGAAGGGAAACACCTGTCAAATAATCAACTTCTTTCTATAACAGATTACAGATTCAGATTCAGATTCTATAGCAGACTACACTTACTACCTTTGTCATGTTGTACGTTTGCAATCATGTATTCTCTGTGTTGTTATGCCTTTTTCACAACATGAATCCATAGCTACTGTGGTGTGCAGAGCGAAAAGCATAAAATAAATAGATTGTTACCTATTTCAACTAGTGTAATGTAATGCATCTCAGGAGAAAGAGAAGAAGAGAAACAAGCAGAGGGAAAGGAAGGGGAAGAAGACAACCCAAAACTCTTCCAACTCTCTGTCCATAAGGGTCTACAAGGGCTGACTGAGTAGTGGCTTGGGCCACTCCTGATGATCAAACAGAACAATCAAAATTGATCAAAATTGTCAAATTTGATCACCAGTGCCAAGTGAGGATGCCGGGCACACTTTCTGTCACCCGACTTTTAATGCGTGTTCAATCACATTTCCCGTAGCACATCTAAAAAGGTATGAATAGGTACGCTGTTATTAAAATCTGGCTATTGTTCAATGACTGTGAAGAAGCAGGTAAGACCTTCATGATGGGGCTGTGTTTGATGTCAGTAAAACAGCACACACGCGGTTTCAGGGCAGGTTAATGTGTCTCCATCTTTGCTGCTTGCCAGCCTATACGCCCAAGCGGGAAAATTGCGACTCACCCCAAAGTCACAAGCTAGGCAGATTTAGGCGGAGTACGGTGAAGACTACAACAAAGAAAATGAGCTACTTAAGTTGGATAGATTTTATATCTATTCAATATATAAAAATTACTTTGGCAACAATAAATCTTTGCTTTTCTCTATGAAGCAATGGAAAAGCACTGTTGGGATCATTACCGCAATCTATGTTGTTATTGGCCTAAATCAACTCTTTGTATTTGTAGTGGGCTACACCAGTGATCCTTGTCTAGCCAGCAGCACATCCCCAGCTGTTGTCTTTCAGTCAACTCGTATGAATCCGAAAAACAATCCGGGAGGGCCCAACATCTCAGCGAATGCTGATATTGTTTGCAAACCTCTACAAATGTTTGTGTTTACACGCAATATGTATTTACATATTTAGCCAGAAGCTAATCAAATTACACACAACCAGAGTTCCAAACATGAGCGTGTTGCTTTCAGAACATTCTATGTTTCTTATGCTAATAACAAGCTAATAACAAGCCAAATGTGAGTAAACATTCCCTATGGTTCCACAAATTAAAACAGTTGTTGCCGTTTCTTGTTTTCCTTTGCAATGCATCAGGGTATAGGACTGATAGTTTCAAAGCAGTTTGAAGATAAGAGTAAATAAGTAAGTAAGTATGCCACTATGCTCTCTTTATCAAAATAATGTGCTGGGGTTGAAATGAGTCCCGCATAGAATCTGTATGTGCCGATCATGTTTGATATAATCTCCAGAATTAACTCATGGGCGTTAAAATCAGTTTTTCAACATAAAAATCAATAAAAACATTAGGAGACAATACTCTGAATACACTGTGTACATGCAGAAGCAATGAAACGGATAAAGAGGGCGTATGTGGGCCTCTTTTAATGACACATTACCGTCCGTTGCAGCACTGGAGATGCGGTGAACCTGTCATTTCCTCAGGGGAGGAAATAACGATGTAGGATTGTACTTTTTGCTGGGATGTGGGCAGCTCAAATGAACCCAGTGTTTCTCAGCCATCCAATCCCTTCTGCTGTGGATCTGCCACACACACACACAAGTGCGATTGCCCGAGGCTGCAGACAGCACAAGGAGGTCAAAGTTCTCATTCACCATGAAGGAGCTGTCTTTGTAAAGACAATGAGATAATCCCTCCTATTTACATCTCTTTCTCAGTTTGGAAATGGATTCTTTCGGATTGTATTATTAACAGGATGGATTTTCACTTTTAGAAGGTGAACTGAGTTGGGGATGCTAACAAACGTCCATCGGCGTAGCAAGAAATTTAGGGCCCCATGAAAGAAAATCAGTATGGGCTGTATTTTCTTTTGCTGCTCTTGTTAGGTTCAGCTCTTTTTCTTGAAAATCAACTAAAAGACTTATGAGGCATCTGGATGTTCCAAAGGGCGATGAGTCTATAAGCAGAGTAGATGGGCTGAAGACAAAGTTACACGACTTTGTATTTATATTTATTTTCATTTATAAAAAAGCAAGGGTGATTTCCACCCTTGCTTTTTTAATATGCATTCTTTCTGTTGTAATGTGATATATGATAATAAGATATTTGTTCCTTATGGAAGATGGGGATACACTTCAGGTTCATTACCGTGCCTATGTTTTATACTGTTATTCCTCAAACAGTGTCCTCAACAACAGAGGCCAGGCCTTTGTTGGAAGCAGGCTTATAATAGAGAGCAGATCCCTCTGTTTGCTAAGTATATTTGCTCATATTTTAGTACGAAGCCTCAATGCTGTCTGAGCTGCCCATGTTTGCTTTGTGGATTTTTTTTTCTGCATTAGTCTTTTAATACAAACTCAACGCTTCCTCAATCCATTTACAATTAAAAACCCATGGTAATCCCCTTATTTCCTGACTTTTCTGGTAAAATAACTTGACAAAGGGGTTAGGTTACCTCCCGTCTTCCCCAATAGTTTTTAGTCACAGTATAAATTTCCTGCTTTTTATCTTCAATCTGACCAAAAAGATAAAGATCTGAATTTTTGGGGTTATTTAATTAAAATGTGAATCCAGCAGCTCCACTCTGTGCATTGGAGTGGGACACCACTGTGACCTCCCTGGCTGATGGGCCCACTGGGGCATGTTGCCCGGGACCCAGAAGCTCGTGTAAATAAGAGGAACAGCCTCTTGGTTTTACCCATCAGCGCGCTGACGGATTAAGTGCCTGGGGGGCATCATTTCAGCCATTAGACTGTGGACTCAGCATCTCCTTCTGCCCTGGCCTTACCTCAGAGGAGAGGGTTATCTCCTCTTAGATAGCCGACTCTTAGGGAAAAAAAAGTGCACAGTTTAAGGGATTTCTCTTTGAATGCCCCATAAGCGTGGCAAATAACCCCTTTAAAGCCTATGAACTGTAAAGCATGTTCCCATATCGTTGTTTTTCCTTTCATAGAGCTCAACGTGTTTTTTTCGAAGATTGCCACCCACCATCTGAGATAGGCTAATTAAATTGCTACTTTTTACAAGTCTTACTCGATAAATCTGAATAAATTAACAAGGCATTACTAAGGCTGCTACATTAAATTTGCATAGTGCATTTAATGAATATGCAACCACAAGTGAAAAGGTCTACCACTGTGAACCCCGTTGAATTAGCATAACTACTTCCAGCATGTTTCTTAAGTAATGCTCTCATTTGCACATCACTGAGTTGGCTAATTCTGGCTTCAGCGAGGATAGCCTTGTAATTAAGAATCCCACTTTAATTTTTAATGAAGTTTATGTTACATCAATCCTGACAGTAATGAGCGGGACATGAAAACAAAAAGGCGGCTAATAATTAAATTCACAATCCAGTTTGAGGGATAATAATTCCTGAGGAGAAATTACACGACTAATAATTAATTAAATATTCATACTATTGTACCAAGGGCTCATTTTAACTGGCTGTCCTGCTGCTTATGCAGGCCAGATGCCCAATAGGCCCCCAGTTAGTGTGTGATGAACTTGATTTGGGACACACTGCTCAAGAAGCTCATAAATCACAGTGCCCATTAAAACTAAATATACGCTAAATAGTTTCTTGTGTCTTTTCCTGACACTGACCTGTCGTCAGGTTTCAATAAGCACACCAGGGCACTTGATTGATTACAGATAAGTGGCTAGTAAATTATTTCATTTTCAGTTTTTATTAGATTGTTTTGGAATTAAAAATGCTAAATGTCAATGCCAAGTAAAGCCAAGGAAGATATTTTTGTCATCTGTTCAGACATTGTATCAATGTTGTTGAATTTCTTTGGACAGCAATATGTTGATCAGTTTTTAGATATATATTTGTTATTGTGATTTAAAAGCGTCTTCCACAACAGTAAGGATTATATTAGAGCTAGTAAAATAGCTTGTTTACCTATGTTCCGCTCAAGGATATTCTTTTTCCAGTTTATTGGGACTTAGTGGAGATCATTTTCCTGTATTTGGTGTGCTCTTGACCCATAGAAACCCTCACGATATTGACCTAAATTTATAAAATATGTGTTGCCGTGGGACCCCATAGCAAACATTGTGTCTGTCTGCCTTTTTAAATAGGATGTGCAGTTTTCCCTATCTTCACTTTCAATTCACGGGTGAATTTTATTTTCTCTGAGGGGAAATTGTGTTTGCAGGAAAATGGTCCACAACATCAATCAACACAACATAGGCTCAATAAACACTGTAAAAGTAGCGTAACAAGCATGATATACACTCCGCAAATCAACACAATATAAAAACTACATCCAAGAAACCAACATCAGTCCTCCACATTTCACGTCCTTGTTTAAAGACCGTCGTTCTTGCCATTTCCCCAGTTGCCAATTACAGTGGGCTTTTTTTCTTTACCCAAGAGTGATACATCTGGCAAGAATACTGCAGCATTTAGGCCTACGACTATGTTGCCATAATATTAGCATTCTCAGAGTAAATTCCTTTTATCACAGGAGGATGTGAATCCGAGGTCACGACATGTGGACGGATCATTCAATTAATTCTCAAAGTTTTATGCATTAGAGTGAATTTCTATTTCCCAGTGTAAAGGGTTGGGGATATAGTTTCCCCTGATCCATAACTTTATTCACAATCTGCTGTCTGACAAGCTTTTAGGATATTACCATAGCGACATTTTTACAACATGAGACACAACCTCGACTCCGTATCTTCTAAATAACCTGCTACGTATTCTCCATAGAGGTCCACCTGAAATGAATTAAAAGGATGTCCTCTGAAGTTTTGTATTTAGTTAAAGTATATGCGCAACATTTGTGTATAACTTAAATAACCTTTCAGATATCACTTCAGGATATCACAGTATTTCTGTTTCCGTTCTTCTCTATGGATCCATCTGCTTTTACAACATGCTGCCAGTAATGAATAGAATTAGTGTTTCAAAAATTCATTCACTCTGCTGGGAAAATAATTGGACTCACCATTTGGAACTGACCAGACCTCATCACCTCCATTCCGGCCTGCAGGGCACCCCTCATCTGACCTGACCAAGAGCCCCCACTCCGCCAGCACTCTCCTCCTCTCTTCAGAACCCTCAGATGCAGATGGACCTGTTTCAGCACCAGCTTCTGCAATCCAATCAGTAATACCAAGTCAGCCCGGAACGCTCTTTTAATGTGTATGTAAAATTCACATTATTAAAAACTAAATTATTTTTTTATAAACTTTATCTGGTCATGTCTGCTGTAATGTGTTTAAAGTGCACCCCTATGTTGTGAACATTAATTTCCTCTTTGAGGAGAATGACTTTAAATGATAGATTTATCTATTTGTAACAAAATAAGTATGCTTACATTATTTCCATTGTCCTTATTCAGACACTTAAAATCTTATTGTATGGTGTTCATGACATGTTAGTTATCTCTGAATGGTTCAGATCTTGTGAGAACCAAGTAATTGTTTGGTCAAAAAAATTTGAACAAACTTGTGCAACTTGAACAATATTTGTGTAAAAGTGAACATAAACAACAAAAAAATAACAATTCAGCTTAATGTTGTGCATGTTGCCATGGATTTAAACAGGGAACAGAATCGACTAACGACCTTGCAACATCAACTATGCATAGTCTATCTTTTAATTGACTTAAGGCCTTCACTGTAACTGGACAAGTGCAGAGGAATGGAATGAAACAGGATGCTTCCGTCTTTGTGTGTGTGTGTATGTGTGTGTGTGTGTGTGTGTGTGTGTGTGTGTGTGTGTGTGTGTGTGTGCGTGTGTGTGTGCGTGTGTGTGTGTGTGTGTGTGTGTGTGTGTGTGTGAGAGAGAGCGAGAGACAAGCATGTGCACATCGCTCCAGTCAGAGGGGATCACCTCTGCCATCTTTACAAGTTAATTTCTGAGCTAATGGCTGTGGAACCCCTGCTAATTCAGCCAGCACCGAATCTGCAGCCAGGTTGAGGAGCCGGGGGGGGGGGAGGGCGGGGGCTCTGTCTTTCCTCATTACAGACTTGTGAAACATTCTTATTGCCACTATATCTAATTGAGCTGCAGAAATGCAATATCAGTAGGCCTTTGAATAAGGAGCATTCCCATTGGTCTCACTGAGGAGCTATTTATGTTTCATACATCCTAGTCAGAAGAAATTAAATTGAGTTACAATGCCAAATTAGCTTGCATGTAAATGGCATTCAGGTCCGCAACGGAATCATTAGACGTGTCCCATGTGACGGCAGGCCACAGTTTTCACTCAATTGCCGCATTTATGAAGAAAATGAGATAAGAAGCCCTGCTTTACCGCCTCGCGGTGAATAATAGACCATCTCTGACGGCAGAAAGGGGCATTTAGCGGAGCCCTTAGCGTTACACCCTAGTTCCTAGAGTGTGCTGTGAGTGGGAAAGAGTAGCCGACATTTCAAACATTTAGAATTGTATCGTGTTAATTCTTTCACTTTTTTGTAATTATTGGTAAAACAAAACACTACATTGAGGTACTGCTTGGTGGTTTGATCTTTCTCAGACCAAATGTGGCCCTAATGAGAGAGTACAAGAGAGAGTTCAAAATCCATTGAGGCACATGTTACATCATCAGCAGACTAATGACAGGCCGGCCCTCGAAGAATTAACCAGCAGTTGAGCTAATTGCGCTCATCAAAAAACCTATCCAAGTGTGGGATGGTCTGTGAGCATTGAGATCAGGTGTATGGTTCTCTCACATTAGAATCATACCACTCATAATTATGGATATGATCATGCAAATGAATATGCTATCGGCACTCAACTAAATTCGCCCTCACTGCCAGGATTTTCGTTTTCAGCCTAAAAACATTATATGTGGGTTAAACTGTCTTCTCTCTATTGAATACTATATGTTGGTGATACCTTGGTTCAACTATATACTGTCGGTGTTATTATGATCCCTCTATTTAATACTGTATGTGGGTTGTACTATTTTCTATTTTACTATTATTTTTATGTTCCCTCTATATGTAATGCTACATGTTTCTTTCTTCAAAGCACATGAATTGTTATTTATGCTATCTATTGCTATCGATATCTATCGCTACTATATCCATGGTTAAGCTGCCTACAATCTCCATGGTTACGCAGTCCCTGTTTCAACAGGGACTGGTCAAAGACTCTCATGTCACTGGGATTTCATTATTTTGAAGTGTGCACATGAACACACTTGAGATCCGCTCAGTAAGCATTAGAATCAGAGCCTGGAATGTAAATCTGGAAAGCATACACACACACACACACACACACACACACACACACACACACACACACACACACACACACACACACACACACACACACACACACACACACACACAAAGACACAGACACACACACACACACACACACACACACACACACACACACACACACACACACACACACACACACACACACAGATGTGAAGTAAAGTTACAAACAACTACATCTTACCTAGGACACACTTGGAATACGTTGAGTCAACAAGCTCCCAGCTGATGGCCATTGTGGTGTAATGGTTCATTAAGATTGAAGCTCTATATTTACCAGCTGACAAAGCTACATTTTGTACCAAATGAATAGACCTAGGAATTCACATAGTTAGTCCGGGACCATCTATTGTACGGAAGTATTTTTGCCCCTGTAATTAACAATGAAGGAGGATCCAAGGAGGCTTGGTGTGGTTATTCTTATTCAGCTGGTCTGATATTTGAGGAAAACATAGTCAGTATAATTAAATTAGATTGCCATTTTGGAAAAACAAGAGAAATGGAAAGGGTGCAACTTATCGCACCAAGCGTACAATAACTTATATTTCCATGGGGCAGTTAAACTCTAGCCTAGCACAGAAGCATGTTTCAATTAGGCAGCTATTTTCACTTTCTACAAAAAAAAAGTTTTTTATGCTTGATTGTATGCCATAAAATAGTGAGGATGCAATCGTTTGTACCAGAATATTGCCGAACCACTTCGGTTTCCGCATCTGTTTGACTGTGTTGCTTCTGAAAGCTCTCCCTAGTGGCCATGGTAAGTGACGTTCCGCTGCCGTGAACGTGCGACATACCTGTAAATTGTTGTGCTCTATTGCGTGTTGCGTGTATAGTCTGGAACCTGTCAGTTCATTTAGATTTCCATGGGGCATTATCAACGGGCGCAGTCAAAAATCGCTCTGGACGCAATCGGACAGACCTTCAACCGATCAGAGAAATAGAACATCTGACACATCTGCGCCAGCCAGTGGCGCTTCTGGCCGTTTCTTGCACCCTAGGCGAGATCTCCCAACCCCCACCGCCAAAATGTAACGTCATCTTCAGGGGAAACAACACTTTTAATTGACTATTAGAAACACGACAGAAAATACATAAAAGTGCAACAGCAGGTGTGCAAAAAAGGTTAATGATAAAGAAGTAGCTGGTCAACTGATCATCCACACCCAATATTGAGCAGACTTTGATGGGTAGGCTTAGGCTATACTTTTCAACTCGAAAGTTGCATATGGTATAGTTATATCTCACTAGTACAAGTGAGAGCAAAATATATGACACCCCAGTTCCACATATTTATATAGCAATGTATATGTTTGTGTTTTCATATGTTATTAACTGTTCTAAGTCGAATTTGAAAAATATAATAATCTCCTTTGTTTAATATGATATTATTATCTCTGGGGTTTCCTCTTTCCAGGGAGTACAGGATGGCCCAACATCCCTAATTACCCTGCAGGTGTTTCCAATTATCCACATCCTGGACACATTGGTAGATATGATATACTCCTGTCCTAATGTATTTACCATGCTTAACAGCATGTGCATGATGCTCCCATTTACCACACATGTATAACTGCATTACACTTACTGTCCGGTGTTCCGCACAAGCCTCAGTAAGAGATGAAGGCATTAGTGCCACCGAATGGTCCTTGCTGGTTACCTCCTAGTGGGCTGTCTGCTTTCCCAGTCAGCCGAAGCCCACACACACCAACACACAGACAGACACACTCACACAAAACACACACTAAAACACACACACACACACACACACACACACACACACACACACACACACACACACACACACACACACACACACACACACACACACACAAACACATACACATACACACATACACACACACACACTCACTCACTCTCGGTCACAAGAGCAAACACACACACACACACACAAACACACACACACACACACACACACACACACACACACACACACACACACACACACACACACACTCCTTGTCACCCGTAGTCTAGCACACACACAAACCCACATTTGTGCTCACACAAACATACACATGCGGAACATCATTCTCTATTTTATCCTTGCTTAATTGTCCAACTAAAAGTTTATTTATTTGTATGACATAATATGTAGAATATTTATACAGGCTTTGAAAAATACACTTAAATAGATAATCTAAAGGCTCCTTACTATTATTGTTTCCATATGTTTTTGTACACACTGTATTGAATAATGTCCACTTGCATTTTGAGACATTAAGGAGGGAAATGCTATCTGAGGAGGGAGTGCATTAGCTATGTATTTTACTTTTTTTTAAAGCAGCCAATTGAGCTTTGTCTATATTGCTTATTTCACTCACTGCTCATTGCAGTCCGATTCGGCCTGAAAACAGGACACGTAAACACATAGGCTAAAGGTCAAAGGTTAAGCACACACCCTTGACCTGCACACTCTCAGCCCACCCTGAGTGACCAAAACATTGTTAGTGTGTGTGTGTGGGTTAATTTCTGTCTGTGTGTGTGTGTGTGTGTGTGGTTGAGTGTGTGTGTGTGTGTGTGTGTGTGTGTGTGTGTGTGTGTGTGTGTGTGTGTGTGTGTGTGACTCTTGTTCCTGCTGTCAGGACCTTTCGATCGCTCCTCTCACTCACAGGGACATTAAATAACACTCATGGAGACCATTAGTTCAGTGTGAGTGCTGGAGTCACGCACACATATGCGCACACACACAACTCCTCTGTTGTTCGCTCTGTGCTCCCCAATGATGATGGACTAACTGAGTCAGAGTCTCAACCTAAAGCTTCACTCCAGAGCACAATGATACTTAACCCGGAGGTCCCGCCAGAAGCTCAACGGATCATATTAGCAATAGAAGAGTGACTGGTGTTTTAAGAGCGACACTGGAAGGGGAAGGGAATTCCTATATCTCTTTTCTTTATCTAGTAACTCGGAAGAATAAGAAAATAATAAAGATAAAAAACAGAGAACAAGAGTCCTCAAATATTGCCTCAAATATGTCAACAAATCAAAAGTATTTTATTCAGTCTTCAAGGGAATTGGACAAATTTTAAAGAGCCACCTTGAAAAACTAACAAAAGTAATTCAGCAGTGGTTATCGAATCAGACTCAATAGACATAACATACGATAATATTTTAATTCCAGATATTAATAAGAGGACATGCTTTTCTTTACAATTTCCACTTGATTATCCAGGCATGGCTTGACTAACATTTATCATTTTCAATTTGATTTTCGTAAAAGAAATTAAAAAAAGATGAAAACTGATAAGTTCTGTAGCCAAACAACGCACAAAGAGACGATTTACCTTTACTTACAGAATTTGGTGTTGTGGCTGATTAGTTAACAACATTAGTAATTACATTATTTATCTTTCAGTCATTATTCAGTTTACTTAATTCCTCTTGATATGCAATTCTCAGCTCTTGGCTGTGATGAATAGTAAGGCACACGTATAAAGCAGATGTAATTATTATCCCCATTTGATCATGTAGGCAAAAATCTGCTTCGGTGTTGCTTACTTTGTTTAATAGCACATTGACGTATTTTACAGCAAAGGGGAAAAAAGTACATTCAATAGCCACTTATTTTTGTCAGACAGGCTTTTTCGTCTAAATATAATATGACCTTTGATGCCAACTATTTGTTATGCTATACCATAGGACCAATTTTATACCAAAGAAATTCTCCTTGGTAGTTCATCACAAACTTTATTGGGTAATTAATCACAGAGGAAGAGAGGGGAGAGGAGAGGAGAGAATGGATGAGGAGGGGAAGGAAGGAGAGGAGAAGGGAGATTGAGGGGAGGAGAGAATAGGAGAGGAGGGAAGAGGAGAGGAGAAGAGAGATGAGAGGGGAGGGGAGAGAAGAGAATAGGAGAGGATAGGAGAGGGGATAGGAGAGGAGAGAGGAGAGGAGGGGATGAGAGGAGAGGAGGGGATGAGAGGAGAGGAGAGATAAGAGTGCAGGAGAAGAGAGATGAGTGGAGATAATATTAAAGGATAGGGGATGTGAGGGGGGGAGAGAATAGGAGACGAGGGGAGGGGAGGGGAGGAGAGTAGAGCAGAAGAGAAGAGAAATGAGAGGGGAGAAGAGGAGAGAATATGAGTGTATAGGAGAGGAGAGAGAATGGGAGGGGCATGGAGAGGAGAGAGGAAAGGAGAGAGAGAAGAGGGGAGGAGAGAGAGAAGAGGGGAGGAGAGAGAGAAGAGGGGAGGAGAGAGAGAAGAGGAGGGGAGGGGATGGGAGAGGAGAGGGGAGGGGAGGGGAGGGGGTGAAGAGGAAGGGGGTCAGGAAAATAGAAGAGAAGAGAGGAGAGGAGCAGACAGCATCGCTCCCCATCAGTGACAGTACTTCCTGGTTGTGTGTTATTAGCATCGAGCAAAAGAACCGCTTCCACTTCCTCCTCCTGTCAGCGATGAGATGGCAGGTATCGTGTAGGGTATCGTAGCGACAGGTGTCATGTCTCCCCTGACATCCACGGAGACCCGCCTTCATCTGTGTGTGTGTGTGTGTGTGTGTGTGTGTGTGTGTGTGTGTGTGCGTGTGTGCGTGCGTGCGTGCGTGCATTCGTGGCTAACTCAGAGTAGTTGGATGGTAGTCTGGGAGCCATCCATCTCTTCCAGCAAATGCTCTCCAGCTGTGAGGGAATCTGGGGCCAGCAGTCTTCCAGATGTTAGAGCCAAACACAGCTGGCTAGACACCCGAGGGTGGGGGGAAAACACATGTGACCTACAGCGGGAGGAGCCTTGCCACCTCCTCGGTGCACTTTGCTTGTCTATTGTCTAAGTGTCTGATTCAAACGTTTTTCTTCATGCTTTTCTTTTTCCACTTGATTATCCAGGCACGGCTTGAATTACATTTATCATTTTTAATTTGATTTTCGAAAAATAAATTTAAAAAAGATGAAAACTGATCATTTCTGTAGCCAAACAACGCACAAAGAGACGATTTACCTTTACTTACAGTTTTTGGGTTTTGTGGCTGATTAGTTAACAACATTAGTAATTAAATTATTTATATTTCAGTCATTTGTAGACCTATTCCTTTTATATTTGCATTATTATCTAACTATGTTTTGTTGTAGCTTGTTATAGCTTGTTTTAAATATATGTTAATGTTTGCCTTTTAAGATTAACTGCATTTGTTTTTCGGTGATTCTGACTTAACATTTTAACCAGTATACTTAGCCGTTTTTGTACAAGTTTATTCGAATAGTGAAATATAAACATTTTACTTTGAGCCTAATAGAACAGAGTCAAAGACTAGCTACTCTACTAGGATAACCCAAGGCGAGTAGCCAGTTATAGCGTGAACTGGTTTCATTTCGAAATGGGGGTCCCTCATTATCGCCCTTGGGAACATTGAGATTCCCAGCCATCCCGGCAGGAATCCATCACTCATTTTGCAAAGCGGAGAGAGCGGTCAAGTTGGATCTAAAGACGCGCCTACAGGGATAGCTTTAGATGGGCTATGTTACAGTGTTACATCCAGGGGAAGCCTTGTGATATACCTGCTGCCTGTGATCATGCATCATTCAATCATTCAATCATTGAAATATATCCGCACGCGCAGAGCGGCCAAATGAATAAGACCATCTAATTTATGTAATCACTCAATTAACCATTATTCCAACATATGTTCAAAATGCCCGTGGGGTCTTCTTTCGCGGTAGTTATTTTGATGTCATAGCCGAGCAGCTAATTAATTTTGCATGCATGTTAATTTGCCCATCTATTTATTCCCCATGCATGCACGTGCACTCCGCCGTTGACGATATTCATTGTATCATATTATATTATATTATATTATATTATATTATATTATATTTATATAAGTCGTTTTACGTCAAACACACAATTAGCCTACACAACCTTCGATTTTTTTAAGGTGAATTTACGACTTTTCATTAATTCTTGTTCATTTTTGCGGTCTTTCTCAAAACGTCTCAGTCTTCCGCCTTATTCTGCAGATTGACATCTTGTTCGATGACTCAACACTTTCTTTTTAATTAATAGAAAACGTTGAGTGATGATAAGGAAATGAATGAAGTGGATAATGTTAGATCTTGCTGCAAGACGGCCCCCCTTACATACTACTTAACACTAAAGGGGCTTTGAGTGGCATAATGAGAAGCCCCTCCTTTTCCCGTCCTGCTAATTGATTGACATGCTGAATATTAATAAGCGGTCGCGCGCCACTATACCTAATTGTACTTCTCTGAAGAGTCCACTAAACGTCATATAAATAATTTATTTCAAGTTAAAAGTGATTTGATAATAATAATTTAAAACGACAGAATGATAATCATTATTATTATTATTATTATATATGTTATATTTTATAGATGTATTTATAACAATAATGTTTGTAATTGTAATAAAATAATAGTGGTCATTCTTATTAATCTTAAAATTCAAGTAATATTTTTTCTTAATTTTCTTTACTGTTTATATTACTATTTTGTATGATCATTATTGTATCATTAATTTTGTATTATTAGTATTATTAGTTTGAGTAGAAGGTTATGAACAATGTGGCAATTTACATTTGTTTGTAAGTATTCCTATAATTAAATGTTATTACTCCAGGCCATACAATTTGGTTTCAGTTATAAATATCTGGATGCTGTAAAATGTGTTAAATTCTAGTTTACTTAGCCTAAAAGTACCCTGAGCAAATACTCGCATCATGGACTGTAAATACAGTGCGCCCTCGGCATTGTATTTTGCTAATTCACAGGTTTGGAAGAAATCAGCCAGAAAAGAAATAGGACTCACGTCAGGGCCCAAATAATCATTGGCATTCACTCTTCAGAACATGTTTTTCCTCACATACGTCCCGTTTACAAGCCTCACTCATACAGTAGGCTTACTCATACTTAAAACGGGAGACACATTCAACAAGCTCCACATTCTAGAAGCATAGACTCCTCTTTTGTAGTGGGCCGTGTTAACGCATAAAGCAGCAACTATTTGCATTTCACTAACTCATCTATTGACCAGCGATATAGGCTCCTCGGCCATCGTGTATTGCTTTCAGAATAGTCCTGCAATTAATTTGAAAGGCAACGCAACATTTGTTTTTCTTTGTCGGGCGGAGCTGAGTCGAGGTCAGACGTGTGAAAGTGGCTCCTTGCTTCCTCTCTTCATCCCCTGACCTGAGTCTTTGTCGGCGTCGCCCTGGGAATGAGCACGCCTCGATACTCTACTGAAGACCTGGCCGAGTGCTCTTTTGTTTTGCGTTCTTTAGAGACACGCACAGAAAGTCCCCTGTTCAGTCCGCTGCAAGGAAAATAGCTATTTCAGAGGCAGAGCTGGTCACAAGTGCAATATGGAAGGCTTTTTGTCCACTTTGTACAGATGACCAAACAGTGGTCACATGATACTACCATTAATCACATGCAATCCCACAGTCAATTTAGTGCGACCCGAGCGGGTCGCCGCTCTGCGACTTGTTCTGCGACTGCGTATTGTTTCTGTTGTAGGATTTATATCAAATCAGCTGTTACTGAAACTCGAGAAAGTCAGAATTAGACAACAGAAGTGGAGCCTGGTTTGTAAGCCCTAACAAAATATTGGCGTATTGGTTAGCTCAGATGTTCTGATACATTTAAGTTAATACTGAGTTCCTGGTAATATGCAATTATAATAATAATGTAATATATGTATATACAAATATGTAATATGTAATATAACATAATAGGTGACTTTGACTCTATCATTGGAATATTTTTTGTAGCCCTAATAATTGTAACAGTATTCATATTAATTATAACATGAACAACATGGTTGTTAATAATATACTTAATGTTGTTATAGTCTATTGGTTTACTTAATGAAGTGTGTAAATTGCCCCTCACAACTTTGGGAGAGATTACCCTCTAGACCCTGATCTCTCCTTCCTCTGGAAACGCACATAGGACATATTAGCATATATAACGACAGAAAGAGAGAGAGAGAGAGAGAGAGAGAGAGAGAGAGAGAGAGAGAGTGTGTGTGTGTGTGTGTGTGTGTGTGTGTGTGTGTGTGTGTGTGTGTGTGTGTGTGTGTGTGTGTGCGAAGGCGCACAGGCTGAATGATGGCCATTGATAGGATTAAGCCAGAGTATGTTAGGGCTTCACACGCACATAATTGACTTATTGGTATTTTATGCAGTTTCCATGGCATTGTCGCCAGTTGCATTTAGCATTCAAAATGTAACCTTCCCTCTATTTCAAACGTGAACCCACCGAAATAAGGGCGATTATGTTCCTAAAGTTCGCACGCTATAGAAAGCATGCAGTCACACACACCAGAACATAAGCAAAGCATGCTCACTAATAGCATGGTAGAAACAAAATAGAATAGCCTACTCTATAAATGAAGACTCCCCGAGTTGCCAAATGCAATTGCATACGTAGCTGTGGAGCTGTGGTCCAAAATGCAAATCTGATATTGAAAACATAAAGACGTCACTCACCGCTAATTGCACCTCGGGGTGCAACAAAAATTGACCACAATACACAAACAAATATGAGGCTCGGCGAGGATTCACCCGCAGAACATCATATCGCTCAGCGGCTCTATGTATCCCGAACATGGTGACGGGCACCCCGTGCAGAGGTCCACGAAATACCTTCACACTTCCAGCGTATCCTCCGCGCTGGATGTCCGCCGTACGCTCTTTAACCGCTTCTTCTTCAAATGGAAATGCCTTCTATTGGTTCGAGGACTCCATGTAAATAGGTGTAAATGAAACCGCATTATGCCCCTTTTCCCCCTGCGAGTACCCACAGCACCCTTCCTCCGCCCCCTCCTCCTCCTCCTCCTCCTCCTCCTCCTCCTCGATCTCCTCCTCCTCCTGCTCTCTGGCGATTGTCGTGTGATTGGAAAGAAGTGGCACGTTAATGAACCGCCTCTACAGGGGTCTCTTTCTGCTCCTGTCACTGCGCTCGGCGACCAGACACGGGAGCAACTACTGAGTTCATCCCGTCTGGAACACCACCTCGGGATCGTCCAGCACGGAGGAGGAGGAGGAGGAGAAGGAAGAGGAGGAGGGGGGCGTATTTCTCCAGTATACTTAACGATCAGCGGCAGTCACAGCTCTGCGTCCAAGCAAGAAGGAAACAAGTGAGTTATAGGCGTCCAACTTTTCCCAACTCTTCCCTCCCGTTATGGCGATGGCCTCTGCGCCAAAAGACGACGCTTTCCAAAAGAGGCGTTTTCAGGCATAAGACGCGCTTCCAAGGAATTGGAGCACAGGCAACAACTCTGGCTATTAAAAGAACAATAGTTTTTTTAGGGGCACTGAGCAGCAACATTCATCTGTTTTTCGGACCCCGTGATAATAATATTTAAAATAATAATAATATAGATCAAAAGAATAATGCCGCGACCTGGAAGAAACACATACAGTGACCAGAAGCCACCTTACTCCTACATCTCCCTCACCGCCATGGCCATCCAGGGATGTCCCGAGAAGATGCTCCCTCTCAGCGAAATCTACAAGTTCATCATGGACCGCTTCCCCTACTACAGGGAGAACACGCAGCGGTGGCAGAACTCCCTGAGACACAACCTTTCCTTCAACGACTGCTTCATCAAGATACCCCGGCGACCGGACCAGCCGGGCAAGGGGAGCTTCTGGGCGCTTCATCCGAGCTGCGGAGATATGTTCGAGAACGGCAGTTTCCTGAGGCGACGCAAGCGCTTCAAGCTGATGCTGGCGGCGGACCACCTGGCTCCCAGCAAGCCTCCGGACGCGGCGCACTACCTGCAGCAACAGGCCAAACTCCGCCTGAGCGCACTGGCCGCCTCGGGAACGCACCTCCCGCCGATGTCCGGCTACAACATCGGCGTGTCCCAGCCGTCCACCTTCAAGCACCCGTTCGCCATCGAGAACATCATCGCCAGAGAGTACAAGATGCCAGGGGGGCTGGCCTTCTCGACCATGCAGTCCATGTCGGCCGGATACCCGCTTCACAACCAGCTGACCACCGCCTGGCCCCACATGTACAGCTCCAGCGTGATGGACACCATAGCGCCGATAACAATGGCCGGTGATTACTCGCCATACGGAATGCCACTCAAGTCTCTTTGCCACGTAGGCCAAACTTTACCCGCAATCCCGGTGCCGATTAAACCCACGCCGGCCTCCCTGCCGGGCCTCTCCGCGATGCCGACTCACATCCCCGCGTTTCTCGCCCACTCGCCCCAGTCGCTGAGCCCCACGTCCCCGCAGACAGCGACCAGCCAGAGCCCCGCGGCGCCGGGCGAGACCCTCACGAGCCCCCCCGCGGGGCTGCAGTCCGCGGTGGCCGTTCACTGACGAACTGCAACTTTGTAGAAAGTCGCGGTAAAAGACATCAACTCCAAAGCAGAATGGTATTTACACAGTTTTCGAATAGGCCTATACCGAGAGCCCATAGTTTCACATTTAAGGCAAAGTGTGTTTGTGCTGAGTGTTACAAAAATGTTTACCTGTGTTTACCTGAGTGTATCGACTGTTGACAGGTGTCAATCTCTGTCACCGTAGCCCCAATGCGGATAGGTGACATTACAGACTGAATGAAGGGTCAACCGGTCCCATTATCAACACAAGGCTAAATATCACACTATTTTGTATGCTGGACTCTGCTGACTCCAATCGCCCATTTCGGTTGCATCTTGTGTAGTTTCTGGCGGACTGTAAGGCCTCATATAAAAGTAACTCCTGCGTAAAATGCCATTTATGTTAAGTGTTTGACTACAAGCGCAATTCAGCACGGGGTCATGTCTGTGAATACATCCACTAGTAGATTAAATTATGAGAGCATAGTGTGTACAAACAAAATACAACTTAACAGTATTCGTAAAAAGATCCGCAATCGGTCTTATCAAAATGCATTTGCTTTTGGCATACCAAATAATCAATTATTTGATTCGTTTTTATCGATCGAAGTGAACAATCGCAAAAAGGGACGTCTCATGAAAAGGAAACTTGAAAATGTATTTATATTAGAGACTGCATACAAAAAAAAGACACATATTTTAATTATTGTAAGGATAATATCGAAATGTATCAAATGCACTTTTTAGATAGATGTCCTTGAGTATGAGTGACAGGTGTGGCTCTGTGGAGCGTTTTATTTAAAGACCGAGGAGACCAACATTAAAACGCTGTATATTTCTACCATGTCCAGGCCTCTAGGAACCAGCATGCTACTATTTCCAAATCATGTGATGTGTTTTGCTGCAAGCATGCGTGCTTTTTAACTGTACACTGTGACTGCAATAAATTGTCTGTCATCCAAATATTCTACCATTGCTTTTATCCCTCACTGCTTCATCACATTGTCATATATTTTCGTGAACGGTGCTTGACTAAAGTAAGGCCGAGGCAAACCCGGGCGTAAGGCAGCGTTCCTAAAATACTTATCATTATTATATCATTATTCAAGTAAGTTCACATTACATTCAGCGACATTATTTATATTTGTATAATGCAGTTGTATTTATCCAATCAACAGGCGATTCGATTGGAGCTTGTGGTTAAGCGCATCGATAGCTTCGAGGCGTACAAGTGTATTAAAACAGGCCAGAATGTTCCAAAAAGTAAAAGAGCGAAGGCTTTTTTTTTCCTCTTTTTTTTTGAGCAACAATGAAAAGGTTGCATGGAAAGTTTAAGAAAGCAATTATTTTATTGGACAAATATATATTAACGGTATTATGAGTACATTGTGTTTAATGTGCAATTACAGGCCTGTAGTGAATTAAATGTATCGATCAAATTGAATTGAAGAGCTGCAAGACTTTGAGCAGAGACTCAAAGAGACTCAAAGTGGTGTTTGAACTCCCGTTCCACTAACTCGACTAAGGCCTGTATATATTCTCCCTCACTCACAATATTGTGTGCTTGTTTTATTCGTGTGAAACGCCGTGCTTTAGTATAAACAAACATATTAGGATTCCATCTCGGGCTGCTATTGAGCAGACCCAATAAACGGGCCCAGCCACTTCATTCACACGCATTCACTTGAATAAAGATGGCTAAAGAATGGTGCGTTTGGACCGGGCCACCGGTGTAGTTATAGTCCTCTCTTTTTCCAAAGAGACAAAGAGACTGATTTCCACAAACACATTGCTGACTGGGGGACATGGAAACGAAATCTGAAACCTCTTTGGAATTTTAATGTGCCCCCCCCCCCCCCCCCATGCTCCATGGTTAAACAGCGTTTAGGGCAACGCACACAAGTTAGGGGAGACGGGCGCTTTATTGGACCGGAATGCGGTGCTCCGTCGTTTATTGCAAGTGTCATATGTTTGGTCGTCGGCTATGGGTTAAGGATTGAGTTAGTTATTTGTGTTTATTAAATGTAGGCCATTATAGGATAGTAGGTGGCCATATTTTATCCTTCACAAAGCGGTTTACAAGTTGAACTCAACAGGCCACACATTTAATATGACATAATGACGTGACAATGTGTTTATTTTGTTTATAAATACCGAAGGTCAACTCCAATATATTGAATACCTTATTATTAAGAATAATAAGGTAAGCTGGCCATTACTATAACGTTATCCTATAAATATGACATTTATGTTTACACAAAAGCAGAAAATTAAGCTAAATTAGTTAATCCTAAGTGAACATGTCCGTCCCAAATAGCTGGGCCTTTGATTCTTTTTTATTTTTTCCATTTATTTTCCTGATTGGGAATATGGAATATCCTCACACCGTGTTTCATCCACTCCCTCTCCACGCACATACCTATTTGCATTGTAAACGGCGTCGTGTACTCAAGTGGATTAAAACGGGCGTCCTTGTTGCTTGGGCTACTTAAATGATCCATTGACTCCAAAATGAAGGTGAAATGCGGCAGGTCTTGAAATATAGTCAATCCCGTGGAAACGCACGACGTTGTGCTTTAATTAAAAGGATTCGTTAAAGAGGGCCATCCTAGGTAATTAGTATGGGTAATTTATGCGTCGCTTAATGCACGAGGGTATTGGCCTGAATAATGAAGTGGAGTTAACCTTAAGTAGGAGAGCAACACAGAGGTTATTTATCATCTGTTTAGAGTTGGGCGCTTGTCATATGTCGCTGAAAATCATTAGAAAAATGCCAAAATACAAGTGTTTATCACTCATATTTATAACTTTATTCTACGGAAGGAGAACTTAAAGACCTGAGACAATCCTTCCTTTCTTTCTAGATGGATTGATACATAAAGAGATAGGCAGTACATAGATTAACAGACAGAGAGATGCATGGAAATAGATGGGTAGATAGGCTATACATATATAGAGAGATAGGTAGATATCTAGAAATATAAGCATTGATTCATATATAATAGTGTTGACTAAGTTGGTTTTCCGACTCAACATGTTTAAGGCAAAGGGCCACATAACCTGTGTGTCATCCATAATCTGAAATGTGTTCATAATTGTGTAGGTATTTCTGTTGCACAAGTGTGCGTGTGTGTGTGTGTGTGTGTGTGTGTGTGTGTGTGTGTGTGCGTGTGTGTGTGCGTGTGGTTGACTGTGTGCACGTGAAGTTTGACATGCCAACACTTGTCTTCCCACCCTGAGTTGTGCAGATAAATGCACTGCACAAGACCACTGCACAACTTCTATCATGTGTTGCATCATCTGTAATGGAGCACTGAATATCTGTGCAAAAACTTTTTTCCAGGCATAGCAAATGATCCTTCATTGTTGTCGTCACTAGCAATGGAAGTCATCCCCGACAACCTTCTACACCTATTAACCATATATCAGAGAACATCAGAACATTAGTCTGATATACACAAGGTGGTGTGTTTCTCGTGCTCTTCCTATAGCGAGCAAGGCATCCCTGTTTGATAATACATGCACCTCGATATTGGTGGCTTACCATCCTGGGCATGCCCAAAGTGGCTCCATTTCCTAGAAGGCTTGCATTATTACCAGACATAATTATTGCTATTGCTATTTCAATAAATATACTGCACCTTTATAACGCCACTGTCAAAAGTTCCCCCCCTTGTATATCAAATATGTTCCTTAACTTTGTGGCAGCACTGTGTTACGGCTCCTAATGAATTACCTCTTGATTTACACCTTATCGTGGCTCACCATGGGTAGATGATGGAGTATTGGACATTATTTACAGCTATCATTTAAATCTTTTATCATGCAGTCGCAGAAGCCAACGTGTCAATTCCCTACATCAACCAATTACTTGCAGTGTTTATTGAGGGTGTTTTGTTTTGCCACATAATATATTTACTTTGGATGTGGACAGGCTTTCTCCTATGCAAACAAAGGCCGTAATTCACTCTGAAAAGGGAACAGGTCTTCACTGCTATATTTCAGGAATATTGTTTTGTCTCTCAAGAGGAGATTTGCTGAGATGGACCTTCATTCTGACCCTTCCGACACCTGGAAGATTAAACAGGTTAAAATGTTGGTGCAGTACAAAATCATTTTTTTTCCCTTTACTCAATACTGCCTTTCACTATCAGACATTATGTGACGCTAGGTCGTTATTGGAACTTCCCAAATTCCACAGAATACATCTTTCTCGGTCAGCCCCATTGCTGGAAACCGCTGCATAGGGTGTTGGGATATCTGGTCATTAGTGATGTGCTAGAGGGCATTTATGAGGGGTCTACTCCTAAACCTGATGGAGGCTTGATAAACCTGTTGTGACCTCTGGCTACAGCATGCAGTAACCCATTTAAAATGACTGAATAGCCTATTTGTAGGAAATAGATCGCTACGATTGTTAGGAAAAGGAAGTTCTCGCATTTCTACAATTTCTCCTTCCACGTCTTAGACAATATCTGCCCATGTCGGATTAATCGCTTGATTGAATGAATTATCAGTGTTTATCAGCTCAATAGCAAAGGCTCGCTATCTTAAAGTTGGCTCAAAAGGGCAGTTGTGCAGTTCATCAAAATACTGAATTGCTCAAAAGAATTAGAACCAATTTATGAATCTAAATTGTTATGTTGTCAATATAGATGGAGAAAGCCTTTAAAAAACGACTTTCTTTTATCTTTGTGCATTTTGCCCTTGAAGCGTTCACATTTCCCTTTTTTTCTGTGAACATTTCACGTAGAATACACAACTGCTAGCCACAACAGCAGCTCCTAGCTATAAGCTGCTTGTCCTAACTACGAAATACAGGACCTCCTTCTGCGACATTTATTGCTCCATCCTGTTGCCTCTGAGGGTGTGGAAGGATGAGAAAGTTGGATGGTTGTTTTCTACAGACAGGCCTGGGGAGTCCAGCACAGCCAAACACCCATGTATGCATGAAATCCCAATGTCAACACCAAGTGCATGTTGTTAGCGGTGTGAAACCCATTTGGCCTGGGGGAGTGAGGAGGTACTTTCAATATAGTACTGAAGGAGGAAAGCTTAGCGTCATGCTTGGTCCCATGTTCAGCATCATGTTTAGTTTTGGGTGGATCCATTGTTAAACTAGCCTCGCTCAGCCAGATCCTATTCCTTGCACACGTTAGGTCTGGAAAGTCTTCCATCGGCAGAGTTTGTTGAGCAGCATCATCAGTCATGCTTACTTTACAACCGTTTGGATTAGCTTCAGCCAGTCACATAGAATGTAAAGTTCTGCTGTCACAAAACAAATTCCAAAGCAGCGTGATTATAATTATATTAATTGTGTAGACACAAATAATATCGACAACTTTGTCATAGAGAACATACTGTATACCGATTGTTCTGGAATGCAACCTATTCATTCAGGGTTTCCAACCTAAATTGCTAAATTACCCTTCTGTATGTGGCCTTGTTAAAAAGGATGTGGTCAGCTTTGGCAGTTTGCTGTTTCTATGAGTTTATTTCATCTGATGTCATGGATAAGATGTTGAATTTGTTTGTGTTCATGTATGAAAATCTGTTAACGTCATTATTGAGCTGTGGGATTTTGTCCAATAAGAACACATAGAAACAGAAGATTCATTTATTTTAAATCAATGCCACTGAAGTGGCTTTCCTTTCTATAGTGGCATGGAAGTCTCCTATGTAAACACTGCTGAGTTTGTTGAGAGCTGTGAATTACCAGCAGGCAGTGTCTGGCCAGCATAAGGGATTAGCCAGTTAACACTTTCCCATTGCCAAGACAATTGTGCGCCATCAATGCGTATAATTCTTTCAGTGTGTTGCCAAGTTACGGGGACTGATCCTATAAAAATGAAAGTTTCTGTCCAATGTTTTCCTGCAGTGTGGCTACAATCAATGAAACTAATTACATTATTTGGATTACAATAAAAAAGTCTCGCTTGCTTTTCGTTTAAAAACATGGATTGGATTCCATCCGTTGAAAGTGTAACAGAATCCTGGAAAGCTATGCTTACAGTTTAGTCCCTTTCCAGTTTGTTGGTAAACTCCCTCAAGATAATATATGAAGTCCTATAAATAAGGGTAGCATTGGTGTGACTGTAGCAGTTGTTGTAACAAGTTCTCTGGCTAGCAGCCATCCATTGACGATTTCATCAATAAACTCCAGGCTCTCTGGGTAAGAAGCTCCCTGTTGCCTTAAGAGGAGGAACAGGAGGAGGAGGAGGAAGAGGAGGAGGAGGAGGAGGAGGAGGAGGTGGAAGAGGAGGAGGAGGTGGAGGCCAGGATTTGTGCCAGCTCCCACAGAGAGAGGAGAGGGTAGAGAAAGACAATTGTGACAATCTCATTATGTGTTGGTGGGATTCACACATTAGTCTATGGATCTTTTTAGTGGATAATGCCACATATCCGTTCACCAAAGGCAAACTAATTGAGTGGCTGGGCAAAAGTGATGCTGCTGTAGCATGGTCTAACACAGAGCACAACCCTAACCCTATCCATCTGATGGCTGCTTTCTGAGTTAGGAATCATCATTCTCTTTTCTGGATCACATGGAAAACATGTAAACTGGGACTGAGAAAGTGGACTGGGAAAGTGAAACTGTTATGTATGTACTCACGATATTAATATTAAAAATATATATTATTACATATATTATATATATTATCTATCATATTATATATATATATTATTACTATATATTATTACTATTATGTATTATATAAACCTAATCATGGTTTGAAACATAATACTCCAACATACTGTAACAATATTACTGTATTACTCCACCATATTAATTGGGAAGATGGTATAATAGATTGTATTTGAATATAACTCTTGGCCCATATATAACCTATGTTTCTTCCAACACAATGAAAGAGAGCATCCTCGAACAAACTGTTTGAGGATGTTTAGTTTTTTGCATTGACATGCCATTGAAAACGTTTATTTGAAGTCTACAAGCACACATCCCTATTATACCTTATGAAAACAATCAGAGTAACTTTGATTAAAGGAGCCCTATTTTAACGCCAGATGTCTCTGTGGTTAGCCATTTCAAATACCAGACCTGCCCTGTGACATAGTGTCATCACAAGTGGGAGTGTCCACCTAGATGTATCATGGATAGATAAGCCTACCAGTTGGTACAGTCCACTTGTTTGGCTGGTAGACTGATGGATAATCACATCCACGCCTGGGGGTAAATTGTGGTGTTATTATTATTATTATTATTATTATTATTATTATTATTATTATTATTATTATTATTAAAATAGGGGCCCCTTTAAACTCTGAGTAATTGTAGTGTTAAACTACCAAACAACTGAGGGAGCAAATGTAACGGTGTCTCCATCACAGCAGTACTGCCGGCTGAAAGCCAAGCAGAACTTGAACTATCTATCATTCTTTTGGCTCCAGAGATGACAGTTGCAACACAAGAAAAGTAGAACATTATCCAACTTTGCCAGTTCACACTTCTGACCCCGGCCAACCTATGGGTGTTGAGCCTAGTTTAATTACTATTGAAACATGTGGGGATCATCTGTCTGCATTCATGTTTTTTCTTGTCTGGTGGGACTTTTGTGAAGTCCACAGGAGTCTAGCTTATAAATGCATGCATTGTTTGTGTAATTGGGTGGCCTGCTCAAATAATACAACTTTATTGTTATAAAAAGACGAAAAAAAAAGATGAGAATATGTTACTTGGCATTAACTGAGCTATTTACTCTCAATGGGATTAGTAACAGTTGTTAACATAATGTGTAAAACCGTTCAAATGATTTTTGTCTACTACTACTACTAATACTCCTCTTTGTTTCACCCTCCAGCTATTGTGTGGCAGCTGTATTTATTACCTGCCTTGGAATCTTATCTCTGCTACACAACCATAAACTAACACTTGCTACTGCACTTCAAAGGCGCTAACAGAACCAGAGGTGCCAGAATCATCTACAGATGGATGAGATGTCGTAGATTAGCGCTCAGAACAAGTGGGGACTAAGGAGTACGCCTTGCAGCATTCCAGCTGGGCTAGGACATTTACCCCAGGCATGTTAAGGAAGTCTTACGAGGAAAAACACCTTCCCATCTGCTGGGTCAGTGGAGCACCTTAGGAAACAGCTACTACTATGCAAAACATTATGGCGGTCATAGGTGGTTATTATATCATTTAATCTATTGAGTGATAATTGAATTAGTCATAAAGCAATAGTCAATTATAGGTTCTTGTGTTTGGTAGTGTTGAAAAATAGCTATGTTGTATTTGTAGGAGACTCATTAAGTACTAATAATATATTGACAAATGTCACATTTTCCATATCGTTGAACTTTAATACGTGGTATTGAAAATAAATCATATTTAAGTGGTTTGAAAAGCCTTCTATTGGTTTTATAATTACCATGCTTGATCTAAGCGTCACCAGGCTGCTTGATCTAATCTATGAAGATTCTAAAATCTCATCACACCTTTGTTTATTGTTTGATTTTGATTTTGAAAGTTGATTTAGGAAACCTCCATCAATAGACCACATGTAAAATATTTTCTGGAGGTTACAGGTGCTGCATTTAACGACTATTATCTGAGTGTAACTTGTTAGAAATGGCTTCGAGAATCTGTGTTTCGAGTTGAATGCGCCTGCCTCTGTAAGAGACAATGTTGAGTTGATAGTGCTTCCTAATTGGCTCAATCTAGTCGTTCACTGGAGGGTTTAGTGCATGGCAGGAAATATCCAAAATAGATCTTTGTTTATCTATTTTGCAAACAATATTTTCACCTATAAAAGCCCTCAGTATTTGTGATTCAATTAAGGTTAATGTTGTATTGAGATATTTAGTGTCAAAGAAAAGCTATTAAGCAAGAAAACCAATGCAACTGGGAATGAAATAATATTTGTCTTGAATAGGAGGATAATAGGATCATTTCAAATATTACCTTAATAAGGCACATAGCTTTGCAACTCCTGAAACCCTATACCACCACATAGTTCTCTTGTGAAGATTACGCTGATTCTTGCCATATACAGCAAGTTTATTTTGTGTCCTAAAGTGTGTTCACAGACTATGTAGGTAAAGCAGCAATTCCCATTCCTGGAGGACAGTTATTTGACGAAAGGGTGCAACAAATAGGTTGTGATGTCATATTATAGTTTCACTTCAGCGAGCACGGACGGACACAATTAAGGAAGAACACAACATTTAAGGAAACAGACCATCTCAAAGGGATTTCTCGGGAGACAGTGTGCAAAAATGAGCAGTTGCTGGCGTCAGCCATCTTCAACGCAGGTAACCCGCTTTTGTTTGGCTGCAATTAATCATGTTCTCAGCCATTCAGTTAGTGTTTGTTAATTAGAGACTTCGGGGAGAGGCCTGACACTGAGGTGTCCTGGATTTCGATGCAAAACACCCGCTAATTAAGGCTCCCATTCACCATACATGCAGCCAGTCGTTTGGAGGTGCCAGCTAATGAGCAATCACTGGGCGCTGCGCTCCCACTACAAGCCATTCAGAGATGATGACACCCAATGCACAGACCGTACCATTACAAGCACAAAACGCGAGGGTTATTTACATTGATGAATGACTACTGGGGGGCCTGATGAAACCACATGTAAGGAAATAAACCTTTCAGTCATCAATAATCCATAAAAGGAGACACAGGCCCATCCAACTTGGGCCTGTGGGTTGGGGGGATGGAAGGGTTCATGAGGTGTGGATAAACATGTAAGGTTACCTGTCGAAAGGTAGAATGAAAGAATGAAAATCAAACCGGTCGCACCAAATAATTCAACACACCCATTGCAGGTGTATGGCAGCAGAATATAAGCACAAAACAACAATATGTATTAGGAGACATAGATTGGTTTAACATAGACATTGGTTTAACATAGACAACATGACAGATTACTGTCATGTTGGACAAGAGGCACTTGGCAATGTTGTTAGGCAAGTTGCATCGTACCACTTTGGCTACCAACAACATGTCAAAGTTAACCTTTTCAGTTTCAAGACACGCAGATAGGAGAGCAGTGAAAGCCCCTTTAATATTTCAGTTTAGCACTTAGGAAGAATAGTGATAATGCTAAGTCAACAACAGCTGCTCAACAGCTTCGAATGTCTCAAACATTTTTAGGACATTTTTAACTTTGCAACATCCTAAAGTGAAAGTCACTTCAGTCAAAAAAAAGTCAATTCTATTGTAGCCATGTATTATTGATCCATCCATTATAATTGATTACAAATTGTACTTGTATGCATTGTCCTATGTACCTCCTAGGAACACGTACCACCACACAGTCCACATCAAGCGTTCACTGCACTAAATCAATCAATCGTTTGTGATTTAGTTTATGACTTAGCTGCTGGTCCACAAGCCCTCCCCCAGCCGTACAGGTGCACTACTGAAGGGAGGGGCGGACTGCTTCTAAACTATTTAGTGTGGAAGAGGAGAGGCAGAATGAGGAGGGCAGTGGGCGTGTGAAAAGAAAACGACACTTATTCATTGGCAATAAAAGTGCCCCCCCTCAAACCCCCCACCCCCTACCCTCCCTGCCCCCCCTCCTTCTTCCTTTCCTCAATTCCCAAACACAGCAGAGCTCCTGTGCTGCTCCACCCCTGCTCCCCATAGCTAATTGTCATACAAGCCGGGGAGGAAGCTACCGCTGTGCTAGCAGCCAGCCCCTCCAACAAGTGCAAATAAGCATCCAAATAACAAACAAAAGAAGGCAAGGTCTACACGTCAAAGTCAACTTCACACTGGCTCGAGGGGCTGGGCCTGCAGATTACAAAGTCACAGTGACACGCCAATGATGGATGGTGATTGTGTGGTCGGGGGTCTGTAAGATGAACAGCTAGTTTCTTTGTTTTGCTTCTCCGTGATTCCTTGACACAAATACACTGAGCATTTGCTGGCCTGCACAAACACACGTGCGTACATGCACGCACACACACACACACACACACACACACACACACACACACACACACATAGACATGCATACACACACACACATACACATGCATCTACACACACACACGCACACACACACACATATAGACACACAGACACACACACACACACACACACACACACACACACACACACACGCACAAACTCATGACAGAGTGTTTGTGTGTGTTGAATGTTATTTGGGTCACACGTGAAATCAAACAGCTTCACCTCCAGCTGAATGAGATGATTTATTCAAACCACATGGCAACAGATTGTGTCACTTCTTTGCAGAGCTGGGTCGGCTACTGGGACACAGACAGACAGAGAGCTTGCCAGGGCTTGTGATCCATTTAGCTGACGGAGGCGAGAGAAGACCTCTGTCTTAATAGTTTGAACAAATAAATGAAACAATAACATAACCAGTCAGTATAGAACACCACATCGTGTCACATTCCCGCCTTTCTCCCATAGATCAGTGCTCCAGGGTGTGAGAGCACTTCCTGTTGGAGCAATGGCTGCTTCTCCAGAAAAACTACGGGAAGTCTAGAGGCCCTTTTTTTGGGTTGGGAGTGACGTGAGCTGGTGTTGATTGATCCGGCTTCAGCTGCTCTACGGCTGCGGGCGGTTTTGTTTGAGTAGAACAGCGAACAGAGTTTGAAATAAGAAGGTAAGGTGATAGGTAAGGTGATAAAAGTAAAGAGCGAGAGAAAATGTTTGCTGGAGGTGACGTGGATCACTTTGAACCAGACCGACGCCACGGAGTCCCATCATTCAGTCACGCCGGGTGACAGAGGCAATCACTACGCTGATGAAATCACATTTTTGTTGACTTTGAGAAATAATGACTCTTCACACCTTCTTTGATGCTGGTTTCTTAGACAGCCTTATTAACCCCCTGGGAGAAAGTCGGGGAGGTCACGAGGTCAAAGTTCACCCATAGTTGAGAGGCCACAGCACTGAGCTGGTGGGGGACGGAACGGGGACGGAACGGGACTGTCCATTAAGTCTCAATCAGGACATCAGCCCTCAGGAGTGCAGTGTTACGGCTTGTTCCTCTGTTTCACCGTCGCTCACCTCGGATCCACGAGTTTGACAATTAAAGCCAAACTTCTGGAGGGAAACTACACAACACTACTTTCGACTGGGCCCGAAACTGGAATGGAATGTAACAAAAATGAAACAGCCCGTTAGCCCAGATTTGAGCTCGTCTGATGAGATTTGTGAGACTACAAAGTGGCTAACAGAGGGGCGACATAGAGCTTTACCCCCAACGGAAAGATTCTCACGGGGTTGAGGAGAGAACGTTCACACACACACACACACACACACACACACACACACACACACACACATCACTTGATCGATACATGCACAGGCCTGCACATCATACACTTACGACAGGTGCAGAAGATAAACCTTACCATCACACACAGACACACACACACACACACACACACACACACACACACACACACACACACACACACACACACACACACACACACACACACACACACACACACACACGCTGCGAGGCTTAGATTGTATGCACTAAATGATTGTCCCGGGGGCCTCGACGCGCTCCAGTGCGCTTCCCACACCTTGCTCTGAGAGGTTGCTGCGACGGGAAGGCGTATAGGTCTGGATTTACGTGGTGGGCTGGAAAACTGTTTGGCCCAGTGACCACAAGTCACCGGCCTGGTATAGGCAATGGGCTTTCAAAGGGTGGGCCCCTTTCATTGGTTTACGAGCCCACCGTGAACCAGTTAGACATGGCCACTGTCTCTGCACCTGGAACCATTATTAAGCAACAAGGATCATCTCCCCTCCGGCGAGCCAACGGACATTGAAATGTACAAGGAGAAGATTAGATCTGATTCAATCTCCCTTTTCCTCACCCTGAAAGAGAGAAGGGGGGTGGGGATCCCTCTTGTTATTTCAGTTCCTGAAGAGTGAAAGGGTAAGGGTTGAGTTGGATTGACAAAAGGAAACACATTGTTTTATGTGTGCTATTAATTCAGAATATATTGTACTTGTGAGACCCTTTTAATTGTCAACATTGTTTAAACACAACTTGTGTTATTTAATGATAGGGTTCCATTCAGCGAGTAAGTGAAGTAAGGACCACTTCAACACGGGGGCTACACAAAAGCATTCCTACTCTGAGAGGCGACGTCTGGCCAAAGATATTAGTAGAAAGGAGATCATTACATTTGCATTAGATCATTTGTAAAATGAGACACTCAAAAAAAACCGTTAGAAAGTAAAATAAATCCCAAATGCAGTGTCAAACTCTAGCAAAAAGCATATGTTCAACACAAAATCCACCCAATGAAAGAAAGATACAAAAAACGGAAACTGAAGAGAGAGAGAGAGAGAGAGAGAGAGAGAGAGAGAGGGAGAGTTAGTGTTGATTGTCCGTGAAGTCATTTATTGCACGAGTGGGAGCACAGCTTTGTTTTGACAAAATAAACACCAGGCTGCCAGGCCTCATTCAGCCATGCAGGGCGGTTTGATTTGATGGATGCCCTGTTCTTGAATACGAGTGTCTGAGTGAATGCGTCTCTTGGTCTGTGCCCTGTGTGGTTTTATCCTCAATGTCCTGCCTTGGAGCGCAGATCGTTTGGCTGACGTCTCCCCCCACCGTGCCCTGCCACAGCACTGCCCTCCTAAAGGAAGGGACCACACACACACATGGGTGGAGAGGTGTGTGTGTGTGGGGGTAGGCTGTGAGAGGTCGGAGGGGGGTCTGTGCCCCCCCATATCCTGGACAATTCTTCTTGGCTTTTGTGTGTGTGTTTTGAAAGCAGTTGGAGGAGCGGGGAGGGGGAGGGGGGGGAACCACGTTTGTGGTCACAAATCTTTTCTTCGGTAGCCAGCTCCGTCAGACGGCCCTCCTTAAAGACTTCAAAACAATTTAAACGGTGGATGGAGAGTCATCAAGTGTTGCCCGACAATGGAAATGTCCCCTTTTGTGTTGACTCGACTCATAACAGGTGGAAAGGGCTGTGTAACTGTTACCATGGCGACCCATGTGAAGGTGTGTGTTACCATTCCCATGGCGACCCGTGTTAAGGTGTGTGTTACCATTCCCATGGCGACCCGTGTTAAGGTGTGTGTTACCAGTCCCATGGAGACCCACGTGAAGGTGTGTGTTACCAGTCCCATGGCGACCCGTGTTAAGGTGTGTGTTACCATTCCCATGGCGACCCGTGTTAAGGTGTGTGTTACCAGTCCCATGGAGACCCACGTGAAGGTGTGTGTTACCAGTCCCATGGAGACCCACGTGAAGGTGTGTGTTACTGTTCTCAGAAGGACCCATGTCAAGGGTCAATTAATAGCAATTGGAACATAATGGTGATAGAAATAGTAAAAGCAATAGTCCAGATACAGTAATGGGACATTAATAGTAATAGCAATTGTAAAAGTAATAGTAATTGTAACACTAGGCTGGTAATGTAACAGTACTAGTAACACTAATGCAATCATTTTACAGTCATTTTAATTTACATAATTATACTTATAGAAATAGTGATATAGTAATAGTCATTTTATTGGTAATAGTTGAAGGAACTTAATATTGTTATAATTGAAAATAACAGCATTGGTGATACTAATGTAGTTTGCTGTCCTGCCCCCACAATGGTGGAATTTGTATGTTGTGTTTTAGTTGTATCTTCCATGTTGACTGCACTAATCTTCGCTTTGCAAAAAAGTGTTAACTTAATTAATTTAATGTCATTCATGTTATAGTCATTCAAATAAAATGAAATCTATACTAATATAATCAATTCAGGAATAAATTAAATGACCAATTCTTGACATCAGAAACATATTTCTTATTTTTTAACTTTGCAGAATAGAATAGAATTGGAACGTAACGGTATGCCTATACCTCAGGTATTATATCTTGTTCAATTGTTATTTAACTACTGCTTCTTTCGATTTATAGTTTTGTTAATAACAATTTCAGCAATAACCAAATTACAAGTATTTGTGTTATTAATCCAACAGTGGGAGTTGTGTCTTATCACTTTGAAAAGGGTTGGAGGGTTGTGCATTGTGGAACCTCTCTCCCTCTAGTGGCGAGGCTGGACAGCAAGCTTTTCTAGACCGGTAGATGTAAAGTCCACTGGGAGCCACAACACAACACAACCCCAGACACTGGGCGGTCCTCGTCATGATTTGGAGCCGGTTTCTGTTACAGTAAGACCACTTCTCACCCAAGTGCTTACTTTAAGTAGTTGTTAGCTACTTTTAATATGATATAGCTACTCGTCTAATTGGGCTGGCAAAGGAGATTCATTAGTTCTTAGCTAATGGGCACAAACATTAAAAAACAAACTTCTTTACATTGTATTTCACAGTGGTTAGTGCCGAATAAATCAACTGAAGTCCATTATTCAGCAAATGTGGATTCTAGTGACAAAAGATAATTTGTTTAGTTGTTAAACTGTGCTGACATAGTCAGCTTTTTTGCTTTTCTAATTTGAACTAATTAAGCTTTGAAATATTCCGGAGAGATTGCAGCTCATTAGACTTAACTAGGTTGCAAGTAGAATGGAAGATAGGATCAACCTATACTCACTTCTTCTAAATATAGGGTTGAGAAACATATTTAAGTCTAGAAATATATCCCCCTCCCCCCTCCGTTTTGTTAATACAAAAATAGTGAATATGTATAGAGAGGAAGACAGCTATATTTATTTTATGTTAAAGCAATGAACTTTGGATCAGCAAACTGCACTAAGCCTTAATTGACTGTAAAACATAATGTTGACAGCATATGTTAGCATAACAGTGTCCCCCAAGAGATTTTGCAAAGCTGCATTTTGCTCATCCTTTTGTTATTGCGGCTCTATTACTTCTGTATTCCATTAAGACTGAAATGTCCATCTCCTCTTCATACAACGTCTTGTCCTGTGAAGTGTGAAAGCAAGAGAAAACGACATATTCTGTTCTGCCATCACTGACAGGGCGACAGACAGACTGAATAAATGGGGTCAGCTCGTGGCATGTAATAATTCTTCTAAGTTAAACAGGCTGAGGAACTCTGACCTTCACAATCTAACTGAGCAGGAAAAGCCAATGATGTGTACAAGCCCGCTCGGCCTCCGCTGATTATGATAAAATATATCTCAGCATTGGAAAATATAACGCTACGTCTTCGCTGACATATATGGGACCGGTATTTCAATAACACCCCCAATTTCAGAGGCACTAAAATGTTTTAGTGTGGGCTGTAAACCAGGCGTGTGGGAGAAAAAAGGGGGTGGGGGGGCTCTGTCTCCCTGCATGCCTGAACAGTGAAAGTAAGATGGACCCACGCTTGTCACATACACGTAAAGACAATTGAAAGCGTCCTCCATTCATCTCCAGGATACGTCGTTTCCTCCAAAAGAAATAAGTGGCAGTGCGCTGGTGCATCAGAACTTATCAAGCCATGGCAAGCGGCACTTCTGCTCAATGCAGCCCATTTTGATTTACAGCAACGATTTATTGAATTATTATTTATCAAGCAAAAGGAGGGAGGGAGGAGGGAGGAGGGGGATATAGATGTGTCCTAATCATTATGTCTTCTATATCTTTTCATTATGATTTGTTTATGGTTTTCCAGAAAAACGAGGCAGCGTCTCGTAGTTGTGTCTCTGCGCCAGAAGGCCTGCTGTCTGTTCTCCTCACGCCATGAAATATTGATGATGAGCTTTGAGCATTTGTAGCATTGGACTGGATTGAGTGAGGAAAAATCTCCAGAGGTCGTGCCTTAAGTTTTAGCTCTCAGCGTACACACGTCTCTTTCAAAAGAGTTGGTGGCTTGAGCCATTCATAATGAACATGTTTGGCATTTATCATTGATAATGTTGTGTTCTCTCGGTCAATACACATGGTTTTTACATCAACAGAATTACGTGGCCAGTACAGGCGCACACAATGGGTTTAGGGATGGATGGCAACCTTTCCTCATCCCATCGTATTTATTTATATAAGACTACCATGCTCTCTCTCTCTCTCTCTCTCTCTCTCTCTCTCTCTCTCTCTCTCTCTCTCTCCCTCTCCCTCTCTCTCTTTCTGTCTCTCTCTCTCTCTCTCTCTCTCTCTCTCTCTCTCTCTCTCTCGCTCTGCTCAGGATAAAAATACAAATACAGGCAATAAGATGGGAAACACAGAAAAATATATGCATATTCAAAAATCTAGCTCAATTAGACCTAAAGTTCAATGCTCACAGACACGGTGGTCTTGGAGCTGGTAAAGAGAGAAGTTATGAAGTGCCCCCCCCCAGGCCAGTGGGCTAGGCCTTTCTCTTGCCATATGCTGGAGACACCAAGTCAGACATAGGCTTTGTTCTCCTGGCACCGCAGCTTCTTTACAAATGCTACAAACTTGGCAAGACTCATTTCAGGGCTTTGCTGACCTATTTTCACCCTATCACAAAGCACGTTGGCTCTCGGTTCGTAGTCAGCATCTAGAAGAACTCCTTTGAAGAGAACTGTACAAATACATTGACACTAGTAGGGTGCCTTGTGTTGAAAAGACAAACGACTTGGAGTACATTTGTCATTGGGTTTTGCCTCTACAGTACACAAACCCTTTAGTAAAACCAGAAGGTATTTGTGTTTAACACATCATGTTCAGGGAAAAATAGCTATTATCATCCTGACGATAAATGTTTTTTACTGCTGGGGGAAGTCAAGTGTCGACCAGACAGTGGCTCTCCTCAGCACACGGCCACCAGCGGCCGTCCATGGAGGCCACTGGGATGAAAAGACAAAACAAACACGCGTGCACGATGACTCCAAGAGAGGGGGGCTCCTGTCTGAGAGGCACCCGGGCGCTATCGTATTAATAATGCCTTATTCTCTCGCCGGGCGATCCCCTTTTATTACCCAGGGTCATTTACAATCCCATAACGTATTCACACATTGAGAGAATAATCCTGTGATAAATTCTTTGCAATGCCCTTCACAGTTGTCATAGCAAGACCATAAACAGCATTTATAACAATCTAGCTTGGAGGGGGGGGGGGCAGACAGAGGAGTGGGTGCAATGCTCTGCTTAGCATGCAGAAATGATTAAGATTGGATAGGTCTGCTTAGGTCCTTACTCCATCCGTGACAGACCAACGGTAAACCAGGCGACGGCGTTTTGCCTCAGATCCACCCTCCGCGGTAACTACGGTAACCCCGGACATCCTGGATGAGTGGTCCTTGTCTTCTCTACATGTTTACAAACGTATACACCCTTCCATACATCTCTTTTATACTATCAGTACATACTGTTTCTATTATATTATCACTAGATACTGTCTCTATTATATTATCACTAGATACTGTCTCTATTCTACTATCAGTACATACTGTCTCAATTATATGATCACTAGATACTGTCTCTATAATTGTATCACTAGATACTGTCTCTTCTCTATTATACCATCAGTACATGCTGCATCTATTATATTATCACTACATACTGTCTCTATTCTACTATCATACTGTTTCTATTATAATATCACTAGATACAATCTCTGTTCTACTATCATATTGTCTCTATTCTAATATCATACTGTCTTTATTATACTATCAGTACAAACTGTCTCTATTAAACTATTACTAGATACTGTCTCTATTATACTATCACTAGATATTGTCTCTATTATCATATCACTAGATACTGTCTCTATTATACTATCACTAATTACTGTCTCTATCGCTAGATACTGTCTCTATTATACTATGACTAGATATTGTCTCTATTATCATATCACTAGATACTGTCTCTGTTATACTATCACTAGATACTGTCTCTATTAAACTATCAGTACGTCCTGTCTGTGTTATAGTATCACTGTTTGCTTGATGCTGGTCAGTATGGTTTTGCTAAGTGTAAACACAATTTACCTTAAAATGCTTTACTTTGAAAGCATTTATTGATTTGACTTTTTTTTGTGTACCCCCCCATCCTCCCTGCTGTCAGATGCCACAGAGATAGTGTTTAGCATGCGCTGTCTGCGTTAAACACTACCAGAGGACTCTTTGCAGGTGTGTGATTAATCATAATTAGGTTTCGCGTGACAATACCGCAGAGACACAGAGACAGAGATGGTAAGTCTCTCTCTCAGACTCCGCCGCCCACCCCCTCCCACGTATTCCTCCGGACCTCCCCCTCCCATCCCTCTCTCCTCCTCTCCCCTCATGCTCCCTCCCTCCCTCCCTCCCTCTCTCCCTCTCTCTCTTTGTTCTCCATTTAGAGTTACACCAGGGAGCGGAGGGAGACAGGAGGAAAAAGCGATTCCTGGTGGGATTAAACTGATGCCACACACAGGTTAAAAATGCAATAAAATAAAACATGATTACATGTTGAGTACAACATATTAAATCTGCAAGAAAATAATTTGGTGTTCACTGCCGGTCATGTCACTTGACAAGCATTTAATTAAAATAATGGTTTTAAATCTGTACTTTTTTTTGTGTTTTTTTTTTACAAATAACCATAGTATTGTGTGTCTAATGAAATAGGACTTAGATAATAATAATAATAATAATAATACAAATAATAATAATAATAATAATAATAATAATAATAAGGATAATAATAATGAATAATGATAATAGAAAATAGCCATATACCTAAATGATGCAAAAATTGGATTCTAAAAAATGTATGCAATTATTCAATAAAATTACGGTGGCGCTTGTTGGCAACAAATTTAATTTGGACAAAGGCAATAAAACAAAAACTGTGGCCTCGTTTTCTGCCATCATTATTTTTTCTCCGATCTAATTATTTTCTAAGCCGCCCGTCTCTGTGTCTGTTGAGCGAGGGTTAGCGGGTCCTGGAGGAGGATTGTGCTGGCCCACTGTGAAGAGACCAACTCGCCCAGGGGGGGTGACAGGTGGCCTTGTGCCACTCTCCCCGTAGGACCTACCCACTTCAATGGCCTGTCGTCACCTCGGGCTAAGTACCATCTCATTTATTCAACATGCCATATTTATCTTCCTGTGGCTGATTAATAGAGTACACAGTCTTAGCAAATCTGGTGCGGAGGCTTATATGGAGAGGGGGGGGGGGGGGATAAAAACAAAGACAACAACTTTCTCGTCTCTTGCGCTTCCAACTGTCACAATCCTCCGTCACTAATTACACCCCCTGTTGAGACACATGCTTAGGCCCATTTATGCACACGCACACACACACACAAACACACACACACGCACATACACACACACACATACACAACCTTGTATACACACGCACACCTCATTATGCACACACACACACACACACACGTGCGCACACATTCAAAAACACACAAACACACACACATAAATACACACACACACAAACGCACACACAGTGATAGGCTAGCCTTATTCAGTTGGACAACAAAATATTTTAGTTTTCTAAGGAAAACATTGAATCTACTACATATGGTGTGTTGTGGTTAATGCATCTGAATGAACTGTATATAGTGTGGTCTGGTAATTGCAAACAAAACATATTTACATTGATCTTCCAGTTATCCAACTATCAAACTTTCAAAAAACATACAAATACACATACAAAATGTAAATACTGTAAATATATTCTGATCACATCCTACAATCAGACCAAAACCAACATTGAGTAGACAATGAAGACATTTGTGCCACACTAGCGGTTAGCTCGATGGTGTTTGTAGTGTTGTGAGGGCCGCCCTCATCAGCAGCCCTGTTTAATGTCAGCTGGCTGCTTCGCAAAGAAAACAAAGGACAAAAAGACAATTAAGTCAAGTGATAAAAGCCCAAGTACCATAACATGCTACATTAAATACCCACGGTGGGGAGACATAAACAACACTAAGCCCCTACTCAAGCAGTTTGTTTCATTGGGCTTGTTGTTTATTGAGGGAAAACTTGAGGAGTTGCATCCACTCTCTGTTAAGCAACGCTCAAACAGCATTTTACCTTTTAATGGGGCGCAACTGCCGAGCAGTGATGATGTTTACAGAAAAAAGCACAAGCCTGTGTTGTTTTCAAAAGCCAGCATCATTGTGCGTGTGCACATACAGTACACTGTCTGGACACGTGATGTCTGGAAGATCTTGTTGTGATTCCAAAACACCTCAGTGAAGAGTTTGAGAGGTGGGGGTCAAGGGCGGGAGGGTGAGGAGGTGAATGTGTTTGGGGCGTGGTTGGGAGGGGTTGATCTGGGCGGGGGGGGTGACAGGAAAGTTGTTGGTGTTTGTTTGGGTTCCCGGTGGGGATGATGTGGATCTATTGTTTTAGTTGTCATAATGTTTCTTAACACAGCCCCACGGGAGCCATACACTGGAAGGACAAACAGAGAGCACAACGGCTCTTTAAATCCTATTCATCTTCATTGTCAAAAGTCCCTAGTGTGCACACACACACACACACACAACACACACACACACACACACACACACACACACACACACACACACACACACACACACACACACACACACACACACAGTAGAGTTGGTAGTTATCATGTTTTTGTAAAGCCTGGTACTTCTTTGTACGTCAGCGAACGAAAATGTTTTTGTTATTTTGTAAATATAATATTTGATAATAACCTGGGCGTCCCCCCTCCCCCCCTCGCCCCCCGACCACCAGTGAACTGCTTAACAACCTATTAAGACATGTTGTACTATAACTGTGAAAGCATTTATGGCGTAAATGCCAGACCGTTTTTGTAGTAATTGCATGGATCCATTAGCAGCAAAACTTTTTTCCTTGAATGAGATGCTAAAACTGCACGTGAAAACTCTCTCATGGGCTCTATCTATAAGCTGCAAGATATGCTCTTTCGCCGACTGGGAAAATATACACACGTTATGGGGTTCCCACCAAGGTGTTATAGTTTGGCATTTTCTCATCCATGTTTATTTCGTCTTCTTTTTGACTTTTTGTTTTCTTTTTTTTTTATGAACGGCACTATTAGCCTATATGCTCAAATATTAACGTATACAGTAATTCATATAATATCATCTCTCTCTTTGGAGATGGATTGCTCCTTTCTATCTGATTACACACAGTTTTCACATCAGGTCATGACAAAACCTGCACTGATAAAGAGACTCTTGAAGCATTTGACTGATAAACAGAACTGAAAAAACATATGAATCATGTGTTTCAGTGTAAAGAACAAATGTGGAAACATTCAATTTAGAATAACAGCAAAAAAGAACTACAGAGAACCGGCCAGAATTTTCCGCGGCTTGAATATTGATAAAACAGCTGCTGTCGACAAAGTTTACCTTCTACTTTTCTCTGACCATCCTTAATGGTTTCTGCTACTGAAATGTAGACGTTTTTTTTTTTTACCTTTCACATCCTTCCAGACTAACAGTCTAGAATCTGCTATACTTTGAAAAGAAAATAGTTGGATAGTGCCACTGCCATTGCACAAAGAGGTTATAAAACAAACGATAAGATCAATAGATCAATTTATACATTTATTTTTGCACACACTTTGCTTTGCTCTGCTGTCATCTCATTGGTTGGATGAGCTTTTGTCCCGCCCGTTACTTATTGATTGAAGTACCAAAACATCCAGTTGTCAGATACTTATAATAGACAGGCTCCCTGTCATTCAGGGAACCCATCTTTTTGTCAAAATGCATAAAGAAGTTAACCAGACAGAAGCTTTAAGTTTCAATTTGAATCTTCCTGTGGATTTTAATTCTTCCAAATGGTAATAAAACAGGATTTATATTGAAAGGAAGAAATAATAGAGTAGTAACTGCTCATGTTCAGAATCCCATTGGATATACTCGTGGAGAAGAAAGATTGTGCTCATTCCTCCACTTCTCCACACGTGCACATCCCAACCTGAGCAGGTCTCTCAGTCTGCCAATCCTCCAGACCATGAAGGCATTAATTAATCATTAATTATTATAACTAAAATCGTATTGAATAGATTAGAATGTACTCTATACTCTTTAATCAATATACTCAATACTAATCATTTTTTTAGCATTATATTTGTATTGTTTCTTTGTTAATTATAGGTTTAAGAACATTGAATGTGCAATGTTATTTTTTGGCATCTGGTGCCTTATTCTCTTTATCCAGTCAATGTGTAATGCATGCACATCATCAGTATTTATTTGTGTCTATTTTTTCTGGCATTATATTTTATTATTTGTGTATATTTTTCAAGCGCTCCAGTGTTGAAATGACCTCTTCACCGTCATTAGGGCAGCAGCATCTCTCTCTCTCTATGCCTTGTATCACTAAATGACAAATAATATTCACATGGAACCCCTCCTCCAAACCACCCACCCCACTGCCTCTCCCCTCACAACTTACCCCACTGCCAGTAATAATAATCTTATAAGTCAACTGTTATAAGAAAGTTATTCATTACAGGTTTTGAATCATTATCTCTATCCAGTTATCCCAGTCTTTGAGGTATCTTCTAGTGTACTATTACGTCTTTCTGAGTAAGCAGTAAGTCTGATGATATCTCAATGTTTATCTTCATTGAAGTTAAACCATTTTAAACCATTCTCCAACCCATAAAGACTAATTTAAATCGGTTATAACAAAGTTATAAAGCCCAACTTCAGGACTGCATCTCTCTCTCTCTCTCTCTCTCTCTCTCTCTCTGCCTCTCACTGTGCCTCTCTCTCTCTCTCTCTCTCTCTCTCTCTCTCTCTCTCTGCCTGCCTCTCTCTCTCTCCCTGCCTCTCTCTCTCTCGCTCCCTGCCTCTCTCTCTCTCTGCCTCTCTCTCTCCCTCTCTCTCTCTCTCTGCCTCTCTCTCTCTCTCTCTCTCCCTCTCTCTCTCCCTGCCAGTCTCTCTCTCTGCCTCTCTCTCTCTCTCTCTCCCTGCCTCTCTCTCTCTCTCCCTCTCTCTGCCTCTCTCTCTCTCTCTGCCTCTCTCTCTCTCTCTCTCTCTCTCTCTCTCTCTCTCTCTCTCACTCTCTCTCTGTATCTCTCTTTCTCTTTCTCGCTCTCAGTGCTCCAATGTCAGCATGGTGCCAATTAGCATGTAGCACGCTAACATATGCACTCACATAGTTTCTGATTAAAGTGCATATTGATGGTATAAATTATATCCCGGTACAATAGATAGGCAGGCATCTATATGTAAATGTTTAATTAACCCGTGGCTAAATGGCTGCACTGGTCCAGAGTGGAGGTATTAATCTGATGATGGCAGCAATAACAGAGGTCCACAGCCAAATGAGATGCTCCTGCTCCCTTTCAGATCCATCAGCAGCAGCTCATGTGTTGGCCTCATCTACTAAAGTGCTGTTTGCTCATAAAACCTGGCCACCTTCTCTTTTAAGTGGATTCGGACCAAATGTCCATTTTCTATCTATCTATCTATCTATCTATCTATCTATCTATCTATCTATCTATCTATCTATCTATCTATCTATCTATCTATCTATCTATCTATCTATCTATCTATCTATCTATCTATCTATCTATCTATCTATCTATCTATCTTTCTATCTATCTGTATGTCTTTCGGTAACACTGTCTGTAAGTCTATAAGTATGCCTGTAAGTATGTGTGACTGGCTGGCATCTCCATTTGTATGTGAATGTAGTTCTATGTTTCAAGTGGTACAAACCACATCAATCACAGCCGTTGTATTTGCTATATTGTTGCATAGAAAAGGGGCAAACATTTAGTTGACACTATACTTCCCTCTCACAGCAGAGTAGCAGTATAAATATTTAATATTTAATAGACTGTTATTTAAAGACAGTGTTACTCTTTTCCAAGTGTCAAAACAGTGTTGTTTACCACCTTGCAGTGCCAACAGACACAGTGAACATTAAAGATGAGCCCCGTGCCATTACAAGCTGCACGCTACGCTAGTTGCGAGAAAACAATGGAAAGATTGCAGCTTAGATAAACAACATGTTTCTCCTCTGAGTCAAGAAGGATGTCTTCAACGTTTATGTGTTTGAAGTTGCTTGTAGGGAAACCGTCTGCAGTTGAAGTAAACAAAGGTATGTATGAGTGTGGTAAAAAAAACAATAACAGAAATTTGTTTTTGCTTTTTCTTAATGTGTAGAAAGGTGTGTATCTTTATGTGAACGGCTAGTCAGCCTATGTATATAGGCTTTATATATAGGCTGACCAAAAACGAATGAAGAAGAGACAATAAAATGATTCGTGTCATTGTTTCAGTATTTTTCATTATTGTATTAAAACGTATGAACAGACTGACGCGTTTCTTGTACAACCGGGAACAAGGAAGAAATATCACTGAGCGATTTGGGTTCAACCACTAATTGACCTGACGGGCAGACGTCGCGTCGCCAATCCCATCCATAATGCTCCTCCGCTTGGCGGGTTTTTCTATACCTGAAACTAAACATTTAGTAGGAATTGATCACCACACAGACCAGCCGTCTGATACCGCAGAACAAACAACAAGTGATGCTCACCACCCACATGGCCCCGCCCCCTCCACGCCAAAAACCCATTCCCGTATCCCTAAATGTTTTTATTTCACATTGTAGGCCTACTCCGAAATTCAATTGATTGCGAGAACGGGTCCGTGTTCAGTGAGTAGGATACTTCATCACACATTTACACTCACTGTATAAAGATTAACGCAGCGCTCCGTTTGAAGTCATTCTGACACATCTTGCTAGACATTCTGCAGCTTGACAGACAATCAGCACAGGATTCAGATCTTCCTCTGCAACGTGTGATCCCCCGCTGTACACCGGAGGACCCCAGGCCCCCGAGGAGAGACTTCTCCCTTCCTGCCTGCTGCACACCAGAGAGACCCCAACCCCCAAGATAGCTGTCAGTCAAACCGTTATAATTCCTTACAAGAACAGACAGACTGAGCAAGACGAGAGAGAGGCTCCCTGGATAACATCCAGGGAGATATGGAGGAAGTCCCCCCCCCCCTCCCACCACACCAACACACACACACACACACACGCACACACACGCGCACACACACACACACACACACACACACACACACACACACACACACACACACACACACACACACACACACACACACACACACACGCAGACTCTCTCTCTCTCTCTCTGGCGGTTTTTTGGCGCCATATCTTCTCCAGGTAGAGCTCGCGCCCTACCGAGATGACTGGGGACGCCCTCGTCCCCTCTGCTTCCCGCGCGCCGCGCCCGCCCCCGCGCGCCGCTTATGCGCCGCCGCCCCCTCGCGCGCTATGAAAAGTGACAGCCCATCTAATTGGGATTAATCAACTTCCCAGCGCCACGTGAGTGTGGCTGCGCTAAGATCTGAAGACGAACGCTTTGACCCGAGAGAGATATAGGTAGATACTGCCCCGGGCCACGCGCTTCACTTCCACATTCATCTTCCTCAGCAGCATAACATATTCCAAACCAACCAGAAGCCTCTTTAGGATTCTCAGGTCAATGAGGAAAAAAGGGGGAAACGAGAGTGTGAGAAGGAAAAAAGAAACTCAACTAATCAAAAAAAGAGAAAAGGAAAAAGACAGAAGAAAAGAGCAACACTTGACATTTTCTGCCTCACAGAACATGAAAAATGAGAGAGAGACGAAAGCGGCAAACGCTCTCGGAAGAGCTCGCTCCATTATTCTGTTTTATTGTTTCTCTTACAGCGATGGCTTTGAATTACAGAGGCAAGGCTTCGCTCACACTGGAGGAGGAATCAAACATTCATGCGAGAGGAGGCTTTCAGGAGGAGGGCGACGAGCATGTTTTGTGCTGGAACCAACATTTGCGAAAGTTCCAGCTCCTTAAGCAATTATTAGCGGTGATAGTTTGACATGCTCAAGAGTTGTCAACAAATGGCTTTAAACAAAGTACAAAGCAGAAATAAACACGGCCTGGGGCAAAATTAACTTGGGGGACGCGCCGAGTCCATAAATTATACATGCGCTCCTCCATTACAGCAGTGCGGTGCAGGGGCCCCTTGCTCCGAGAGCCCATTTACTCTCTCCCAGCATATGGAAAGCAGATGAAGAGCTTGCAGTTCTCCTCGTCTGCACACGCCGCTTGCATCATCTCCAATGACACATAATGAAGAGCTGCTCTCTCTCCCCAGGGGGATATTGTCATCTTGTTGTTTTTTTTTGCACCAGTCCTATTTTTATTCCGGCGCGATTAAAAATCTCCCTCATCCCAAAATGAATTCGTCCTCAGCAACGCGCTGCTGCTTATTTTTTCTTTCTTTCTACCCCGCCTAATTAGCAAAGCGCTTAGGACATAAAAGCTAAAGTTTCATCTCTTTAATCTTCTATTCCCTTGTAGTGCTTAAGAAAAGGAAAATGCCTTTTTTTTTTTTGGTTCGTTCGGTGGTGTGTTTATTGTTTCTCACAGAGCGTTGTGTTTTACAATGCAAATTGACATTTGAGAGCAGCGTCTCCCTCCCCCCCCCCCCCCCCACGCGACTAGATTGGAAACGTGCTCCCCCTCCGCAGCGCGCGGCCCGCGGGTCTGGAGAGCGCGTGTCGTTTCGTGATCAGCGGGGCTCTAATCTCGTCAGGTCCCACCGGGTCGCCGCGTTAGCCGCCACGGCGGCGGGGCAGGTTAATGTATGCGCTGGAGCGAGGCGCGCCGGAACAATTCAACGATGCTATATGTGTGCAACGACCATCATCCCGGTGGAACAGATATATTAACAGCCGGGGTAAAGTTGTCCAGCTATGCCAATGCGCAGCGTAGGCTTTCCGCTTAGATAATTCAAAATCAGAATAAGACCAGGCCTAGTTTTCCCCGCCGCGCCTCGCCTTTTCCCTTTTCAGCGACGGCGTTATTCTCCATCTCCATCGCCTCTGACTCTGCCGGTGCCATCATCCGCCCCCCTCTCTCTATCGCTATGCTATCATCCATGACCATTACGCCGTGATCAAAATGCACAGTGTTGATAGATTCAAATGTATATTAGATGCAGGAAACAGGCGACGGATGTAATGGAGTGTCCCGGGTCTGGGTGCGTCTGTGCGCTCGCAGACGGATTGCGCGCGGCCAATCAGGCGATAGATCCCCATCAGTCCTGATGCGAGGAGATCATACTAGAGGCTAAATAAAGGAATGAGAGCGCCTCGAGTCGTGTTGGGAACAGGCGAGGCCCGTTCCAAACACGACTCGAAGCACTTTCATTTCTTTCTTTCTTTGACTTATTTACTGCATGTGAGCTAGTTTGAGCTGGGCCGGTAAACAGTGCCTGTTGCTATACGCCCACGCTATATTCAGGACTATTCATAGTATCTGCCAGGTGGTTGTATTCACCAGTTTTCTTTTTCATGATTAATGCCTTAATTGTTTCTGTAACGTCATGATTATATATTTTTTAAACTAATTAAATGTATGTTATAGTTGAATGGCACACTGTAAACCAGAAGCACCTTCAATATGGGTACATGTATTAAATATAAAGCAGATCTGATTATTTATATTTCATGTAATTCCTTCAGTGGAATAGCAAATTGTAAACATTTACTTCCAGTATGAGCAGTGCCAAACAAAATATACATCCAGGGGGTTGATCCCATAATAAGTTGAGGTTGATCAGCGAAGGTAGCAAAAAATGACTCGCCAGGTCTAAAACTATAAGGTTTCTTGAACTTGAAATGAGTGCATACAAACTAGGGGTCAGGACGTTTTGCGGGGTACCCACGTGTGTGTGGGTGTGCCGGTCTGGTGTATTCAAGGCTTTTCATATTGTTCTCATGAGGTGGCTCCATACCATTTATCAACTAAATTAATTCATGCGCTAACTCGGCACCCGCAGGGAAACGCCATTTCCGCGGTCTTTATGCATGGAGGCCTATTTCCCCAGATTAATAATTAAGATGAAAAGTGCGCCGCTCTTCGAGTGGAGAGCAAAGTAGCCTTCACAACGAATATGAATATGACATCCATATCCAGATCATCAGCAGCCATGAGCTCAGGGAAAATGTGCCATAGCATATTTCATATAGAGCATTTTAGCGTGGTGGCTATTAAGTTTTCTCCGTTATTTATTTCCCTCACTTGTTATTAGCTTTGGACGCAATATTATTCTAATTATATCAGTTCAATCAGCAGTACTGCCTGTCTGGCTCATCAACATTAGCCCGAGAGGTTTGTCTTTCACACTGTCATACTAATTCAATGAGACATCACAGCATTTAAATTGAGCCCAGTATACAGAGGTCAGGCATTTATTTTCATTTTTTCCATCCTTGCCTTGCTATTAGTGTTGAGCTTCTAAGTGTGTCTGCATATGGATAACTAATGCAGAGGTGGCTATCTTGGCTCAGATGGAGTGTGTGTTAATATGCTCATTTTATTATACTAATATGTGTTTTGTCCCAAAGAGGCAACGATGGACCAGGTTTGAAATCCTCTCTGTCAACAAAATGCATTGTGGGATTCTGTACGACGGCCCTGCTTGTTTGTGTGCAAGCAGTTTATGCCAACGTATGGATATTATTTGAACACCTGTAAGTATGTACACGTGTGTCTGTGTGTGTGTGTGTGTGTGTGTGTGTGTGTGTGTGTGTGTGTGCGTGTGTGTGTGCGTGAATGTGTGTGCGCGTGTGCTTGCATGTGTGCAGTTGTACTTGTGTTTTGGTGTGTGTGTGTGTGTGTGTCAGAGGGGAGAGTGAAAGTGCAGAGAGTTGAGCGTTGATAATAGTATTAGATTTAATAGTATTTAATTTATCACTTAAACTATTGGGCGACCTCTGGGCGTCCCGTCACTTCATCACCTTGGCAGCTGCTCTGTTTGATTGTCGGAGCCAAGAGTAAATGAAAACCAACCGGCCTGATAATGAATAGAGGCCATTACTCTTCATCGCGCCGCTGCTTACTAAGCTTTAGAATGGAGTTAAGGTGGGGGTGGTCCTCTTCAAGACAAATACACCAGCATGCTCCTCTCCAACATAATGCATACGCACACCCCAGCAGTCCCTATATACACAGCCTCCAGTTCTGTACATTAACTAGGTTATTATTTATTGGGCTGTGAAATAAATAAATAGTTATTGTTGTCATGGGATGAAATCGTATCATGTCTCAGGTACTCATTGAAATTAATACCATATTTTATTAGGTTGTTTTTATAGATTCATTTTATTGATACAGAGGGAGAGGGCTGCATAAGTATACATGTTTTTCTTTCTGCACAGTGGAACTAAAAGCTTAGTTCCACTAAGAACAAACTTGGACTGATATAATTGTTTTGAGTGAAGCCCTCTAAGATGAACTTCTGGTTCTGTTCGGCTTCTATGAGATCATCAAATAACCCTTAAAGGTTGAGCGAGACCCACTTACATCTTTCTTGTTCTGTTTACTTCTACAATTTAATATGATATAGGGGCCAATATCCTAATGCCCAAATAGATGTTTATCCATCGATGACAGAGGGTAGTGTGCAGTGAAACCGGTCCAATTTTTATCCTTCAGTTTCCCATATTTATACACAGTTCACCCCCGTCTAAGCACACACACATCTAGCCAGGCTGTTAGCACAACTGCATGAGGTGAAGGGGACGTGTTTGTGTGTATAAAACAGCCTCCCGCCGCCACGGAGCGGGGGTCTCCAGCCTTAACACGTCATTACAGCCTATCATCAATCCCCTCTGTTCCTGAAGCATAACATTCATCAGGAAAATTAAAAAAGTCTCATGTCTCCATGTGATTTGTGCTCTTCCATCAAAAACACACACCATCAGGCCAGCTCAATTTGCATTTTATCAGAATGTAATAATAATTCATTGAGAGAGGAGAGCAGAGGACTAGAGAGGTTAGGATTAGGGGAAGAGAAAATAGATCATTTGTCTGTGAGGAGAAGGGTAATAGAAAAGACTGATACAGTGGATACGCTTTCTGTTAGCGTGTAGATCCTCACATTAAATAAAAAAACGTCTGTTCTAGAGGGACATTTTTATTTTTTGTGTCATAAATTACCGCCAGATATATAACAGGTACAACAAAACAATTCCTGGACAGGAGGGGAGAGGAGGAGATGAGACAAGAGAAGAAGATGAGAGCAGAGCAAACGCTCCTGCTGCCCAGTCAAGTTAACTTGTATAACTTCTAAATAAAAACAAAAATTTGCTTAACCCCACGCAATATCTGGGCTTGTCTTCATATTTAGGGACCAGTTATGTAGTGGTCAACCTATTTCAATGATAATACAAAGGAAAAAGGTAGCAAAAAGCTATTTCTCCTAATCAACATCAATTTATATAAAATAAATCATAATAAAGCATATAGAATGAGCTTACTATATTTGCATAATATGTGGAACGAATAGTAAAGTTGATAGTTCAGTATGTCAATGCAACCGTTTGTGTGGGTGTGTGTGTCTTTGCTCACCGTTCAGTTAACAACAAACCGACAAACACACACATAATTGAGCCTAGGAACATTTATGGCACTATGGAGTTGTAAGATGTAGTGTGTAGACGTGTGTGTGTGTGTGTGTGTGCGTGTGTGTGTGTTGTACCTTAACATCTCCTATTGAGGAGCTGCAGCACTACAACATGTGGTTTGACACACTTTTGATCCATCTTCATAGCCCTCGCGTTTGGAGGCCCCTAGCAATTTCTTCTTCACTCTAAAAATGTCAAACACAGGTGAATATAAATATGCTGCAAAGGAAATGGGAATAATGCAATGGCGCAATTGTACTGCCAAAGAAAATGACAGACTGCGCACTAATATTAAACCTACTACGGAAGTGAATACAATCTCTCACCTCAGTGGTGACTATGTAACCTTGTAGGCCAACTAACTAGTTGTCCCCTATTTCCTGTGTGTGGCCTTTCCCTCTTGCCCTTCTTTCACCTTTATCCCAGCCTTCATTTATTATTTATCATGAAGAATCCATTGCACCCACTTTTCAAAGGCTGTTTGGTTCCGTGGAACTCTTTCCTTGGGTCACCAAGGAAGATAAGTGATGGTGGTAGTGTGTGGATGACGGCTGGTTTAAGCAGCCTCACCTGGCCCGAGTCAGTCTGATTAGACTCTGGGGCTGGTGAGGCTGCACACCTGTTGCACATTGAGACATCAATGTGCAACAGGTTAAACCAGCCATTCCATTTGACCTTAAAAAAGCATCTCAAACAGGTTAAATGCTTTATCTTTGTTATCCAAAACACAGTAAAGAGTAGCATCACTGAGCTTTATAACATTCGATTACCCTCTGTGTAGACCAGCAAACCAGAATCCATGCAGAACAGCTGATAAGATCATTTAGTCACATCACAGGTAGCCTAATGACGCCAACGCTGAAAGTAGTGCCAAATTATCGGCATGTTTGTAGACTAACCAAATTCTTGCATTGTTTCAACTGCCACTCGTTTATAATAAGCGACTATTCAGAATACATTGGAAGACATTTGGAAAGTAATTGTATTTCACTTACATGGAAAAGGAGCTAGGTTATTGTCACTATGATTTTAACAACCCCGTCTCAATCTGGGTAAGACATGCAATCGGCAATTAACCGATTCATCTGCGCATCTTTTTAAACTTTAATGGCCGCACCTTGTTTCATTATCCATGAGAGACCTGTCTAAGGCGAACCGACTACAAATGGTACCTGCTCCTCACAGACAGCCTCTCCAACCTCACGTCCTCAACCCTCTTCCCACTCCTTCAGAAGCCCCCCAAGACACAACTGCCCATTAAAATCCATTCGTTGTCTAACTGTTCACAATTCACTAACAAGAGAACAAGGACAACTGGAAGAATAAAGCAAATTAGTTTGGGGTAATGACATGTAGCATCTACCTCTGGCTGGCTCCAGTGTTTAGTGCTGCAATTACTTGAAACACGCAAAGATATCATGACTGTTAGAAGGATGCTTGAGGCTCAATATAGAACAATATAGCTTGTTACTGCTGACAGCAGGGTCTTGGTTTAAACATTAGCCAAAACATGGTTGCACAACGGCATGACCATTATAAGTCCTTAAAGACCCCAGAAGTCAGCACATCATATACCATCTTTGAAGCAATTAATTAGCAATTGACCCCTTTTCTGTCAATGACAATAATTCAGCACTGACATTATTATTATTTTTTGTATTCTTAATACTTAAGACTTTGCTGACCTTGTCGCCTTGCATGGTTGACTTTGCAGTCTGTTTGTAAATATGTGAATGAACCGTTGTAATTCGCCTTGGATTAAAGCGTCTCATGCCCTAAAATTTAAAGCCAACTTCTACAAATCGCTTTAGCTGGATGGCAAATTGCACTTGCATGACACTTGGTCCTGATCGTGGTTCAGCACATATACTGAGCCAAGATGAGGACCAGACCTGGGAATAATCCTTCAGCAGTGATGAACCTCAACACCAATAGAACAATGATCAATGGCAACCTTGTGTCAGGTAATACAGAAGGCTCTACTCGCTGCATTCTCATGTGTATTCTCCCTCTCAATTTACATTTTCACTATGCAATACTGAGATAATCAACTCTCCAACCCTCAAACCACAACAAGAACCGATAGGCAGGAGAGGGGTTTAGCTCGAGTCTGAGGTGTATTTCTACGTGCAGAAAAGTCTCTAAAGGCGTTCAAAGAAGTGATGCTTTCTTCTACTTCCTTAGATTAAGACAGACAGACAAGGTTAGTTACTTGTTGAAATCAGACATAAGTAAATATTTAGTTTTGGCTTTGAATTGCTCTAGGCGCAGGCTATTTTAGCGAATACTTATACATTAATCTATAAAATTATACAATAGTACGATAATTAACAGGAAACAGAGCTGAAAATATTGAATCTACATTCAGGGCATTTCGCAGATGCTTTTATCCAAAGCGACTTACTCCAAATCCTTGGAGAATGAGTTATAAGTAAATAATATGCATCAAAATAATCATCTTACAAACCAGGGTTCGGTCGTACCGCTTACTTCAAAGTTGTTTGACTCTCCAACTTGTCTATATTTCCTAGTGTTGTCAACCACAGTGTTTACAGCAGATAAACGACTCCCTCTGTTAACCATCAGATGATATTCCATCTAGAATGCAAATAGGTATTTCAAAATAAACACATATTGTGTAGCTTATACGTATATTTAACGAATATGGCAGCAACATTTGCATATGTTGACACCCCATCACTCACAGATGCGTCACCCTTAATCAAACTCTATTCACTGCCCCAAAAGGTTCTCCAGAAAGGGCATATATGTTTAGCTGCTTGCCTCTCTGGGTTTCTCTTTGTATGTTAATGGCAGGAGAAGTTGACTTTTTAGAGGTTTCCTCAACTGCAAGCGCAGTCGTCGACAAGACCAAAGATTAAACCGGGTCTAGCATTGCTCCTCCGCCGCATCAGACATCCGCAAGGCGGAAGACGATGGAACATGTATGCTAATTGTTGCGAAACTTCCCACTAAAGACGACAAGATGTGCGCAATAAGGAGCTGCCACTATGACAGCCAGAGCCTTGTGAGAGGCACAAATCAAAGAGTGAGGGAGTGCTGTGCTCCTGTCCCAAACGGGCCTGCGGAAGGTCGGAGGCCCTTTAAAAATATTTATAATGAAGGGCTGGCATCAGGAGTCTGTCAACGGAGGTTAGCTGACACGTACATCATCTCTATAACTCACCCCCTCAAGCTAACTCTAAATGCAGCTGACTCCTCATTCTACCCCCCTCCCTCCCCCCTCTTCTCTCCCTCTCCCTCTCGCTCTGTCTCTCTCTCTCTCACTGTCTCTCCCTCTCTGTCTCTCTCACAGAACCCAGACCGAAGATAAAAGCCAGGATGCCAGTTAAGTTAGCATATTCCCAAGAATTAGAGCACAAGTGCACACACCACACACAGGCATACACACACACACACACACACACACACACACACACACACACACACACACACACACACACACACACACACACACACACACACACACACACACACACACAAACACACAAATGCATGATTAAACAAGTGCAACTCAGTAGGTGGGCCCAAATACATTTTTCACAATACCAGCATTTGGCCTCATTTGCATGGCTCTGGAGAACCGGTTGGGGTTAGCAGAAAGCAATATCACTGTTGTTTTTTGCTCTTTGAATGGGATTCTGCACCAGTTTTGCTTTCCTTGGTGTTTCACAAACAAGTGTTTTCAAGTGTTTGAGTTGAGAGCTTCCTTGTGTGCGTGTAATAATGATTGAACAAGCTTTGACTTTCAGGGACCTCTTTGATGGGAAATATTTGTTGTGTTGTCAGTCTGCGTCAGTTTTTGTTGCCCCAATACATGCCTCTTCCTTTGTACATGGGGAACCTATTTCTTGTATGGCCAGAGGACATATCTTGTAATGTTATTTTTTTCCTTGGGCAAAGCTGTGATCAAAGGCTTATTGTAGGATTTCCTCAAGGGTAGAGACGTGTGTTAGATCTCGGTGCGTAATGAGAAGCCGATCTTGCACAAAGTTGGGACTTGAAGATGGTCTTATTGCAAAAGTTATTCTGTTATAACAGTGTGTAATAAACATTTGTTCTTCAGTCTGCCATGATTAAAAAAAATAAAAGTCTTCCTCATGTCCATACTAAGTTAGTCAAAGGTCCAATCCAGTGGTTTGTCGATGGAATATTGAGGGAATCCACTCTCTGGCTCTTGGTAGGGCAGAGAAGGACTGGTGAGCAAAGGGATGATGGAGAGAGCAGTGGACCGATTCACAAAGAGATAAGGGAGAGTGCGGTCACTGGCAAGCACAGCTGGATTTGCAGCTTGGCCATGCGGATGTCAAATGACAAAGCTTGGCGGTGTGATTAGGACACTTGCCTGCAAGCCAGAGAACAATATTTCCCATTTCTCTCTTCAACATTGTCATATTCATACTCCTCTTTGACCCCTAGCAAAAGCGAGAAAGATTAGTAGTGTGGGTGTATATTATGTTTAGCCTTGTTCCATTGTCAAACACATGGGTCACAAGAGGGTTGGGGGATATCGAGTGTGTGTGTCTTTTCAAAGCCTTTCTTCCACAACCAAAGTACTTCTGCAAAGTGGGCCTGCCAGCATACCCGAGTGCGAGAAACTCAAAAGGCTGAAGTAAAAAAGGAAACGCCTCTGAACAAAGACTAGCTCCTATCCATGCTGCCCAAGGGTGAAAGAAGATGTACCAACACCACGATGGGATCAGAGAGAAAAGGAAATCTCCCAAGGTGAAATGCCATCCCAGAAGCATGTCATCAGCAAATGCACTTTTTCTTGGGAAGTTAAAAAAAAAGTGCAAAATAAGAACAAAAGAGTTCCAGCTCCATCTTTGGCTTTGGGACGTTAACGCCTCCACATCCCTGATACCTTTTAGGTTTTGATAGGACTCAACTAAACTCTTATCTCTTGTTCTGTCTAATGGGCCCATTCTTGGGGTTCGGTCCCAGAGTCCTTCAGAGGGGATGTCACTCTGTCAGACAGAGGACTCCATGTCGACAGTTAGGGAGATAATGAACAGGTGATGGCCGGTGATTGCCAAACGCGTGGGTAATTACCTTGTCCATCCGCGGCTCTGGGGTGACCTTTGGTTCATGTTCAAGTGGCGGTCTTGGTGCTGAGCATTTGAAGGTTAGGGAGTGTCGCTGTGGGTGTGTGTGCGTGTGGTTTAAGTGGATGGGTGGGTTTTATGGGGTGGTGAATGGATGAGCTGGTTGGCTGGGATGGTTGGACGAGTTGGTTGGATGGAAACGTCCGATTACTAGAATGTAATTAACTTTAAGGTGGGTGTAGGGGTGTGGTCATAGAGAGAGAGGACTGGATTAATCTGGACATCGGTATGAAAACGTAATTAGATTTGTGGGTATTATTGTGGATATCAAACCTGTGACATTTTCATCCACTTAAATGGTCTCCTTGAGCAACCGCAATCAAAGCGTCTTGTTGAACTTTACAGCAAACCTTCAGGAATACTTCGGCCTCTGACGAAGGTTAGCCAAACTTCCTCTTACTGTTTGTCTCTGTATTTCTTTGGTGAATTATAGTGTGTGTGTGTGTGTGTGTGTGTGTGTGTGTGTGTGTGTGTGTGTGTGTGTGCTTGTGTGTGCTTGTGTGTGTGTTCGTGCGTGCGTATGTGGGCGCCTTTGTCTGCTCACATGTGCGTGACCAAGTTTTTGAGTGCCCACGCGATAATCACTTGACCGATTCAGCAGACAACCGCTCAATTGTTGGTCTTGACCTGTTCTCTGGACGCATTACGGGGGACAAATAAGTGCTGAGAGTGTGGCGCTCTGGCTCTGTTGTATCAACCCCCAAGTAGCTGGCGTCGCCTCTGACAGATGATTAGACCCACGTCGCTGGCAATCATGATTAGCGCCTTGGCTCCAAGCCACGCGGCCCGCCTACTTCCTATAGCGCTCCATTGCACTAGGCAGGACACACTGGGCGGCTTGGCTGGGAGATGTTTCCTTTTCCTCTGAATAGTGACTTCTCTCACCGAGGGAGTTTTGTTTTTCTTTTTTGTTTGCGTGTTTTTGCATGTCGGTTTTTGTGTTTGTGTTGTTGTTAGTAGTATTTCAAGTAATTTGGTAAGAAGTAGAGGTATCTTCTATAATAGTTCCTGCACTGACTAGAGTCCAGTGTGTGAGGAGGCATGTCAGTGATCTTAAATTGAGTTAGCCTATGTACGTCCCCTTCGAGTTTCTCTACTGAGGGGTCCACTTCATTGAGCCATTTTGTGATTACCGACGAGATAGAAGCAGTGAATCCTTCCATTTCAGAAGAGAACTAGTCAGTTGGTTTCTTGCCATCTCAGTACTAGTCGGTGTCCTCAAAAATTAAATAAACCAATAAATTGTTAAGCGGATGGCAGAAGCCAAAGAAAATGTATTCCGTCCAATAGTACAAAATGAGAGAATATTGAAAGATAAGCAAAGCAGTCTCCGACCTCAAACTTTCTACAGAACTCAATATGAAGCGAAAGTAAGTGAAACAACCCATTCCCCAGATTCAAGCTTGGCTGCTCTCAGATTTTAAATCAGATTTTTCTCACATATCTAATCTGACTGTCTGTCTGTCTATATAAAGAAAACTTGACTCATGAAAGGGATCCAAGAGAGAAAAATGGAACCAGGGAAAAACGAGGGGGCTGCAAAATAAAAGAGAAAGAGATCCAGGTGTAAAGGAGACAAGCTATTAAAAAAGGAAAGAAGACAGTGAGGGAAGTTTGAGGAGAGGAGAGAGAAAAGGAAAAAGGGGAAGAGAGAAGGAGGCCGTGAGACTGCAGAAGGGGGCAAAAATATGGCCTCCCCTCTGGTCTTTATGATCGGCAGATTAATCTGTCAACCCTCCTGTCCCATAAATCCCACATCACACTTTGCAAAATGCTCTTTTCCGTTGGTTTGCTCCGTATTTAATCTTTTATTGGTGATAAACATAAAACAGCACAATGGGGTAATGTCCTCATCAATATTATGACTAAATGAATGATAATACTTGGCGGCTCTGTGATACTGCATGGTTTCCTCTAAGACTCTGGACGAGGAACAGCGTGGCCTCCAGGGATTAAACTCCCGACGAATACGATAAACTGGAGCTCCTCAGAGGTTTTTGTTGTCTGGAGACATCGAACAACAAAGACGGCCGTAAAACTGTTAAATCTATACCTTAATTGAATCCAGGCTAATTGCTCCTCTGTGATCCGCTCTCCCCTGATGGAGATGCTCATGCAGTGTGGAGGCGCCGGTACCTTGACTAAAGAGGTCGGTGTTAACCCGGCGTGCCAGTTCATAAATACAAAGGGCAGTTTATTCCATTGAATGTGTTTGCCTAACTCTTGTTTGTGTTGGACTTTGACATATTGTACACACTTAGACGCACATTCGCACACACACACACACACACACACACACACACACACACACACACACACACAAAAACACATGCACAGACACAGACGCACACACACACAGACACAGACACACACACACACACACACACACACACACACACACACACACACACACACACACACATGCATATACAACAAATGTCAAACACAGTATGTCACTTACAGTTGGCGTGATGCCACCGCAGTGATTTACATGATGTGGAGAAAGAAAAATGAATACGGACAAATGCAGAGTAAAATGTCCTCACATGAAATAAGGGTGATTTATCAGATCTTTAATTCCACTGATTTAACTGCTACTATAGTGCTTCTACCGCCATGCAGACACATGCTGTATGCGCAGTTAACCCCCGGAAAGCAAGTCTCCTCCCTACGGCTTTCTACTCAACACAGGGGTTATGGCTTCATTAAGCTGTGCTTTGTGCTCCACAGATAGGGGACGCTAATTGGTTCATTCATTCTGCGAAGGGAGATGTCTGGTCTCAGCCCAGCCATGTGAAATCATTAGAGACATAAGAGGTGAGGGATTCCTATGCCCCCCCAGTGGTGTGTGTGTGTGTGTGTGTGTTCCCCTCATTGAAACGTTTGCTCCACAATATCTTTTGCAATATGCATTTCTGATTCTTTCTTGCGATTTGCATATTTGCGAGGCTTTCTTTAAGTCTATAGTCACCTCCCTCAGGTGGAGATAGTTCTCTCCCTCATAGTTCTCTCCCTCTGTTCTCTCCCTAACTTTTCTAACTCTTTCCGTGTGCTTTTCATTTCATCCTCTTCAATATCCTTCTGCTACTCCTGTATCTCCTGGTTTTAGTTTAGTTTTATCTCCTGGTTTAGGTTTAGTTTTATCTCCTGGTTTTAGTATGGTCGTATATTCGTATCTCCTAGTTTTATAGTTTTATCTCCTGGTTTAAGTTTAGTTTTATCTTCTTGTTTTAAGGTAGTTTTATCTCCTTGTTTATGTTAAGTTGTATCTCTTTTTAGTTTTATCTCCTGGTTTTAGTGTACTTTCATCTCCTGGTTTTAGTTTAGTTTATATCTGGTTTCAGGTTAATTTATTTCCTGGTTTCAGTTGTATCTACTGGTTTTAGTTTCGTCATATCTCCTGTTTTTTCGCCAAGTGGTATAGTGAAAAGCTTTTCTTCTTTTCTTCTTCCAACACTTGCCAAGTCTTTCTCTCTCCTTTTCTCTCTCCCCCCTCCCTCCCACCCCCTATCCCGGGAGACCTACAAACTAAACAACAGCAACACATTGAAACAGTTTTGCTCCCGTGGTATGCAAATATGCAAATATGTTGCCAGAGGTTAAATTAATGAAAAAAAGTTAATGGCAAACAAACAATGCAAAACACACGGACAATTAAAACAATCTAAATAAGCTTATACATGGTATAAAAGTGACTTAACTGATTTGACGTTCATCAGAATCCACTATTAAATATTATTTATGCCTATCTAGAGTTGACAAATATATTGTTATAAGTGGGGTATTGTTCATAATTATATTGTTATTGAGTGCTTAAGCAATCTCTTTCACTCAGTTTCAATTTCTAGATATAAATCAAATTTTCCATCAAAAACTACAATTTATTAAATGATTTCCTTATTACTGATCCAATAACTCATTGTACTGAAATGTGTGTTAGCATCATTTTTTAGATAAGTGAACCATACTAGGAAAGATAACTACAAGCAAAGACCAGCTGAAGGACTCAAACTTTCTGTTGTTCTACCGCCCTCTAGAGGCAGGCTTATGTATCAGCACACAAGGACGTGACGCCGACTTTAAAACTTCGACTTTACTTGCCGGAAAAAAAACATTCTGGTGAGGATTGTCGTAGCAAACCATAGTTGCAAATGTTGCAATATATGACAATTAGTGTCTACATTTCATGATATAAAAAAAGGATTATGTATTTTCACAGAAACACAACAAAACCAGTAATGTTTCTTAAAAAGAAAGAAATATAGGCCTAACAATTCTCATTGGCCGGCACTTGAACATTCCCTTCCACGCATCCATGAAATCAACAAAATGCTGTATATATAGTATAAAATACATCTTCAGTCGTCCCCTCCAATTAGACTCAGCAGGGCCTTCTGGTAGTCTCCCTTGGTGTGATCCTGGCAGGGGAGAAACAACACACGTGGGTCATGTGACTGGAAGATCATCTCCATTGGTCATGGGACCAGAGGATCAGGATTTCTTCACTGTCGATGGACTTTATCTGGATACGGTATGGCATTAGAACTTTATGATCAAACTAACTAACTAATACAACTTTTGTTGTATTTAATTCCATCATGTATTTCTTCTCATGCATACATATATAAACCACACACACGCACAGACGAACGCACGCACACACACAATCGCACACACACACAAAGTACTTACAGAGACGGTGTGGTAGAGAGATTTTCCATTCTGCTTTTTGAACTCTGAGCGGACCTTCATGAGGTCAACCTCACAGCGAGACACAATGATTCTAGTCACCACCTTGTCCTTAGCTCCCTTACCCTGCACAAGACAACAACCAATTGTGAAAAATAAGCCCCCCATGGTGCTTTCCATCAACAAACACACAATTTGTTTTCTCTCAAATTATTTTGTAGTTTTCTATTTATGGCTTTCGTTATAACAAATTAAATCATAAATTGAATGCATCTCTTTCAGTCAGGACAAGTGGACAAGTGTACTTTTATACTTCTGACAAGCAAGAAGTACACCTTACCCACATATCACATACAAACACACACACACACACACGCACACACACACACACATACACACACACCTACACACACACCTACACACACACACACACACACAAACACCCACACACACACACACACACACACACACACACACACACACACACACACACACACATACACAGAAACACATACAATAAATACTCTGGAGCAGATCAGAATGTTTGTGAAAGTGTGAAATCAAACCTTACCTTCATAGCTTCACTGAGTCTGCTGGCAAAGTACAGCTGCCTGTTTTCAAAACACTCCACTGGAGAGAGAACCAAAAACACATGCATTGCTTAATGTAAGATGAGATTCAATAAGATAGAACTATTGGAAAAATAGTATACACAATGCAAGATACGTGCATAAATATTTGTCAACATTATCGACGGAAAGTGCAAATTAAACTTTGGGGCGTTTCCTATAGTAATGTGTGAATTCTCGTGTAATGTATCTATAGGAGTAAGTTTATGGTGTCATATGGGCTTTGTAATGTAAATGGTCATGTATGTACCCAGTGTGAGGAAGGACTTCTCCAGATCTCCTTTCACCTCCTTCCTGATGCTCTCCTTAATGTCGTATGGGCTGTAGCTCGTGTACCTGTCAAACACTGACACAGGGAATAGAGACACATTCACCTTAGTCCTGGTTTCACTAAGCATTTGTCATATCGACAATTAGTCAACAAGTTACCCAATGTTAGGACGAATGAGACCAAATATGAATATAGCTTATATAATGTAGCTCAATTGAAGGCCTCTCATTTTTATACATTAGCTTCAATTCGATTGTATTTTGAACGGTAGTACAATAAAACATGTTCTATTATACTTCAATGTTATCAAAATAAGATGGCATTAAAACCCCACAGGTAAGATGGACATGGAAGGATAGGCAGGCCTAGTGTTTTGGAGAGGAAGTACCTCTCCGCAGGTGAGGGACGCTCCGCTCAGACATGATGGCGATCCAGGTGACCACATCTGTCCCCTTCCTCTTCACACCTGCCTCATACAAAGCCTGTAGGTGGAGGATAATAACATGGATCTTCCTTTTCACATCCATTCCGACTTCATTGACAAGAAAGAAAGTTAGCATTTTTTGTGAGAAAGAGCTGCATAGTTGACTCACTGGGCTTTAAACAGTTTATATTATGGGCTGCAAAAGTGCTATTTATTTCCTTTATTGTAAAGTTGTAGGACTGTGCCGGACTGGGAGACCTACCTGTGCATCATGGTCAATTTTCTCATAGTCCACAACGTTGGAGGGCTCGTCTCTCTTGGTCTAGTGGAGGAAAAACACACACAAAGAAATAAAATATCAATAATAATCCATCATCACACAATAGAGGTAGACAATACAACATAATACAAGTTTCTACATGATATTGAAGGGGTTGGTGGCTGTATATAGTCAGTAGTGAAATTTCAGTTTCAAATACAACGATGTCGCCCAATAGTGTTGAACCATTTCACGATGAGCTACTAAACAATGACCCGAAAAGCCAATACCACTAACGTGATAACTGACATTCCATTGGCCGATGCTTCCAAAATGGCGGCGACATAATGATGTGACTTCGTAATGTATAAACCGTATAGTGGTAGCTAGGTGGTGGGTGGCTGTGTGAACGGGTGGGGGGCTACCTGCACGAGGGCCATCAGGAGTTTGGCAAAGTCCCCCGAGGTGTCTCCAGCTACATCCTTCTCCAGCTCCTTCTTGAACACTGGGTGTTAAACCGAGGAACACTTTTACATTGACACATTTTAACAAGAGACAAACTTTCTGTAGAGCTGAATTGTATTTTTTTCTCCAAACTAATAATGTTGATAATTCAAAACGTAAATGGTGGTACTTACTTTCTCTATAAACCTTTTTGATCTCTGCCAGTTCCTGAGTGCTTCTGGAGCATACGATCTCAATGAGGGTCTCCTCATCTGTTCCAAGACCCTGGACAGAAGAAGCATATCGTTAAAAATGTTACAATTTTTGATAGTCCACGCGATACACACTTCACCAGCATTTTATGACTTCTCCAACTAGTGTGTGTGTCCTGTGCCTGTATTAAGTAATCTACAACTGTGTTGCTATCAGGTCTCTCTTGTAAAATAGGTGTGCAACCTTAATGAGACTAACTTAAATAAATAAAGGTTAAATGCAAACTCTAAAACTCTAAAAGGGGTTTTTGTGGTGCTCATGTCTGTCTAACAGGAGGGGTGCTCCCCCTGGAGGTGAGGTGGGAGAGAGCAGGTCTTGAAATATTTGTGTTTAAACGAAATAGGACTATAAGATGTTAGCATGACAACATGGCACATAATATACAAACAGAAAAAATAAAAATGTATCCATCCATACATTGATATAAAGACACACACAAAAAATAAGACATGAAAAATGAATAAACAGAAGAAAGGTTCTCTCACCTTCATGGAACCTTTGAGTTCTGACGCGTCGTATTGGGCGGGAGTCTTCATCAGACCCAGCATCACGGCCTCCACAGACCCCGACAGCGCCCCCTTCAGGGCAGTGGTCATATCCTGTAGAACACATTGAGAGATGAGTTACAACCAGCATACATTTTAACAGATGATTTAACTACCCAAACACAGGAAAACTGAGAGCTGTTTGTATTTTTACAAACTTAGATACAAACCCCCCTGTTTCCACAGAATATTGCAGTACATAGAATATTTGAACACATTTATTAAAAAGTTCACAATAGTTTCTTTCTTGTTATTTTCCAAACTCTTCATTTTCAGCCAGCTCCAAATGCCAATAATCTACAATATTTTGATTTGTCGTGGGAGAAAAATAAATTATCAAACAAACCTTTTTGGCCATCTTTTCATACTCAAATGCAATATATGTCCTCTGGTCACAACTTCTCCTAGTCAGGATGTCAATGATGGTTTGTTCATCCACACCTGAAAACACAACAGACAAGACAATCGTTTTTAATTCCGCCTTTTTCCGGAGATTGCGTTGCCAGGCATTGCAAGAAAGTCTCCCCACCAAAGATCAGCTGAATTCACAGCATAGAAATAGTGTTGAAACAGTGTAGGAAGTTCAATCATAGATGTTGTATAAACTTTAGCATTCGTCAATTGATCATCATCATCATCATCCTAAGTATTGAAAATGTTATGAATATGTTCAATTTTCAGACGTTGGGATATTCAATGTCAGTGAACTTGGGCTCAAGTGGGTTTTCCTGGGTTTGTTATGTGGTTCTGAGCCCAGACAGGAAAGTGACTCAGTTTCACCACAGCCTGAGCCTGAGCCTGGCCAGCTGCCACTACTGCATGGAGTATTCCACCCACAAGGCCAGGCAGTAAGACAGTTAGCAAAGTCTACACACAGCAAAGCCCCAATGGTTCCAAAGGCAAGAAGACGTGACGTCTACCTGTAATTTAAATACTTAGTACTGTGTTTTATAACTCACCAGCTTGATGACCTAACCTGACCCTAATGCACTAAAAAGGTAAAAACAACATGGAAGGGTTGTTCTCTCTCACCCTTTGTTTTGATGGCGGTGTCGATCCTGGCAGCATCTCTGGATGGGTCAAAGTCTCTGATCGGATGCACAGTGGGGAATGTTGGGTCTTTCCCCTGAAGATGGGTAAGGGGTTTAGGATGGGGGGGGGGGGGGGGGGGGGGGGGCAATAGATTACAAAATAATGGTCGACGTAATCACTGAAGGGGCATGCACGGCTAAAAGGAACACTTAGTCGATGAAGTTAATGTTTAACTAGCGTTGAATGGAGCCTTGCATTCTTCAAAACTCTTTAGGAATGTCTTGCAGGCTCACTTATCTTTTTATTCACTTCACTGTTTAGGAAAGTCGATCGAGAGCCAGGATGTAATTATGCTACTAAGTTAAATGTGTGCTGTTGCAGAAATATGTGCAGCAGTCAGAGTTACACTGAACTCTCGACACATTGTTCTGTTGTACTGCGTGTTTGGAATGTGCGCTGCCTTCCTGGCCAGATCCCGCTTGCAAAAATATCTCATTCAATGAGAACATCCTGGTGGAATAGAGTTTGAATAAAAAATGAAAAGTACCTGTATGTGTTTGTTGAAGGTATAAATGTGCATGCGTGTTTTGGTGTCAAAATGATCTGCTTTAGCCAAGTCATGAAATCAAAATTTGACTTTTAAGAGCTACTTTTAACAGCTTTAGCACTCACCCCGGTATGAGTCAACGTCAGCTGCTTCAGATATTCAGCCACTAACGCCATTGTGAATGAGCTGCCAAGATTTCAGAAAAAACATTTTTGTACATGTTGAAACATCTATGCTTTGACAGACACACATACATTATATATATATATATATATATATATATATATATATATATACACACACACACACACACACACACACACACACACACACACACACACACAACTTGAACCCAAAAGCCTCAGAACAGTGTTGCAATGTGGATTTCAACATTCAACATTTCCTAACCTTTGACCTAACGAAAGGACTAGGGCGTGTCAGGATGTTATCCTTATACTATACCTTAAGGGGTCTGTGGCAATGTTTGATCACCTAGCAACTGCAGAGTTCAGAGTTATCAGTCATGGAGCTGTGAATCACTCCATCCTGCCTGCGTCCATGCCGGTAAACGAATCCACCCCCACTGTTACTTCAGCACTACACTCTACTACACTCTCCGCACACTCAGCCTTACACTGAATTGCTTTACACAAATCTATTTTCAATCCCAGTTCCAGTGGGTAAAGTATGTACAGTATATCTTCCCAGGAATGATGATGTCTGTATGATAGGTAATTACAGAGCGAAGACTGCAGGAACAGGCAGTGATTTGTGGGTCCAGAGTAAACCTTGCCACTCCCTGTGCCAGTCCTTGCCACTCCCTGTCCGCTCATTCCACACTACTATGGAAACCCAGCTGCAGCCATAATGCACCGAGGCTTTAGTCATTTTGTTGGATAATAGATTTGCGTAAATTGCTATTTAGGCATTTTCTTCGAGCCACCCTGCACACATACACACACACGCACACACACACACACACACACACACACACACACAAACACAAACACACACTCACATTCTGGTCTTACTACACACACACACACACACACACACACACGCACACACACACACACACACGCACACAGGTTGTGGTCTTACCTCTCACGACGGTTCTAAGAGCTGCAGCTGAGAGAGACAGAGAGGTTCCAGTGGGAGGCAGGACCAGGGTCTGGTGGTTAAATAGCAGAACTGTTGGCTCAAACTGCTCCCGGTCCAACCCTGGCCCTCCCCTCACATCGCCTCCCTCCCCCTGCCCTGGTGGGGGGGTGGCGACTCGCTCCATGGACAAGCCCATTCCAACTGAGGGAATGCACTGTTGCATAATGCACGTTAAGAGTTATGCAAGTTTTAATATGGTAGTTTTATTACGGTTACTATGGTAACGGTCCGTTACATTCGGTCATGTCAATGGCGTCATATGCCCTCGCGAAGGCATCGTCATAATCTTTCAGTCTATGATTCAGGCAAACATAGCTGCTCCAATCTTTACCATGAAGATCATAAAAATAGATTGCGTCAAACATCCATCCGTTCATCTATCATTACGTGTTCCCCTGCAGCATTTATGGTCTCATCATTAACATGTTACTAAAGGCCCTTAAGAACTGTTATAACAATCATCATATCATCCATTTTACATCTGTCTACCTACATCATAAAAGTATTGATAAAAGTAACATCGTGGGGTGGGCCCAGACTATGTACAAATACATTGACTTCCGTTCTTACGAGTCAAGGTGTGTCAATTTACTCACAGTCCAAAGGTGAGTGGGAGGCTGGCGAGGCTCAAGGATGTGTGTGTGTTTGGGTTTGTTTGTGTGTGGTCACTAGGAGTCAGCTTGACTCCCCGCCAAAGTAGAGGGTGAGGGTTATCCACTCGCGCTTGTGGCTGACTGTACTTCAAACATTCAAGGTTTTCTCTTTCCAACACATGATTTTTTAGACCGAAACCCTGTTATTTAATTTGAAAAGCAGGATCATGTTTGATTACATCATAAATAGATACGAGCTGCCTTGCTCAACGGAACCTTTTCCCTAGCCTGTCCAAAGAACTTGGTACTCTGAGGTGGCCACACCACATGTAGACAGCACTCAGATACAGTATAGTCCAGTATCTCTTAGATACAGTCTATAGCAGTTTATCTTAAACAGTGTGTACTATATGTACCACTGTCTATTTAATGAGTGCAATGGGGGCCGTCATTTACATACATACCGGTAGTAGTAAAAAGCAAACCCTTTAAGTGAATTAGTTTTAATGGCTATTCGTATTGTCCACGATGATGAGGTGCCTGCTGGTTGGCCAGGAGTCCACTCATGATCACAGCAACACCCTCAAACAAAATAAGCATTCTGGTTGGATGGGGCTTGGCGGTCAAGGACCAACCAAGCTTAGGTTGCACTTGGACTTGCACATCAGCAGCTTGAGTGGAATACAGAGTAATCCCAGACTCAAAGGGGTCAAATAAGTTGTTCTTCATCAGGTGATTGATCGGTTGGCTACAATTCTTTCCAGTACTTGAGTAAGGAATGGGAGGTTAGAGATGGGAAAATGGCTGCTGATTACTACAGATTTTAGAGTAGGCTTCTTTGTTTTGGCAGATGTTTTAACAAGGCAAGCAGATGTTTTATCACATCATTCCATGCCAATAAAGGCCCTCTCTTGAGAGAGAGCAGGGGAGGCATAACATGTAAAACACAAATTCATTATAACAGTTCTAACAGTTATCCACATACATTTCAAACCAGTACATTATAGTACACATACATTAACTGCAACACAAGCCTTCTCTATGTTCTTCAATTCACTGTAACACTGACAGCATGCCACTACTAACTTCCAAGTCTGCTATCAAAAGAACTCTCTGTCTCTCTTTGGTCTGTTGTGGCAAGTACTGTCTTAGAGTAAGAGTTAGAGGAAGAGTTTATTGCAATCACACTCCGGTGCTATCCCCCCCCCCCCCTCACCCCCACCAATGTTAGAAGACAGACGCATACAAGTAGGAAAGATCAGTTGAGAGCTAGTAGTGAACGTGATGGGGGGCGGTCAACACCTAATGTTCAGATGTGGTCAACTGAGTTCACAGGAGCCACCACCAGCAAATGTTTCTCATGCTCTGTTTCTGGCTAAAAAGTCTTTGCTAACCCAGTGAAAGGCAGACAAGAGAAATGCATTTCAGGGTCCAAAGGGTTTGGTGAGTGTATCGACATGTCGGATAATTTCAGATAAGGGTTAGGGCGTGAGTTAGGAAGAGAAGAAGGGAGAGGGACAGAGATCCTTTTTTAATCAGTGTTGTAATCCAGAGTTATGTGTAACTTGGCAAGAGCCTGTCTCTTGGCAGTCGGGAGATAAGAGGAGGGAAGAGAGGGAACAGACGGAGGTCGGTGTTGGGTGTGGCACCATGATAACATAATCAAACAATTCACCGCATGGGAACATACCCTGGAAGGAATGCATGCGCTACAGGAAAAAAAAAATCTTTCAGAGTGAATAACTTTTATTGTCCTTCTGTCATGCTGGTTGGAAATAGGATGACCGGAAACTGAAGCTTAAGGTGTTGTATTATGTTCACGAAACATTGAAAGGATTAGTTGAATCAGGGAAAGAGTGATGAGACGGGACCGTTCTATGGCTGCTTTGATCATACTCAACATAGTGATCAGTGCATGCCATTGTGTTTGGTCATGATGATCTTGCTGGCTGTTCCAACCACTCAGGGCGGAGGGGAGTGGTTACATATCAAGTGAGGTTTAGTCATTCAAAAAGTTTGTTCAATGGCTTTGACAGATTATACGACTTTAAACATTAACTCAGTCCAATCGAAACCTTTTACAAAGATAGCTACGTTAGAGAGCTATTCCACTCCTGTTTACAATAATGGGACAGGAAATAGACTGCACTACCATGATTGAGCACTAGAGGGAGAGTTCTATACGGTGTATGATGCATGGGGGTTAATGGAGCTAAATACTATAAGGTAAGGTGTCCAAACGCTTATCCTTCAGACTGGGTCTTTGAGTTTGGAGACTGACTCTTCAGACGTATGTCATAAAATGGGGCAAATGGCAGGGTGACCCAAGGTCTCCTTTAATCTTTAATCACTTGCACATTAATTAAAAACTGACCTCCGATTTTGCTGTAGGTTTGATAATGTTGTCAGACACACGTTAGTGGCAAAACAGGCACGATTAGAAGACCTACATTATGGGACTCGTGATGTAGAAACGTAACACTACTGTGTATTAACAAATGTGTATATTTGGCGTCAACTGCAGGAGAATGTTGTTACTTTGTCAAACCCTGAGCTAATGTACACATTAGCCTCAACTTATTGACTTTGCAGTAACAAAATAAAGACATGCTTTCATCGCAGCATTTCTTATAGGCCGTCTTTTTTTTATTATGGGATAGCAATATATTTCACACATCAAAAATAGATGTGTCAGGTGCACCTCTGAATCAAGGGGGCTTCATTAAACATACATGTTTCTAAGTACAATAAAACAATATCCAGAGTAGAATGAAAAGTTTTAAAAGACAACAATACATTTGTAATTCTTCTTTACATATACACAAAGGATTCAAAATACTTTAATTTGCATTTCAGTATGCACAAGGAACAGGTAAGCTGCTGTATGAACAACATAAATAATTATTTTCTTTTGTTAGAAATAAGACACACTATTTGAATGTCACAAATCAAAGAAATTTGTGACAATCAAGTGTTTATCACCTATAGAGTTCAGAGTAAAAGAGACAAACCAAGACACATGACTTCTGTTACACAGAAAGCATTGCCCGTGTGTCTCTTCAGTGACCTCATCTGAGCCTCCAGGTGTTCTCACTATTTAGAAACAGATAATAATAATAAACAATATCAAACAAAGTTGGTATGTTTCTTCATGTTTGTGTGCTGACCAACAGAAAATTGTATTCTTCATTTGGGTAAAAATCCACAGATAATCTGAATATTTAAAATGAAATGCAAACATATATACATATTCCTAAAAGGCGAACAAATGTAGTCCTTGGCCACTGTTGCTTCATTCCAAAATAAAACTTTATTGTATGTACAATAAAGGGGGCAGGGGCTGTTATTTTTCAAGATAATGGTTGACTTTGCCACCCAAATGTCTTGGCAATTGAATGTGGTCGGGTTGTTATTTTGGCAGGTAGTAATTCTGGTGATTCTATCAGATCTGATAGCAACATCTCAACTACATTGCATCTTTCATGGGATTTATTTTGGACATTACAACCACAACTGTTTTCTACTCATGGCCATGTTGATGAATCAATAATACTATAAGAAAACAATCCAAAGCCAAAAGAAACATTCATATGTTCTTACCATTATTGAATTGGACATCGGAAATCAACAGCTCTAGTTTGTATCCAATTAAGAACTACTTATCACTAACAAACCCAAATAACAAAGAGAAGAATAGCCCCAAACATGGTACGCTGATACAGGTGCATGCTGGGTAATATGCTCTTCATACAATGATTTTTCTCATCCTTATACGCAAGTAATAATAGCCGCAAAGCAAGAAGCGTGTCAGAGTTGATGGAACGAAATCGTAACCTAGCACCAAACACATACTCTATTTATCTACATCTAAAAGAGAGCGGTTCATATCAAACATATAGTGTACATTATGGTGCATATCAAATGAACAGATTCAGTAATTTGCAATGAGTAGGCATCTATAGCAGTACGTCATGTCATGCCACATTTTAAACTATAAATAAAAAATAATGATGACAAATACAACATTGACATTATTGCTTGACATTCAATTATGGCTCAGTTACTTTCATTATTTGTCATAAATATTTTCACTACTCTGCTTTTGATCGTGAGGAGGCATTAGAAGAAATGGTTCTCTTTCTCTTGGCTGGCCCTAATGATCTTACCACTGGTAAGAATGCATGTCATATGGTGTTGCTTACTGTATATATACAGTAAGAGGTCATCTCAACCCCTCTATATACAGTATGTCATGTTCACAACATTGTCCTTTTTTATCAGAATTCACACAGGGACGTAAACAAAAAAACCCTAATATAATGCAATAGGGGCAAAATTGAATTTAAAATGGCTGTTTTACAAAAAAAAGTTTCTCAACAGTTTGGTCTCAGTTTGTCTACGTGAATAAAATGGAAAGTGCACACACACACACACACACACACACACACACACACACACACACACACACACACACACACACACACACACACACAAACACACACACAAACACACACACATTCAATATGTTTGTCCACTCGTTTACACTAACAGTGACTGTCAGCTAATGGGTGTAACTATTGACCACAAAGTAGAACTGCTGAATATGAATGATTTACTGAATAGGCGGTTCAAAAAGTTCCAACTGGGTTTGGTTCTTGAAGCATGTGAATGGTTTTAATAGATTCTGACCAGGATGTGAATATGGAATGTAATCCATGTCTTCCACTTGATACACATAGAAAAACTAACAAACGCAAAATTTGGCAATTTATTCATTAATCAGGATTGTTGAATAGAGTAAACAGACTAAATGAAAGGTATGTGTTTTTCCCTGAGTAAAAGGATGAAGTTGGTTGATCAGTGTTAATTACTCGTGTTCTCTCTCTCACACACACACACACACACACACACACACACACACACACACACACACACACACACACACACACACACACACACACACACACACACACACACACACACACACACACACACACACACAATTGGCAAACATATACACAGATTGAAAGTATACTACATGATGAAAAGGTATTGCATAGACAACCAAAGGTGATGTGCATGTTCTGTTGAAATAAGAGACAGACTCATGGGAAAATACATACAAGTCTGTCATGTTGACGAGACATTGAACATGCCGAAAACTTGGTCAACTGCATCACCAGCATTTCCAAGCGTATCATTAAAGCAAAAAATGTTTTTACAATATTACATTATCATGTTAATGAACCATCTAATGCTTGCACCACATAACTACAAGCAGGAAAGAGAAACCGTATTGATATAACACACACACACACACACACACACACACACACACACACACACACACACACACACACACACACACACACACACACACACAATGTAAATTTAAATGCAACATACACAGAGACCTTTCCTTTTTGTGTTTAATCTTGTTGGCACATGTGAGATGTTTGAATTCTTATAAAATAAACCTTAAACTTGTGTGTGTGTTTGTGTGTGTGTGTGGTTTGAGTGTAGCGAGAAACACATACGCACACACACACACACACATACACTGTACCCGTAGCATTATATCTGTATAAATAGGCATAATGGGACACAATACAGCAAACACTGACTAAAAGCACATAGGTATCTGACCCTGTTGTCAATTTGGATTCCATAAGTTGTCGACTAGACACCATATGCTGCGCTTCACTTTTATAACCACTAGAGCATGCCATGGAGTCATATAAAAAGGTGTTGTACTTATTGTGGCATGTCTGTCTCTTTTATTGCTTCAAGTGTGTGTCTGGTCTATTGCGGAATAAATACGTCCTTAACCAGCACAGATGCATAAGTGCAGACCCGTTTCAAGCGATGGCTGTCTTTAGTGCAAATTATCAATGGTGCTGCTC